>NC_072801.1:8052121-8355151 GCF_028583425.1 Eublepharis macularius
AGACCTGAATACTCTGGAGAAGTGGGCAGCTGTGAATAGGATGCAATTCAACAAAGACAAGTGCACAGTATTACATCTGGGCCACAAGAATGGGAAGCACAAATACTGGATGGGGGATACACTTCTGGGCAGTAGTATATGTGAAAGGGATCTTGGGGTAAGAGTGGACTGTAAACTAAATATGAGCAGTCAGTGTGATGCGGTGGCAAAAAAGGCTAATTCAATCTTGGGTTGTATCTTTTTTTTTGTTTTTTACAAATTTTTATTGGATGGGTCATTATACAAACATAAAAACATACACAGTTAACTTTCCATCATATTGTAATACCCCCACCCTTTCCCCCCCTTTTCTGTTGACTTCCGACAGTTTTCCATTCCCTTTAGTACCTCTTAAATAAAACCTTAACCAAGCTAAAAAATATATATTATAATAATACCTATCTAATGATAAATACCATTATCTAACATTCCATATCCTTTAGTACTATCTGTCCATAATATCCAATAACCTACAATATAATATGTCCCCTATATTAATTGCTATATACTACATTCTAAGAATGGGTCATAGTAATATATTTTATACCATTGCATATCTTTAGATAGCACTATTACATATATCTATCATATCTGTAATGTTCAAAATTATTAATATCCTTTATATTTTTATCCAATTCATGACGTTATAACCTAGTAAATTTTAAGATATTGTACCTACATATATCAATAAAATGGTATATTATCACAAACTAAATTTTCTACCTCTAATATAATATAATGATTACTACCTCTATATTAATTCAAAGTAACAGAACACCATCCTCCCCTCAGAAAGTATCCAAAGACCACGCCTTCCCTTTAATGTCCCACTTTTTTTCTATGTAATTCTTGAATTTCTCCCAACTTGTTACATACTCATCCATATCTTCCTCTCGAAGTTTCCTCGTTAGTTTATCCATTTCAGCCAAGCTCAATGTTTTTAAAATCCAATCTCAATCTTGGGTTGTATCAAAGGGGCCATAGCATTGAAATCGCAGGAGGTCATAGCCCCTCTCTATACTGCCTTGGTCAGGCCGCACCTGGAGTATTGTGTGCAGTTCTGGAGGCCTCACTTCAAAAAGGATGTGGACAAAATCGAGAGGGTGCAGAGGAGAGTGACGAGGATGATCAGGAGTCTGGAGACTGAGCCCTACGAGGAAAGGCTGAGGGCCTTGGGAATGTTTAGTTTGGAGAAGAGGAGGTTGAGGGGGGACATGATTGCTCTCTTTAAATATTTGAAAGGCTGTCATTTGGAGGAGGGCAAGAAGCTGTTCCAGTTGGCAGCAGAGGGTAGGATCCGAAGCAATGGGCTTAAATTACATGCACAAAGGTACCAGCTGGATATTAGGAAAAACTTTTTCACAGTCAGAGTAGTTCAGAAGTGGAATCAGCTGCCTAGGGAGGTGGTGAGCTCCTCCTCACTGGCAGTTTTCAAGAAGAGGCTGGATGAATATTTGTCAGTGATGCTTTAGGCTGATCCTGCACTGCGCAGGGGGTTGGACTAGATGATCTGTATGGCCCCTTCCAACTCTATGATTCTATGATTCTATGTGCATACGTTAGAGAATGTATGTTAACAGTTAGAGAATGGAATATAGTTGGAGAATTGTATGTCGAAAACGATAGAGATAGAAACGAATAACAAACAAAATAAACGCGCGCTCCTCTGAGGCCTGGTGGGCGGGCACATGAAGAGTGCTGCCAGCGAGTGGCCAGACCCCCCGCCCCCTGAGGGGGGGCGGCACATCCCTGCCTCCCGGTGCCCGCCAGGCCCAGCGGCCACCGTCATCACCCACCATCCGGACTGCGCCCAGAATAAGCGCGTGCTCCTCTTAGGCCTGGTGGGCAGGCACATGGGAGGTGCCACCGGTGAGCAGAGTGACCACCCATCCCCTGAGGGGAGGCAACACACCCCCACCTCCCCATGCCCATCAGGCCCAGCAGCCGCCGTGATCACCCACCTTCCCGCCTGCGCCGGGAATAAATGCGTGCTCCTCTGAGGCCTGACGGGAAGACACGTGGGGGGTGCCGCCGGCAAGCAGCCAGACCCCCCGCCCCCTGAGGGGAGGCAGTATGCCCCCACTTCCCCATGCCCACCAGGCCCAGCGGCTGCCATCATCACCCACCTTTTGGCCTGCTCCAGGAATAAACGCACACTCCTCTGATGCCTGGCGGGCAGGCACATGGGGGCTGCCACCGGCAAGTGGCCATAGCCCCACCCCCTACCGGGCAGGTGGCTCATTGCCACCTTCCCATGCCCGCCAGGCCCTACAGCCACCGTCATCACCCACCATCCAGCCTGTGCTCCTCTGAGGCCTGGCGGGCAGGCACATAGGGGTGCCACCAGCAAGTGGCCTTACCCCCCAACCCCTAGAGGAGAGGCAGCCCGCCTTCAAGTACACCACTTGTACACTGGGCCAATGTCAACTGCTGGCTCTAATTGTACCGAGTGGGAGTGCTGGCTGGCTGGAGTGCTGGCTGGAGGAGAGCCTGCTAAACACCCCCTGTGAATATGGTCTCACTAAATCCAACGGGGGCCTTTCTGAGCCCCACGAACCACGAACAGGTTCGTCAATGGGAAAAGTTTGTTGTGGTGTGTTAGTTCGGGTTTGTCGGCGGCACCAAACCATTAACCGCGGGTTTGTTCTTTGTTCATGCCCATGTCTAATTGAGACCTTGGCTTCCTGTCTCATTACCAATGCTGATTTCTCCATACCCACTGCCCCTCTGCATATCACTCCTAATCCAATCTCACCAGCTATTGTCATTCACCTGCTATTGTCATTCAGCATCTGAAATCACATCACTCTCCAAGATAAAAGGACAGATGGACTCACATGCTAGCTGTATCTGAAGAAGTCAGCTGTGACTCACGAAAGCTCATACCGTCCCACAAATTTTGTTAGTCTTATAGATGCTACTGGATTCTTGCTTTTTTCTATGGAAGAAAAACATATACTGCCAGATGAACTTGACTATCAGCTCAGATCAGCACTGGAGGCCTGCTTCTTAGGCAACATACATGGCAAGCAGAGACTGGGGCTTCTTTGGGCTGGCACCCCAACTCTGAAATGCTCTCACCACAGCCATTGGCTTGGTGCCTGATTTGCTATACTTTTCCAGATATTGAGGGAGGACTCTGTTCTTTGCTTAGGCATTCTACCTTCTCTTCTTCTTCCATAGGTCCTTCAGATTTTATTTACACTCTTGTGTTATGTCCTGTCTAGTTCTTTTACTGTAGCAAAGCTTTATATTGTTTGTATTTTATATTATTGATACATTATGATGTGCAAGCATCTCAAGCTCTTTTATCCAGAAAACAGCCCATAAATATGATGTATTGTCGAAGGCTTTCACAGCCGGAGAACGATGGTTGTTGTGGGTTTTCCGGGCTGTATTGCCGTGGTCTTGGCATTGTAGTTCCTGACGTTTCGCCAGCAGCTGTGGCTGGCATCTTCAGAGGTGTAGCACCAAAAGATAGAGATCTCTCAGTGTCACAGTGTGGAAAAGATGTGGCAGGTCATTTGTATCTACTCAGGAGGGGTGAGACTGAGCTGAGTCATCCTGTAAGAGTTTCCCAGGGTGTGGAATGCTAATGGAGGGAGGCTTCACTGTATCCTGAGGAGGTTCTTTTGCATATGGATTGGTGCTTAATGTGCTAATCTTCTCTGCAGGGCTATGTCGGGTGTGGAGTGTTTTGTTAGCCCGGTGTTTTTCAGAACTGGAAACCAACCTTAAGAATGAACAGAGCATGGTTTCCAGTTCTGAAAAACACCAGGCTAACAAAACACTCCACACCCGACAATAGCCCTGCAGAGAAGATTAGCACATTAAGCACCAATCCATATGCAAAAGAACCTCCTCAGGATACAGTGAAGCCTCCCGCCATTAGCATTCCACACCCTGGGAAACTCTTACAGGATGACTCAGCTCAGTCCCACCCCTCCTGAGTAGATACAAATGACCTGCCACATCTTTTCCACACTGTGACACTGAGAGATCTCTGTCTTTTGGTGCTACACCTCTGAAGATGCCAGCCACAGCTGCTGGCGAAACGTCAGGAACTACAATGCCAAGACCACGGCAATACAGCCCGGAAAACCCACAACAACCATAGCCCATAAATATGTTACAACAAACAACTCTTTTTCCAGTATATTTCATTTCTCAGCCAGGGAGGAAGATAAGTGCGCATCTAGCTTTCATTTTTATCCTGCCCTTCCCTTCAAGCAGGTAGAGTGGCATGTTTCTTCACCTTCACAACAACCCTTTGAGGCAAATGAAGCTGAACAAGATCATCCAGTCTGAATGTAATTTGAACCCTTGCCTTCTCAGACTTAGTCCAATACTGTAACCAGTATCAGTTATTGATAGGGTTGCCAGCTCCAGGTTTGGAAATTCCTGCAGATTTGGGGGGGTGGAGCCTGGAGGATGAGGGAGGGATTTGGGGAAGGGGGCTTCAGAAGAGTATAATGTCATATCCCACCCTCCAGAGGAATGATTTTCTTCAGGGGAACTGATCTCTGTCACCTAGAGATCAGTAGTAATTCCAGGAGATCTCCAGACACCACCTGGAGGACAAACAAATGCCTAGGAGAATACCACAGAAACAGTTTAAAGCACAAAAAAACTTGTGAAAACTAACTATGAAAACATTCCAAGATAGTATCAAATACTCTAATCCGCAGAGGAGTTAGCCGTGTTAGTCTGTAGTAGCAAAATCAAAAAGAGTCCAGTAGCACCTTTAAGACTAACCAACTGCATCTGACGAAGAGAACTGTGATTCTCGAAAGTTTATACTCTAATCCAACTCCAAAGTAGCCAAGGAGCACTTGCACTTTATTGAATGAAGATTCTTTGGTTGTACATTGATGGCTATAATACATGCCTTGTTGCTCATATAATGTTGAAATTTTTCCAATTTGAATTCAAGATATTGTCTTAGAAAATGGTTAGTATTAATAATAAAATTGTTTTGGATTAATGTTCTCTTACTCCTAGGCTACTTTGGAGTTGGATTAGAGTATTTGATACAGTTTAGGAATGTTTTCTTAGTTTTCACAGCTTTTTTGTGCTTCTCCACCTGGAGGAAGGCAGCCCTAGTTCTTGAAGGGCAGCTCCCTTCCTCCATCTGAGGTCATGGAGAGCTACCATGGGAACCAGAGACTACTAGACTACCCTCCCCCTGCATAAAGGAGTCATCTCTACTTGACAGATGGAGTAGTGTGCCTTGCCTAACAGCCCACTGGTGACTTCATGGCTGAAGCAAGATTTGAACCAAGTGCTCTGCAACACTTGCTCTAAGCCATTAGTCTACACTGCCTTTCATCCTTCAGGGAAGATTCTTGATGCTCAAAACTAGACTCTTGCGTCAGCCTTGGACATTCTTTCCTTTCCCAAGTTCACCTTCCATCTTACTCTGAATCCCACTGAATGTAGAACAGTCCCTCCTCATCCTCCCTGGGAACAGAACCAGCCTAACAAAGAGTGGCAGGTTAAATGCCTTGATCTATGCAGAACACAATTAAGATGGACAGACCCATCTCTGAAGATGCCAGGTTAATTGTCACAGGTGGCAACAGTGGAGGGTGATGTTCTCTGTGCCTATTATGCTTTCCTGGAGAAGACAACAGTGTGACCCTTTCATTAATGATTAAGCACGAGAAAGGCTATTTTGAAACAGATCGATAATCTCTGGAAAGTGACACTCTGGAAATATCCAAGCGCCATCAATTTTTTTTTAAGTTGCCTTCTCATTAAACAAACACTAAGGAAGTTCACAAGTTCCTTGAAGGAAACCTTGAGAGGGAGATTATTTTATAAGGTCAGTCCCAATCATGAACCTGTCTGTGATCTAATGTAAGCCCCTGGAATCCTTGTCAGCACACAGGAATTAACCAAGGTTACACTGGAAGATACATGGGACAGGGATTTTTCAGTTGTGGTGACTAAAGTGTGGAATTATTTGCCCCCTCACTCTTGGCATTCTGCTTGGCTTGTAGAAGGCCCCGGTTTTAATCCCCAGCATCTCCAGCTAAAAAGATCAGGCAGAAGATAATGTGAAAGGCCTCTGCTGAGACCTTGGAGAGCTGCTGCCACACAGTAGTAGTAGTAGTAGTAATAATAATAACAACAACAACAACAACAACAACAACATTCGGTTTATATACTACCTCTCAGGACAACTTAACACCCACTCAGGGAGCTTTACAGTGTGCTATTATTAGCCTCATGACAATCACCCTGTGAAGTGGGTGGGGCTGAGAGAGCTCCAAGAAGCTGTGATTGACCCAAGGTCACCCAGGTGGCTTCAAGCAGAGGAGCAGACAAAACTGACTTTGATAGACAAATTATCTGACTCAGCAGAAGACATATTGCTGATCAATCAATTAACTAATGAGTTAATTGATTAACTTGCAGATGAAATCTTGGAGCCCTACCAAACCGTCGCCATTCCAATCCATCCGTCAGGCCACAGTGGCTTTTCCTAATCCTTTTCCTCCTTTGGCCTGAATTCTCCACACGCTCCTCCTCTGCCAACGCTCTCTCTCTCACGCAGCTAAAACTTTAGGCTCCAGAGGAAAACGGGAAGCATTAAGCCCCTGTTCAGCATCACTAATTCCATCAAGATTTCTCATTATTCATTGTTGGCAGTTTAATTTTCTTCATTCTCCTCTCCTTAGAACAAGGCACAGCCGTAATTACTGACCTTCCTATCTTCCAAATACAGTGGATCGTCTGTTCCCTTCCAAGGCTCACTTGGCATATTATTAGTGTAGCCAGTTGACTGTAGGCTATGAGGCTACTTGGGGTGTTGGGAATCATGGGTGAGAAGAACTTCTAAGTTTCACAGAAAGGATGTGTTTTGTCAAGAGTCCAGGACTAATTATGTCAGAACTGGATACGGAGATCATTTTGGATTTCTCACCCCTGCTGTTTCAACATGAAAATTCTCTTTCTATTATTGCTCTAGCGTTGAGAAATGAGCCAGTGATTTTTAAATGCCATTTTCTGTTCCCTTGCACCGAATTTTTCCCATAAAATATAAGCATTTTCCCAATGTTTTGTGCATTAATACATCAGCATTATACATTGTACGTATAAATGGCTGATAAAATGATACAACTAGCACCAGTGAACAGCAAAAAGTATACATTGCAAAATGCAAGCCAAAATATTTTTTTAAATATATAAAACAAAAGAGAACAGGAAATATTTGTTCTTCCCTAGCTGCATGCCCAGTTTCCAGATGTACTGAGTGATTCAATCTTGAGTCCAAATTTCTACATCCTAAAGAAACATTTTATTCTTCAGCTAAAGCACTTGCATTGGGAATAAATGACGCATACCAATTGCATGCTCTGTCTCGTACAATATTGCAGAATTTAGAATTTGGTCTTGTTGTAAATCTCAGCAACTTCCACATATGCATTCCTAATCAACTGGAAATTCTGTGCACAGAAGTTACCGCATGTCCCATTTTTTGTCATGTTTTGACCTGCAACACAGCAGAAAGCTTTGCAGGCAAACGTGGAATAAGTAGAGCCAACACTAGCTGGGATAATTCAAGGGCCAATTTTATTCACTTTAGCATCAGACAATGGATTTCCAGCACCAATGTACCAACCTCTTATGTACCTAGTCACAGTGTAAGCCATTGATGGGATGCAGAAGAGTCAGTTCTCCTTTACGCATCCCAGACTTCACAGGCAAGGACACCCTGGCTCCAAGCCATCAAACAGGCCTGGCTCAAAGGCATCTGCTGAACAAAGAGGAGCCTTAAATGTGCTTCTTCCACCCCACCCCCAGCATGCCAAGGACTACCCTGTCTGGTAGGCTTTCCCTTTCTGTGGGCTGCCACATATCCTGCCTTTTCCTCATCTAGTCTTCTAGCAAATGAATGGGGGAAAGAGATTACATGAATCTGCTGCATTGTCCACATATACAAACTTCATAAGAGTCATAGATGGGAAATAGAGCTATATGATAGATTTGCTCAAAATTGGTTATCCTTTGTTGGGAAAGTTTTTTTAAAAAATCCTTTTTCTGATGCATCTCATTTATTAAGCTTGTTCTGACAATATGGTTGGTTTATTCCTATACTGGATGCTTGTAGGATGCATTTTCAATTTGTTTTAAATCTCCACATGTATTTTTAATAGAGACAATATTTTACCAATGACCAATACCAGAAAAAGGAGTGTTCCTAGTAAAGAAGGACCATTGGAACATATGATAATGCTGGGCTCAGTTCTCTTCCATAAAAAGTGATAATATGAAGGAAATGATCAAGTAGCTATAAAAATTCTTATCTAAGCTGAACTTTGCTCTGATGTTTCCTAAGTTGGGTGGGAGGATAGGCCAACAGCAGAAACGCAGAGGCTAATATAAGGAGTTCTCCCTTTTGAAAGCTCAGCAGCAGCACAACATGAAGATGCAAAATTCTCTCACTCTGAAGGTAATCATCCTGACTGCAGTTGCTTCTAGCCCAATTGCACGGAATGAGAGGCAAGAACACTTCCACAAACTCCTGCTGATCTCTTTCGATGGATTCAGGTGGAATTATGATCAGGATGTCAACACTCCAAATATGGACACTTTAGCGAAGGAAGGAGTAAAGGCAAAATATATAACACCTCCTTTTGTGACCATGACATCACCATCTCATTTCACAACCATCACTGGTAAGTCCATGGTAGGACATTCCTACAATATCAATTCTTATCCAATGAAAAGAGGGTTTGGGATTCAAATGAAAACTGGGTGAGGTTAACTGCTGTGCTAAGAATGCACCCAGATTGGGTCCTTACCAGTTAATTCTATTATCTGTCTTGTAGTCTATCACATTCAGCAGCAAATCTATTTAAATCATTCTTCACTAGCGTCATCCTTGTGTCATTTCCATCAGAAAAATGCAAGGGTTTTACCACTGGGTTTTACCAAGATGAACTTCAACCCACATTTAGAAGTCAGGCAAAACGGCTATATGTGCATGTCGAGATATGCAACATTTTATTAGAGCAAAGCATCGAAAATCTCTAAACCAAATATGTATTTCAATAGAGCAGATTAGATCATCATGAAGCTAGACTAGAATGAAAGATGCAAAGCATTATGCTTTAGTACCAAAAGAAAGGTCATACCATCTCTGGCCTGGTTTTCACTAAGGAGGTAAACATGCATCATTTCAGACTATAGGGAAGGTGACTCAGTGTCTCACATGACTGAATACTCTGTCATGCAAATAAAAAAATCCTTCTACTAGGATATCAAGAAGAAGGAATGTAGCCTCACTTTCCCCTTTATATACCGCTTTTCTATATGTGGGGAAGATTCTTTCCATGGAAGAATATTCAGCCATCTTCAGTCTAAAATCTTACAATCCAGATGTTGGTTTACCACCTCTAGGAAAATTAGGGATGTGACAAAGTGGGAGGGACTGAGAAAAGCTGAAGAGAAAAATCTCATCACCCCCTTTATCATTAGGCGCGAGAAGACTAGAACACCTGGAAGGAAATATTAGACAGGATAAGATTCTGATTAGACATGTAATTGTTTGTTTGGGTGTCAATAGGTAGCATAGTAGCTCCAGGGCTGACACATCAATGGAGGCAAGTTGGGCAACTGCCTCAAGCTCAGAGACGCCAGAGGGGGCGCCGGGGGCTGGGGCACACAATGCAGAGCAACTGAGCAGGAGGGCTGGGAGGATGCACGCACGCCAAGCATCCCCCTCATCTCCTGCCTGTCACCTCACAAACTGGAAAGGAGCAAAGGAAAAGTGATAAGTTTCTTTTGGGGGACTGGGGGGGAATGGGACAGAATAATGACACCCAAAGACTGTTCTGGGGTGGGCTGCTGCTGCTTTCTCCTAGGGTGCCCTCGTGTCAGGGGTGGGGAGGAGAGCTTCTGCCTGGAAGAAGGATTTGCATCTTCAGCAGCTCATTCAAAGTGCAAACCCCGAGGCACAGCTGTTTCTCTAGGTCCTTCCCACTTTCTCCTTTCCATTTCCCTTCCCCTTTGCTTTCTTCTGTCATTATTCCATCCCATCCGTCCCCAGTTCCCCAAAAGAAACATCACTTTTCCTCCACTCCTTTCCAGGCAGGAGATAGGGGGGTAATGCTTTGGGGCTCCAACCCCACACACAAACACACACGCGTTCAGAGAGGGCAGTGAGCAGCAGCAGAGAGGGGAAGGCATCTCCTACATTTCCCAAGAAAACTTGCATGACCCTCATCTCATTTGATGTGGCTCTAGGTTGCCCCATGCTACCACTGCCACCGCTAGCGCACAGCTGCAGGCCAGGTGCGGCAGGTGGCTGGGGCGGATCCGGGGCAACTGAGTAGTCTGAGTGTGCACACATGCATGCACACAGGGGCGACAACAGTCCTGAAGCTGCCCCCAGCCTCAGGCGCCAGAAACTCTGGCACCGGCCCTGGGTAGCTCAAGCCAAGGAAGTGTAAATGAGAGGAGGGTAGAATGTAAAATATAATGTGTTGTCCCTGCAGTAAGCGAGATAGAGGAAGGTGAAACCACAGATGAGACAAAAAAAAGGAACAGGGGGGATGTAGAAGCTTGTGTCAATGGTAGAACACCTGTTTTTCATGCAGAAGGTCAAGCGTTCAACCTCAGTTATCAGATGCTGGGTGCATAATATGGATCAGCTCAGGAGTTTGCTTCAGTAAGGAGTAGTGTTATATTATGTTGCAATGTTTGTAAATATAACCCCCCTTCCTATTTTTTATGGCTATTCAATGTCTTCTACCTTTGTAACCCTCCCTTTAGTATGTCTAAATTTAGACAGTTTTGCTGCTTTAGGCAGCACTTTCGCTGTACTGACTGTTTTGGAGCCTCAGACAGCTTCCTTCCTTCCTTCCTTCCTTCCTTCCTTTTCCTTCCTTCCTTCCGTCCTTTTCCTTCCTTCCTTCCTTCCTTCCTTCCTTCCTTTTCCTTCCTTCCTTCCTTCCTTTTCCTTCCTTCCTTCCGTCCTTTTCTGTTTGTATTGTTTTCCAATTCTTCAGTCGTAGCCATTACATTGTTTGTTCATAGATCGTTGCTATTTAATGGAATTGTTTTTATCATATTTTGTAATCTATCTTGTGTCTCAATAATCCATTTTGTCTCTCAATGAGAAGGTGGGCTATAAATGAAGATAATAACCAGAACAACCCATCTCTGCCTGAGATCCTGGAAAGCCATGGTCATGCAGAAATGCAGTGCTGACGGATAAACAAATTGCTTTTGTATAAAAGTTTTAAGGTTTATAAGACAATTGTAATTAGAGGTGAGCTTGGACTGGGAAAACCTCATGGATCACTGGCCTGTGGTCTGTCAATTTTCATGGACCATGAACTTTCCATGGACCAGCTCCATTCACAGAATGGTTCAGCGGTCCGAGGTCCATCACTTCTGGCAGCCCTGGCTCTGCCCCTTCACACCCAAGAGCCCAAACTTACAGAGAATCTTCAGCAGCCTCTCCTCCAGCCACCCTCCAAGTTTGGTCAAGATTCCATTTTGAACGTCCGAGCTACAGACCCCCAAAAGGGCCACCCCAGGAAACTTCCAGTAGATACTGGAGTCACAAATGCCAATCGACTTGCATTGGCTAGTAGCACCAAAAAGTTGCAATGAGGCAAAATCAAATAGAAAAGGGTGGGGGAAGAGCCACCTCACTCATCACACAGACACCTTCCCAGCCGTTGTCAAGGGAATTAATTCTTACTCCTTGCTCACATAGAGAAGAATGGGAGCTCTCTGCTTGGCAGGCAGAGCTGCCTGTTAAGTTTTTAAGGGCTGCAAAAGGTCTGCAGACATCTTCTCCATTACCTAGGAAATTGATAGATTGGAGCCAGGATGTCTGGACTCACAGACCATGGACTAATGGACCAGCCCAAACGGACCAAAATTCATGAAAAAAGTGAGTCTCACGAACTGTGTGTTCACGAATCACGAAAAAGACCGGACTGTGCAAAATTTTGGTCCATTTTCCAGACTGTGCTCACCTCTAATTTTAATATCTGTACTCTTAGGGCAAGCCCCAGAGCTATTATTTAAAGGATAATATACTTTCAGATGCAATGTCCAAGAGTACATTCTTTCCCAAGGAGCTTCAAATGTCCAGGATGTTATGCTGCATCAGTGGACTCAGATTGCAGGCAACTGCTAGATGGATATACTGCAAGGACAAAACAATGGTCAGAAATGAAGACAGATCAAGAAAGATGAGAACAAAGAAGAAACCGTTAATATTTGAACAGAACTCATCTAAGGTAGCAAGCCTAAGCAGTTCTACTTGAGAGTAAGGTACACTTTTTTTAATGGGGCTTACTCCCACAAAAGTTTTCTTAGAGTTTCAACCTGAATTTTCATTTTTTTTTAAAAAAGAGAGAAGAACCCTGCTTTCTATCCACCCTGTTTCATTTTTACAGTGAAGCAGAAAGAACTGATTTTGCCAGTAAAACAGCAGTTAACAGAAACTTTTAACAGAATATGACCTCTGAATGCCTTAGAAAAGGGATGATATATAAGGTGAGGGGGGATTGGTAGTATTTGCATTCAGAGACCTTATCAAATACCGGGAGATAAACCTTACATAACCCACAATAAAATTTTGTCTGAAGTTCACTGTCCAATTAAGTAAGCTTGCAACTGATCCGTCTGTAGCTCACAAAAGCAAGAACTATAAAAGAGCTTTCTTGTGATGAGAAGGCTGAATAGGAGTGAAATGGTAACAAGGGGACCTCGTGTGCCTCTTTTCATTGTCTTCTGCTAAGATTGGCCCTGGTGCATTTCCTTCAAAAATGACCAGACAGGAAAACAGCAGAGATTATCAGTAATCCATATATATATACCTCTCAGGATCAAGGAAGACAAATAATTCTGATAGCGAAGAGGTATGTTGCAAGTCAATATTAAATTAATCCAACGTACCTATCGCTAGGAGAAACAACCTCAAGGAAGATTCTGAATTTCCTCACCGCATCTATTTTGATCCCCAAATCCCTGTTTCAGTTTAGTTTCTCCTTTGTATAAAGTGAACACGTGACAGTATTTGCTTTACTTGCAAAAGTCACATGTTCAGTCACCGGCATCTCCAGTTGAAAGGACTTAGTCATAGGTGATGTGAAAGCCCCTGCAGAGCCACTGCCAGTCAGAACAGACAATAATGCCCATGACAGATCAACGGTCTGGCTCAGAAGAAATCAGCTTTATGCATGTTGTATTGTCGAAGGCTTTCACGGCCGGAGAACGATGGTTGTTGTGGGTTTTCCGGGCTGTATTGCCGTGGTCTTGGCATTGTAGTTCCTGACGTTTCGCCAGCAGCTGTGGCTGGCATCTTCAGAGGTGTAGCACCAAAAGACAGAGATCTCTCAGTGTCACAGTGTGGAAAAGATGTTGGCAGGTCATTTGTATCTACTCAGGAGGGGTGGGGTTGAGCTGAGTCATCCTGTAAGAGTTTCCCAGGGTGTGGAATGCTAATGGCGGGAGGCTTCACTATATCCTGAGGAGGTTCTTTTGCATATGGATTGGTGCTTGATGTGCTAATCTTCTCTGCAGAGCTATTGTCGAGTATAGAGTGTTTTGTTAGTGTGGTG
Organism: Eublepharis macularius; assembly: GCF_028583425.1. NCBI lineage: Eukaryota > Metazoa > Chordata > Lepidosauria > Squamata > Eublepharidae > Eublepharis > Eublepharis macularius. The sequence goes on from NC_072801.1 coordinate 8,065,753, forward strand.
TTTTTCAGAACTGGAAACCATGCTCTGTTCATTCTTAAGGTTTCTTCTTTCCTGTTGAAGTTTTGCTTATGCTTGTGAATTTCAATGGCTTCCCTGTGCAGTCTGACAAAGTAGTTGGAAGTGTTGTCCAGTATTTTGGTGTCCTGGAATAAGATACTGTGCCCTGTTTGAGTTAGGCTATGTTCAGCCACTGCTGATTTTTCAAGTTGTCCAAGTCTGCAGTGTCTTTCATGTTCTTTTATTCTTGTCTGGATGCTACGCTTTGTGGTCCCGATGTAAACTTGTCCACAGCTGCAGGGTGTTTCTCTGCACCAAATTAGAGAGTATGCATTTTTCAACATTGTTGGATTGCTGGAATATCAGCATTATACACTATACAAGTGGAGACCTGCAAGGACTTGCAGGGGACATCTCATTTCTCCCTCTCCCACCATGTCCTCTTTCCCTTTCTGGCCCCCCATAGCCTCTCCCCCTTTTCTTGCTTCCTTCTCACCTTCCCACCCGCTTTTATCTGTCCCCATTTTACCTTTCTGTTTCCCACCATGGCAGTCTCTCCCCTATGGCCAGTTATATGGTGCCAGCTGAGTTGGGCCCAGTTGCATGATGGGGAACCTGCAAGGACTTGCAGTGGGTACTTCACTTTTCCCCATATCCTCTTCCCCACACTATTGCTTCTTTCCCTCCTCCTGGCAGCCCCCGTATGTTCACTTTTCCCTACATCCGTCTCTTCTTCAAATCTACTAAATAACGTACCTTTTATCCCCCCGCCACTACCTTCACCTATATTTCTAAATTTACTTAATTTATATACTGCCTTTCTCCACAATGGAAACCCAAAGCAGTTTGCATTATTCTCCTTGCCTCAATAGTATCCTCACAACAATCCTGAGAGATAGGTTAGACCGTTTGTGTGACTGGATCAAAGTCACCCAGTGAGCTTCTACAATATCGTGGTGTTTCGGACCTGGGTCTCCCAGATCTTACTCCGACACTCTCACTGCTACGGGCTCATTTCGAGGGGGAATGCACAGGAACACAGTTCCGGCAGTTCCCCAAAGAGGTCACATGTTAGGTAGCCCTGCCCACCCAACTCTCAGCCATTTTGGACCCGTTTTGGCCTGGATTGGGGCCGAAATGGCCCGGATCAGGCCTCTGACAGGTGGTGGATCACTTTCCCACTCTTCAGTGGCCTGATCCTGACCATTTTGGGCCCTTTTCAGCCATTTTCAGCCCCTTTTTGCCATTTTGGGCTCAATTTCGGCCCTGAATGGCCAGGATTGGGTCCAAAACAGCAAGAATAGGTGATGTCAGGGGGTGTGGCATATGCAAATCAGTTATACTAATGACACACTTCCGGTGATGGCTGTTATGCTAATGAGTTCCTCCAGCTCTTTTTCTATGAAATGCCCCCTGGCTACACTACACTGGCAGGAGGAGGGGGCTGCTGTTGAACAATAGCAAAAAGACAGGCCTGGATAAGCCATGCAAGTCTATCAGGTTGCCTGGTGATTGCTTCAGGACCTGACCCCAATAAGTCCTCCCTCAAAGGCCAAAATGGCCCTGCCCCTACCCTGCCTTTTACTGGCAGAAGCCAAGCCTGGAATACTACAAAATACAGAATCCAGGGAACTGCAATAAATTACCAATCAATTGAAAGTTAATTTTTTATATATATATTTTTGCTTGTGCAAAGTGCTGAAGTGCAAATGCATATATATCAATTCAAAGTGCAGTTATGAACAATAATAATGAGGTAGTCTGTCAATCCAGAAATAATACAATATATACAAGGATGGGGAGAAACGTCCCGCTTGAGATGAAATTCAGACCATCAGTCCAAAGATGGAACTGGAAGTGCCAAAGAACACTGCCGACGGGCTTATGCGCAGATTTCCATTTCCCGTTTCGTTCTTACTTCTTCTTGGGCATAATTCAATGGACTATGATGGAAATTATTATGCAATATTAATTAATAAATTATTTCTTATAAAACATAGCGTCTTGTATAGTCATTCATATGCATACTCACTGGTCACAGGTATCTCTCCTCACACCCCACTCAGTTAGAAATACAATGAAGGCTCAAAATGCAATGAGATGACAGATACAGCTAACAGATAACCACCCCGTATTTCAATAAAATGCCTTTGGCCATATCATTAAGACAATTAGGATCTACCGTTTCCTTAAAGGGGTCTAAACCACATAACAAATGTGTGTGATACAGTACACCAACTAATATTAGTTCATATAAATACATACATATAATATCTACATACATATAAATACATTTATATAAAATACATTCATATATAAAAAAATTCATATATAAAATACATTCATATACAAAAGGAGCAACATAATAAATATTTTTAATGTGTATGGGAGTAGAAGCAATGCTTACCAGAAACCTGAGGACCATAGGTCCCTCCAAAGACACAGTGGGCTGTATGCAGTCTCTCTAAACCAAAAATGGCTCCCCTAGCCTAGAAAGCAAGAGTAGTCTATTGAAAGATTCAGACCACTGGGTGTTAAACTCTTGAGCTCAAAGATCCACTTAGATTCCATTTGTAGCAATTTCTTAGACTGGTCTGTGCTGGAAGGTGCATCAATCACCTCTAAAACGGAAACCTGCAGGTCATTAATGTTCCTATGTTTAGATAAATAATGTTCCACTAAGGGAGCCTCTCTAATGTTGTTTCTTATACGTGAGAGGTGCTCCTGAATGCGTACTCGCAATTGGCGGCTGGTACTGCCAATATAGTTAAGTCAGCAGCTACACTGTATAATGTAAACTACATTGGCTGTCTTGCATGTTGAGAAGCCAATGGTTAAGCCTTTCCTGTCCGGTAAAATGGTATCAAGTCTAACCATCAAGTGGCATACGGTGCACTCTCCACAAGGAAAATGTCCCGTTGGTAACGAACGCACAGGAGCCAATTGTTGATATTCAGATCTAATGAGAATGTCTTTCAGGCTTCTAGTGCGTCTATACCCAATAGTCGGAGGATCTTCACATCCACCGATGCCACTTACCAAATGCCAATGTTTTTTAATTATTCTGCTTATAGGACCTGCCATGGGAGTATATTCTAGTGCCCACTTGATTCTAGAATCAATCCGGCGCACTCTCGGACAAAGAAGCGTCTCACATGGTGTATTCTCCGCCCTCCTAATAGCTGGCAATCTGACACTTTCCGGATAACCCCTTGAGGCAAAGGCTGAGTCCAAATCTTTACTGTGTTGTCTAAAGTCAAAATCATTAGTGGAGTTGCGCTTCATTCTTAGGAATTGACCGACAGGTATATTGTTTTTTAAATGTTTAGGATGAAAATAATTAGCATCTATCAGTGATCTTTCTAAAAGGACGCATTCCCAAGCTACAGTCAGTACGTTTATAAACAGTGACGTCTAAGTAGTTAATACACTCTAAGCTCCCTTGCCAAGAGAACTGAATGTCAGTATCCAAGGTGTTAAGCCAATTAGCAAATTCCCCTGCAGGCGTAATTGAGCTCAAGATGACAATGACGTCATCAATGAACCTCTTGTAAAAGACAATAGACTCTTTAAAGGGGTTGTTCTCTGCCAAGATAAATGTCTCTTCTATGCGGGACATAAAGAGGTTGGCGATGCTAGGGGCGGTGGCACAACCCATAGCCACCCCTTTGGTCTGATAGAAGTAGTCATTGTTAAACTTGAAGTAATTCCTTTCAAGGACTATATCCAGAACGTTTAGTAGAAAGGGGGTGGAGGGGATTTGGGAGGTACGTTGCAACAGGGCACTTTCCACAACAGCCCTCGCTGTTCATAACTGAGTGCAGTTATTGTTCATAACTGCACATTGAATTGATATAGATGCATTTGCACTTCAGCACTTTGCACAAGCAAAAATATATATATATAAAATTAACTTTCAATTGATTGGTAATTTATTGCGGTTCCCCGGAGTCTGTATTTTGTGTTGTTCCTCTCTCCGGGGGTTCCCTTTGTTTTTAAGCCTGGAATACTGGCAAAACTCTTATGGTTGCCTAGCAACAGCCACTGAGAGCATCTGGTTAAAGCTACATGCATTTTTTTTGCATTTTTTAAAAACCCTGCAATGTAATTTTTTTAGATTTCAGATTTTTCTGCAAACCTGTGGCATTTTTTCAGGTGCACAGGAAGATCTGTCTTGTTCAATCTCCAAATGTAAGTATCCTCAGATAAGGACCACTTGGCTATTACTATGTAAGATGTAGAAGTATACACTATACATATACATATAAACAATATATAGTATGTATACAATAGATAATGTGTATTAAAAACATACAATCTGAATCCACAACACAAATGAATACACAGAACTGAATGCAAAAAGCAGAGAATCAAAGCCAATGGGGAAAATATGAACAAATATAAAAACAAAAGTGAAATAAGGAACATTTGCTCATATCTGACCAGCACCTAACATATGCCATTGCCACACATAACTGAGTGTATCTGAAATGGCAGTTAAAAACCCAATCTTAGGCTGCAAAAAGGCTTGGGATTTAACTCCAAGATCAGCCCTTGTGAGAATTCCACTCTTTTCCAACAAGCACCATTTGGCTGACCAAAGAACTTTGCTGGGTGACTTCTTTTTTTTACAGTAAGTACAGACCCAGCTTCAATATTTATTTCTTACAACTTTATTCCAGAATATCAAACTGTTTTCAATCATCCCTACCTGATTCTGTGACTCACTCTCTGGATAGGTCATTATTTATACTGTTGAATACAAAGAACCCTCCAGCTTAGCAGTTAACTTCAGCAGAGGCAATGTCTTTTCCTGTGACCGGTCTGAACTATCTTCCATTCACATTGCTATCTGCCAAGGCAGGTCCCATCACACGTTTCTGAACTGTTTTCTCATCACTTTCCCTTTCCACAATCTGTTCTGCTCTTCTCTAGCCCAAGGTAGGACTGATGCTATTAAACGGTTTGGTTGGAGGTTGGGGAAGGGTATCATTTTCCACTTACAGGAATACCCACAAACCTGTTTTACAGTGATATATTGTCAAAGGCTTTCACAGCCGGAGAACGATGGTTGTTGTGGATTTTCCAGGCTGTATAGCCGTGGTCTTGGCATTGTAGTTCCTGACGTTTCGCCAGCAGCTGTGACTGGCATCTTCAGAGGTGTAGCACCAAAAGACAGAGATCTCTCAGTGTCACAGTATGGAAAAGATGTTGGCAGGTAATTTATATCTACTCAGGAAGGTGGGTTTGGGCTGAGTCATCCTGTAAGACTTTCCTAGGGTGTGGAATGCTAATGGAGGGAGGCTTCACTGTATCCTGAGGAGGTTCTTTTGCATATGGATTGGTGCTTGATATGATAATCTTCTCTGCAGGGCTATTGTAGGATGTAGAGTATTTTGTTACCCTGGTGTTTTTCAGGACTGGAAACCATGCTCTATTCATTCATGCTACATTCATTCTTTCCTGTTGAAATTGTGCTTATGCTTATGAATTTCAATGGCTTCCCTGTGCAATCTGACGAAGTAGTTGGAAGTGTTGTCCAGTATTTTAGTGTCCTGGAATAGGATACTGTGTCCTGTTTGAGTTAGGCTTGTCAGGTTCAGAATGCTTTCAGGTATATCCTTGCCTAACCGACTCCATGTTTAATCCTTTCAGTGTTTAAGTGCTTCCTTCACAGGTGCCAAGGTTCCCAGGCAGCTATCTCACAGAGAAGGATTGTTTTGGCTACTGCTGTTCCACCAAGAACCGGCCTTGAAGAACTTTCACTTCCCTAGCTTCAAAGGGGTTGTTTTGAGAACTATGGGGGGAGGTTGGGCCTGCTGGGATCTGTTACTCTGTACCTCATGCTTTGCCTGTCATTGGTAACAATGCATATGTACCATCCTGGATATTGTATTCAGGCCAGTGGACTATAATGAACTAATTCTTCAGTAAAAACCTTTTGGAAACAATGGACTGTTGTCTGATTGCAGAAGGTAGTCTGGAGTAAGGACATTATCTAGCCACAGCTCTGACATTTTGTTACCAATCATCTTTCCAATGCCTAAGCCGGATCAAACGGACTCCAAAGCAGCCCCTATCAGGGACCCTTTGTTTGACCCGTATGCCTCTCCCGGCTCTCAAGGATTGGAACCTCAAGGACCCATACCAAGAGGGAACGGCTCCTCTGTTACCACTATTTACACCATCGCTCCCAGCAGTGTGGATAATCGGCCCAGAGCTACAGCCGAACCCCTGTTTTCTATGCCCACTCCTTCACAGTGGGACGCAAGACCTCGGGAGACGAGAGAACGAAGGGCCAGCATAATGTTCACGCAATCATCGCTGGACGGCCGACGGAGTTTAGAAGCGATTCTGGAACATACCGGTAGCCAGCCGTGGCTTTACTGGAATAGAACGGCCGAGCAAACAGAGTGGGAGGCATCCCACCATGGCGTTCTAAGTTGGGATTACACAGAAGTCACCCCGGGAGCGGGGCAAGCGGATGTAAGTGAGCACCATTGGGTGCAACTGCAAAGCAGGACTATTGCGATTGACTCCGGGATTTCTGCGGTCACCGGCTTAGCAAAGGGGATTCTAGCCGCAAGATCCCAAGAAGAGCAAGCCGTAGAAGACCCCCTACCTGGGCCAAGGGCGACAGCCACGAGACCACATGCTGAGTATGTGCCGACCTCGCAGGCCACGGGAAATACGGAACAAGAGGTAGGGAACTCAGACAGAGTTCAAGTTTTAGAGTCCAGACTAGCGAACATGGAAGAAAGTCTGGCCCATGCGGTCCACCTGCTGTCAGTACTTGTAGTGGGAGATGGACGAGAGCCGCCGACGGGCTACCCGGATATTGCTCAAAGTCTGTCTGCACTACAAAATATCGTCCCACGGCCCGAGGGACCGATTCAACCATGGCCACAGCAACCCGATGAAACCGGGGATACCGATTCGGAAACAGGAGCTGGGCCGGGACCCGAAGATCCCTGCCCAGAGGACCCCTGCCCCACGGATCCTTGCCCAGATGAGCTAGGCGCTACAGGGGGGGCAGGTGCAGGGGACGAACCGAAGTGCCCAACAGGGGCAGCTTCCCCCGTGGTACCACCGCCAACTTCTCAAGAGGAAGTACCGGTAATACCGAGTGGGATTACTCCGCTTCTCATCCCAGTGACGAGTTCCATTGGAGTGGGCACCACTCCTCAACCACTCCAGACACCGGGGCCGAGCAGGACACCAACTCCGAGTCAACCAATCCCTGGAGGCTCCGCTATTCCTCTTCAGCCGAGCGGGACACCGACTTCGAATCAACCAATTCCTAGAGGCACCCCTATTCCTCTCCAACCAGCATCTCCGCATCCACTGCCATTACAGCCGGTGCCCCAAGGACTGACTTCCCTTCCTCGGTTGCCAGCGCCCGGTGGGATGGGGCCTCGCGACACGCCGGTCCTACCCGCGCCATTCCGGCCGCCGCCAGGACAGCCCTCGCCTAGATTACCGGCTCCGAGAGGACACCCACCACGGCCGATTCCCGGGGCCCTTCCTCATCACCCTCGTCCTCAACCACTTCCCCAACAACCTCCGTTACCACCACCGCCCACACCGCAACAGCCCCCACTCGAATACTACCCGCTGCCGGCACCAGCCCCCAGGCAAGAACTTCCCATGGGTTGGGTTAAGCTAGAAGCTACTTTCAGGTATATCCTTGCCTAACCGACTCCATGTTTAATCCTTTCAGTGTTTAAGTGCTTCCTTCACAGGTGCCAAGGTTCCCAGGCAGCTATCTCACAGAGAAGGATTGTTTTGGCTACTGCTGTTCCACCAAGAACTGGCCTTGAAGAACTTTCACTTCCCTAGCTTCAAAGGGGTTGTTTTGAGAACTATGGGGGGAGGTTGGGCCTGCTGGGATCTGTTACTCTGTACCTCATGCTTTGCCTGTCATTGGTAACAATGCATATGTACCATCCTGGATATTGTATTCAGGCCAGTGGACTATAATGAACTAATTCTTCAGTAAAAACCTTTTGGAAACAATGGACTCTTGTCTGATTGCAGAAGGTAGTCTGGAGTAAGGACATTATCTAGCCACAGCTCTGACAAGGCTATGTTCAGCCACTGCTGATTTTTCTGGATGGCCAAGTCTGCAGTGTCTTTCATGTTCTTTTATTCTTGTCTGGATGCTACACTGTGTGGTCCCGATGTAAACTTGTCCACAGCTGCAGGGTATACTGTATACTCCTGCAGAGATGAGGGGGTTTCTACTGTCTTTTGCTGATCATAGAGTCTGTTGTATTTTTCTGGTGGATCTGAATACTGCTTGTAGGTTGTACATTTTCATAAGCTTTCCCATCTGATCAGTGATTCCTTTGATGTATGGCAAAAACACTTTTCCTGTGGGAGACTGTTTTTCCTTACCAAGGATAAATCAAACAACCAAGGGAAAACAGTCTCCCACCATTAAAGAACGTGTTTGTCGTTAGGTGTTTGTCAGTGCCACAGTGGCCCCCTTAGCACTTAGAGAGCCCATACTCACATGGAATGTGCAGCAGGCTCTTCTCCAGCCATCAACCAAGTTTGGTCAAGATTGTAGTATGGATCTCGGAGTTATACATTCCTAAACTCAATGCCCCCAGGAAACTCCCATTCAATACAAATGGAGCCACCCTCCCCAGTTCACTTTGGCCCCGTGCAGTGGTTCTGAAGGCAAGCCACCTCGCCTCTTGGGGATGGGGGGGTCTGGCCGCTGGCTGGCGGCACCCCCCATGTGCCCACTCGCCAGGCCTCCAGGTGGGAGGAAAATTATCCATTCACGCAGCAAGGTGGGTGAGGCCTGTGGCCGCCGGGCCTGGTGAGCTTGGGGAGGTGGTGGTGAGCTGCCTCCCTCTCGGGGGTGGGGGGTCTGGCTGCTGGCCAGCAGCCCCCCCATGTGCCTGCCCGCCAGGCCTCTGGGTCGGAGGCCAACAAATTATCTGCTCATGCAGCAAGGTGGTTGATGACTGGGGCCATCAGGCCTGGTGGGCTCAGGGATTCAGTTTCTTTTTCTTGGCCATGTCAGACGCTCCTCTCCGCAGGTCCGGGAGGAAGCGCCCGAGCAGCCTGACCGGGCGGCTGACCTGCAAAGGTTAGCCCCCAAGACTCCCAGTGAGGGTGTCAGGGTCCGGAGCGCGACGGGAAGAACCCCCCGAAGTTGATGCAGGGGGTAAATTGCCCGTTTGCTCCTATGGAGGCCGGCAGACTTGAAGTGGTCAGGGAGAGGGGGACCAAGGGGTTCTGGCCACGGCAATGAGCTGTACCTGGAAGATCCTGCGAGAGGGACGGGAAGACCCCAAATCAACAGCTGCTGGCATCCACCACCTCCCTGTCATCATGGAAAGGAGGGGACAGGGTGGTGCAAGTGGTAGGGAAGGGTTGTGGCAGTACCTGAGAGGGAGAGGAGGAAAGAGGGAAGACCAAGTGGTCAGGGAGAGGGTGACCAAGGGGTTCTGGCAGGACAAGAAGCCGGACCTGGAAGATCCTGCAACAGGGCCTGGAAGACCCCGATCTGTCAGTGGCTGCTGGCATCAACCACCTCCCTGCCATCACAAAAAGGAGGGGACAGGGCAGTGCAAGTCAAGGGGAAGGGTCATGGCAGTACCCGAGAGGGAGAGGTATGGACCAGGACCTGGAAAGCTCACAAGCGTTGGGAGTCCTCATCCATGGAACCCACAGAGGTACTCTATGGCAGCAGAAAACATCACCCACCTTCCTGCGTGAGCGGAAAGGATGGGACGGACAGGACAGGAGAGGTAGTTGGGAGGGGTCAGAGGGGTCTCAGAGAGTGAGAGGAAGAAACAGGGCAGCCATCGCCCACCTTCCTGCCTTCGTGGAAAGGACAGGAGTCATGGGACACATTCCCCCCCGGCTCAAAGTCCCGTTGACAAGGGAGCCACCATGCTGTGCAACCATACTGTATCCCTATACTGTACAATCAGGTGTGCAATCACAGCCGAGCTGTCCCTCGTGACCAAGGAGGCAGCAGTAGCATGATAGTCCCTCGTGAAGCAGCAGCTGACATGACCCGCCGTCCCGCCTTCACGGAAAGAAGGGGATGGGCAGGACAGGAGAGGTCGTTTGTAAAGGTCGGAGTGGTTCCACAGAGGGAAAGGTAGAAAGAGGGACCAGCAGCCCCGAGAAATGAGAGGGGACAGAGCAGTTCCACACTGCTCCAAGACACCTCACCTGAGCAGGCAGTATGGGCACTACTCATAACAGTTTGAGTGGCACCGCCAGACACCAGACACCTTCCTGCCTTTGCGGAAAGGGTGGGATGGACTGGACAGCAGAGGTCTCCAAAGGGTTTGTAGAAGGAGAAATGGGGACCATGTGAGTAATGATGAAATGTGCAGACATGAACCACCTTCCTGCCTTTGTGGAAAGGATGAGAGAAAGGACAGGAGAGGTAGCTAGGAACTGTTAGAGTGGAAGCAGCCCCGAGAACCAAGGAGGCTAGTGCAGTTACCCACCACTCAGACACCTAACCTGAGCAGGCACTACTCAATACTGAGAGCCTTTCCTGCTTTTGCGGAAAGGACAGTAGTCGAGGGACCCATTCCCCACTGCTCAGAGAGCACAGCATTTGCAATGGATAGGGGCACCATGCAGCTCAACGACATGTGCAACAGCTCCTGAGCTGTTGCACAAGTGGCCAAAGGAGGCTGCCACCCTACCCGCCCTACCCACCACTGCCCTCCCCTGCTCTGCCGTGCCCTCGGGCCTCGCTGGGGTGGTGGCAAAGGAGCTCCCTCGGCCTCAGACTGGGCAGGGGCAGCAGTTTCGCCACTGGCTTCTATCTCCTACCAGCTGCCTGGAGAGCCTACGGCCGTGCCCTCTCTCTCGCTTCCTCACTCTCACCGTGCTCGCTCTCCCCGTCAACTTCTCCTCCTCGGCGTCCTCGGGTTCCTCCCTTTTATGCCACTACCTTAACCAGCTTCCTGCCTTCCTACCAATCTGTCACCGTGCTCTCCCTCCTCCCCGCCTCATGCTCTGCTGTCGGCCCCGTCACTGGTGCTTTCCCCTGTCCGTCCCCACCTTCTTTCTCCCGCCCATCTGCCTCCTCCAGCCTCCTCCCTTTCCAGTTCCCTGCCAATCCCCTTTCCTCCTCCCCGGCCCGGGTCAGCCCCATCACACTGGGGAGCCCTCCCAGCCATCCGCCCCCCAATCAGGCCCAGCGCTGCTCAGTGCTCCCGCCTCCCTTCTGCTACCCACATCTGCGCCCTCCCCCTTCCCAGCATAGGCCTCGCCCGCCCGGTCACCATGCTCCCGGTCGGCCGCCCCCCTGGCGAGGGCCTCCCCGGGTCTTCCTGGCCTGCCGCCGCCGGCGCCACTGGGCGCGCCGGCCCCGGGCTCATCAGTGCGGGCCGTGGTGGTGGCGGCTGTGGTGGCGCGGCATTCTCTGGCCCTGCCGCTTCCCCCGGCCTGCACTGTGCCCGGGTGTCACTCCGCTGCCACGCCTGTCGGTGCTCCTTCGACCCGGCCCTCCCCGGGCATTGAGGTGGGCGGGGGGGTCTGGTGGGCGGGGGGCCTCGGCGCGGCCCAACCCGACGCTGGGGAAAGGCTTGGTCGAGCCCAGTCTGGGGCAGGAGGGTCCTGTTCCGGACACCCATCTTCCTGCCTTCACAGAAAGGAGGGGAAGGATTGGACAGGAAAGATTGCTGGGATGGGTCAGAGTGGTTCCAGAAATGGAGAGGAAGAAATGGGGCGGCGGCGGCAGCTGACATCAGTCACCTTCCTGCCTTTGAGGAAAGGACAGGAGTTGAGGGACCCATTCCCCCCTGCTCAGAGGGCACAGCGGTTGCAATGGATAGGGGCACCGTGCAGCTCAACTACATGTGCAACAGCTCCTGAGCTGTTGCACAAGTGCCCAAAGGAGACTGCCACCAGCATCACCCACTTTCCTGCCTTTGCAGAAAGGAGGTGTCGTGATGATCTGGCTGTGCCAGGAAGGCCTAGCAAGGCCTCAGAAGCCTGTTAGCAGTGGGAGTAGGCCTGCCTAAACCTGACCTAAATGTTCCATCCCTCATTCGAGATACCCACCAGACTCGACGGGCAAGGGTGCATGGTGACGGCATGGAGAACCAAGGGGCAAGATGTTTTAGTGGCCTGCAGAAGCCCACGCACTCCACGATGGATATGGGCAAGCCATGTAGGACAATCATCTCTGCTAAGACGTGAAGGCCCGCCTCCTGAGCCCTCAACCTCACCGTTCTAAGTGGCGCTGTCCCAGACCCCGAGGGAACAACCTCCACGAGCGTGGCCTGCCTGAGCACTCTGCTCCCACCAGCGTCACCCTCAGGGGAAGGATTCTTGCTTGGGATGACCTTCCCACTGATCCCCGCTCAGAAGAGCTGGTTGCCCCCTTTCTCCCCCCAACGGATGTTTTGCTGGGCATGGATGGAGACCACAGGCTCGGGTGGTGCATCTTCAGGTGCCTAGTCAGGGCCATCAACAACAGGTGCTTCAGGTTTTTGCCCCTGCGCACCAGGACATCAAAGGCATGGCACCGCACCACACGGGAGCCATTAGGAAGGACCCCAAAGTGCCTCCATATGGTGGCATTGAAACATGGACCACTAACTGTCCCAGGAGAAGGAGGACGAATGGTTTCAGGCTGCACTGCAGAGCTGGCCATGGACAACCAAGTGAGAGGTAGACTTCAGGCAGGGACACCACCAAGAGTTTGGGATGGGGACGAGAGGGATGTTTCATAAAACATAAATCATTCCTCCAGGGATCCATCACCCATCTCCTCCTCAAGATGTTGAGAGAGATCCTCTCCCCCCCCCCAGTGGAAAGACCTCTTTGGCCTCCTCCACAGCCCCCACAGGTAAATCTGGGGGAGCAGAAGTACTCTCTGCTGCCCCCGAGCCACACCCAGTACTGCTTGCCACAAGGAAATCAGGAGGACTGCCTTTGCACTTCCCCCCATGCACTTCCCACCCATGGTGGCCACCACAACATGAAGACTCATTGTGCCACCAAACTAGAATTAAGGAGGACAGAAAAGGAGAGAACACTGTGAGCCCTCAGCCGAGGTGCCCACAGAGCTTGGCCCCAGAGCCTGGCAGCAGCCCTGGAACCAGAGGCTGGGGCTAGACCCCCTAGCCCAGCACACCCACAAGCCTGACCAGATCAGGCACTGATACTGATAATAATAATAGTCAGGGTGAGCCCTCAGCTGAGGTGCCCACTGAGCTTGGCCCCAGGGCCTAGCAGCAGCCCTGGAACCGGAGGCTGAGGCTAGAGCTTTAGCCCAGCACACTCAAAGGCTTGACCAACAGATCAGGCACTGATACTAATAATAGTAATAAAAATCAATGTGAGCCTTCAGCCGAGGTGTCCACAGAGCTTGGCTCCAGAGCCTGGCAGCAGTCCCGGAACCAGAGGCTGGGGCTAGAGCCTCCCAGCACTGACCAGATTAGGCACTGATACTGATAATAATAATAGTCAGGGTGAGCCCTCAGCTGAGGTGCCCAATGAGCTTGCCCTCAGGGCCCGGCAGCAGCCCGGGAACCAGAGGCTGAGGCTAGAACCCTAGCCTAGCACACCCACAAGCCTGACCACCAGATTGGGCACTGATACTGATAATAGTAATAGTCAGGGTAAGCCCTCAGGCGAGGTGCCCACTGAGCTTGGCCCCAGGGCCTGGCAGCAGCCCTGGAATCAGAGGGAGGGGGTAGAGCCCTAGCCCAGCACTCCCAGAGACGTGATCAGATCAGGCAGTAATAATCAGGGTGAGCCCTCAGCCGAGATGCCCACTGAGTTTGGCCCCAGAGCCTGGCAGCAGCCCTGGAACCAGAGAGGATAGCTCCCTATCCCACCCACCACACACAGAAAAAAGCCCAGCTCCAATACACTCTCCCTCTCTCTCTCCCAAAAGGCTATCAACAGCTCTGTCCCATTCCAGTGCTTGCTGAAAGTGAAAGCCAGAAATTGGAAGCACAGTGACCTTTTATAAGAAGAGGTCTCATTGAGAAATGCAGGAGGTCCATGGTTGGCAGTCAGAACTGCCTAACTGGGTTTGCAGGGATGAGATTGGAGTTCCCATGGCCATAGAACACCCCCTCCTCCCTCCCTCCCCCCTGGTGTCTGCTTCCACATTACCGATTGTAACCAATTTACAGTTCCACACTTGGAAGGAAGACCTGCCCATCAAGCTAAGTTGGGCTTTGATTGGGGTGTCCGGGGCGACAGAGGGAGTGCAGACAGCCAGTCCCTCCCTCCGTTGCCGAGGCAATTGATTGAAGGTGCCTAAGTGTCTGGCTTCCCGAATGGCGGCCAAGCGCAACGAACAAGGCTTGCGATGACCATCTGTTCGGCTGGAGTGGCGCCTCACGAACGGCCCATTCTCAAGCAGCCAAGCAGCCTGTTTGTTGGCTTTTTGCATTCGTAATGCTGTTCATGCCGATGTCTTGTCCAGAGTGGACAAGTGGCAGAACAGCTGGTCAACCTTTTTATGCATATAAAAATCTATTGCTTTAAATAGCTATAATCAGTGGCGTAGCGTGGCTTTAGGGCATCTGGGGCTGTGCTCCCAGGCCTACACAATGACATCACTTCTGGTGATGTTATCTCGCAAGACGCGGCTGTGGCCCCACCACACCACTGCAGCGAGCTCAGCTGGCTCGGCACACAGCCGCACACAGGCAGTGTGGCCGCTCTCCCAAAGGGCGCAATGCAATTGCTTGCTGGGTGCTCAGCCAGCTGTGGTGGAGTGGGAGGCTGCACTGCACCCTTCAGGAGGGCAGCCGCACTGCCCATATGTAGCTGGCTCATAGGGCACTGAGCCAGCCAAGCTCATGGCGGCAGCACACGGGGGGGGGGGCAGCTGCGTCTTGTACCCCTCCAAATCCTGTGCCTGGGGAGACCACCCCTCCTACCCCCGTCGCGCTATGCCACTGTCTATGATATATATCTTGAGAATAATAATAACTCATGGAAAGTGAAAATAGACAATGGCTCAGTGGCAGAACATATGGTTTCCACACCAAAGCTCCCAAGTTCAGCCCTTGACATCTCCACTTAAAGGATATTAGGTTGCAGATATTAGAACCGATCTTTGCCATAGTTCTGAGTTAGATGACCCAACAGTCTGACTCTAGAGAAAGATGCTTCAGGGAAGTACAATATTTTCTCAAATCCAAGACCATGTTTTTCCGCACAGGTACACCATAAAAAAAAAGGAGTTGCCCTATACTTGCATATAAGTTACAGTTATGTCCAATAATTTTAAAAAATTGTGTGTAACATTTTAAGGTGACCCTCTTCCTTTTTGAGTAAATATTATTACAATTAGAAAGTGTCTTTGCTAAGCTTTCCTTGTGGTTTTGAGCTCAGAAAATGGCATAGGTTTTTTTTTAAGTTGCCGAATTTCAGCACCATTCTGAAAATCTGTAAAGTAATTACATATTTATATGCATTCATTATTTACTGGGAATTAATTAAAACAGACAGGCAGATATGTTTACAAGTCGTCGAACAGGTTTTAATTAATGGTCTTCATTAAGACCCCAAGTTTCCATAAAGTAAATAAGTTCTTCAGGTAATGATTTAATTAGTCTCCTAACATGATGGATTCATAAAGATCTTTGCAATGAATCATCCTGGGATGCAAGGAACTATGCAATTATAATTGAAGTGAATAGTAGTCAGTTTTAGTGGTGGGGGCCAACTCTCCCCCCACCCTTCCTCCCCCTTGGATCCTGTATTGTCCTGATACAAAAAATCACACTACATTCAAGAGGACTGGGAGCAGCCAATTCAGATGACTCAAGCCAAGCTTGGAGGGGAGGGAGACACCAATATCATTCATCAAACTATCTTAGGATCAATTCCTTCATAATTTCCTGTTAGGCATAATCCCAACACATATGTGCAGGTCCAGAAGCACAGGTTCTCAACTGTATATGCATAAACAGTATAAACTCCATTGGCTACCTATCAGTTACCGTGCTCAGTTCAAGGCATTGGTTATCACATACAGAGCTCTTCACTGCCTTGCTCCATCATACCTACAGAACCGCCTCCCTCCCTATGTTCCTCCATGGCAGCTTTGCTCATATGAATAAGGTCTCCTGCCGGTACCACCCTGCACATGGGCAAAATCAACAGGAGCCCATACACAGGCTTTCTCTGTGGTGGCCCCTCCCTGTGGAACAGCCTGCCTGAGGAGGTCTGGAGAGCCCCCACACTCCTGGCTTTCCACAAATGATGCATAACTGGATTATTCAAAAAGGCTTTTTACTCAGATAGGAGGGCTGTATTGTAGGGAGAGGCTCTTAGATGAGTTAGGGACCATAGACTTCACCACTATGTTGCCTTACGTACTACCCACTTACTTTAAATATGTGCTCCTAGGTGCTTCCCGTGCTTCATGTTGTCTAATGTCAGTCCTAGAACTGATTGTGTTCTGTTTCAGCATTTCTGTTTCAGCACTGGATTCTTGCAAATGCTATGTCTTTGTAAACTTCTATTTATTAACCTTATGGCATTGTTTATGGAATTGTCCTTGACTGTACTAATCTGGCACTGCCTTGAGTCTCAGTTGGAAAGGCGACTATAAATGACATAAATAAATAAAATACAAATGTACAACCTGCACATACAATACGTGTGTTTGTAAAGTAATGTCAAGATAGGCAACCCCAGCAAGGGGGCTTCCAAGGCAAGTGAGCAGCAGAGGTGGTTTGTCATTGCCTTCCTCTGCAGAGTCTTCCTTGGTGGTCATCATCTAAGTACTGATCCTGCTTAGCTTCCGAGATCTAACGAGATTGGGCTATACTATGCTGTCTTCTCTCCCAGCACATATAGTATAAACAAACCTGATTTTTAAACAAAAATTGCAAGAAATGAAGAACTAAGATTCTGGGTCACCAGTGACTTCTCTGAAGAGAAGAAGAGAGGTGTAGAAGCTAGAAGTGAGTCTGTGGCACACACCTCCTGCCTCTCTTTTAGTTTAATTTAGCCTTTTTTATTTCTGTATTTCCTAGGTCGGTGGATAGAAGACCATGGAGTGATCCATAATATGATGTTCAACACAGAGACTCTCAGAAAGTATAGCCACAAAGCTACACAGAACAAGACAGAATGGTGGGACAATCAAGTCCTTCCACTCTGGATCACAGCACAGAATCAGGTACTGGATTCATTCAAGGCTTGATTAGGGTAGATTAATTTTTTGCATGCTTCCAAGGGGTAAATTGAAAGTTGATGTAACACAAAGCAGCATCTACAAACACTGGCGAGATCAATAGTTCCTGAATGACCCTTCTGGTCATCTAGAAATTAACAATAATTTATGCTGCAAAGCATATGTGTACCCGTGAAAGTAATGTCCTTTTACAACGGAGAAAATACTAGCTCCTCAGAGCAGTTTGACAATGTGAAAATGGGGAAGGGATGATAAAGCTGTTTCTAACTATACACAGCAATTTTAAGGAGTGAAATATATGTTGTGTGTGTGGGAGGCACAAAACTACCATGGAATATCAAAGTCCTCATGTCATTCACCAATGAACACAAGGACTTTACCATGTGTGAATCTGCCACTCAGGGAGCACCAATTTGGAAGCAACTACTTCCGTTGTAGGAGGATGTTTGGCTTCCCAATATTTTGTGATTGACCTCACGCATACCCTTATGGCTGTTTTTATTTTATTTTATTTACATTATTTATAGCCCACTTTTCTAACAAACTCCAGGAGGATTACATTGCGTGAGTCAGAACAGTCAATTTCAAAAATTTCTATAAACATGTAATAAGGTATATACATGCAAATTTACAAAAATTTAAACCAACAGAAATCCAATACAGAGTACAAGAAATGATGAAACAGAACAAGTAATTCTAAAACTGACATATTAAACAACATAGGAACTACCCTGTAGGATCATACTTATAGCAGTAATAGTAAATCATACTTACAGCAGTAGTTGTAAATCCTATAGACACATAGGATTTACTAATGCAACTCTTCAAGCTGCTTCCTTATCTTACAGCCCTATCTGAGTAAAAATGCCCTCTTGAACAATTCAGTTTTGCATCATTTGAGGAAAACCAGGAGAATGGGGGCTCTTCTGACCATCTCAGGCAGGCCATTCCATAAAATGGGGGCCACCACTGAGAATGCGCATGCACAGGCAGCTGTTGATTTTGCCCATGTGCAAAGTGGCACCTGCAGAAGGCCCTGTTTAGTTGAGTGAAGCTGCCATGGCAGAACATAGGGAGAAAGGCAGTGTCAGACTGTGGCTTGCTAAAAGTTGCAACTCAGCCTGCCTCTTGCAATAAGACAAAAGTCCCTTGGTTTCAAAAGGCTTTACTGGAGATAAACAACCATTAGAGTACACATTCCAAGATACACGGATCTTAGCTGAACTAGGAAATTGTTACGAATGCCAAGCAAAGGCTGAGGTACAGAATAAGCAGTTCCCTGCAGGCCCCATCCTCCCCCACAGTTCTCAAAACAAACGCCCTGAGGGTGAGAAAGTGAAAGTTTCTCAAGGGTGTCGGAAAGACAGATATATGTAGACACAACATTCCTCTTCTCACTGTAAGCTTCCATCAATAGGCTTCCCACCTGCAAAAGAAACACTTAATACACTGACAAGATTAAAATTGAGTCTCTTTGGTTTAAACACAATCAGAACCTGACATTCTGCCCCGTCTGAAACGCTCCTCCCCCAGGTTTAAGAGGATATTGAGTATGAAAAGCTTTCAACAATTTAGGGGCACGAATATGGATAGATTCTACCCATTCATCATGCCCAGAGTCAAAGTCCTTCCATCTAATAAGGTAAAACAACTTGTTGTGTCGAATCTTGGAATCCAGAATCTGTTGCACTTCATAGTGGATCTGGTCATCAATCAAAGTAGGTATCGGTGGAGTGGTGGTGTGCCATTGATTTGGAGGGGGGACCCTTTTTAACAAGCTAATGTGGAATGTAGGATGGACTTGACGTAAATTTTTTGGTAAATCAAGTGCTACAGTGACTTTATTGATTACTTTGCGGACAGGAAAAGGTCCCAGAAATTTGAGAGCTAATTTACGGCTTGTTTGAGCAACTCTTAAGTTCTTTGTTGAAAGATAAACAAGATCTCCTGGGTGCAATTCCCATTCAGCCACACGATGGAGATTGGCGTATTTTTTATAATCCTGTTTGGCTTTTTCGAGATTTTCTTGGATTAGAGTCCATTGCTGCGCAGCATCTCCCCACCACTCTGCTGCATCTTTGGGTGCTGCTGGAGGGGGTAGAGCTTCAAAAGGAAAAGGTTTAAAATCAAATCATAAACTACTTTGAAGGGTGTTTCCCCTGTAGAGGCATGCACACTGTTGTTATAGGAAAATTCTGCCAAAGGTAATAGATCAGCCCAGTTATCTTGTTGAAAATTAATATAACAGCGGAGGAATTGTTCTAATATTTGATTAGTTTTTTCCGATTGTCCATCGGTTTGTGGATGGTGGGTGGAGCCAAGTTCTTGTTCCACTCCCATAAGCTGGAGAAGCTCCCGCCAGCAGTTGGCAACGAGTTGTCTGCCGCGGTCAGATATCACCTTTGATGGACAAGAATGTAATTTTACAATATGCTTCATTAAAATGTCCACCAATTTCTTTGCAGAAGGTATGGTGGTACAAGGAATGAAGTGGGCTTGTTTTGAGAATAAATCCACCACGACTAGTATACAGGTGTGGTTCTTTGAGGGAGGGAGATCAGTGATAAAGTCCATTGAAATGATTTCCCAAGGTCTGATTGGGGTTTCAAGGGGTTGTAACAGTCCTGGAGGCTTTCCTTTTCTAGTCTTGGCGCTGAGACAAGTTGGGCAGGACGCAACATACTGGGAAACATCTTTGGGTAAACCTGGCCACCAAAATTGTCTTTGTAACAAATGAAGTGTTTTTAAATACCCATAGTGGCCAGCAGTTGGGGCATCATGACAATGCTGCAACACTTCTTTTCTTAGGCTAGCTGGTACATAAAAACGATCGTTCCATAGCCATTCCCCTTGTTCAGATTGAGATAGTTTTTCTTTGGGTATATCCTCCCCCTCCTTCTCCACTTCGCTTTTTAATTTTTGTCTCCACCCCTGATCTGCTTGAGTATGCTGTGCTGCGCGACTGCACATTGTGACCACGCCTCCGAGTTGCGTTGGCGAAAATACTGTGTCTACTGTTTCCTCCCGCTTGCTTTTTAGTTGGGGCATGCGCGACAGAGCGTCAGCTAAAAAATTAGTTTTGCCGGGCAAAAACTTTAGGGTGAAATTGAATTTGGAAAAATATTCGGCCCATCTTAATTGTTTGGCATTCAATCTCCTGGGGCTACGCAATGCTTCTAAATTTTTGTGATCTGTCCACACTTCGAAAGGATGACGGGCCCCTTCCAGCCAATGTCTCCAAGAGGAGAGCGCTGCCTTGACTGCAAACGCTTCCTTTTCCCAGACATTCCAATTTCTCTCCGATTCTGAGAATTTGCATGAGAGATAAGCACAAGGTTTAAGGCTATTGTCTTCCCCTTTTTGCAAGAGGACTCCCCGTATCGCCGTATCGCTGGCGTCTACCTGCACAATAAATGGGCAATTTTCATCAGGGTGCTGCAGAACTGGTTCCGATACAAATTGTTGCTTTAAAAGGTTAAAAGCCAATTGGCATTCTGGAGTCCACATTAATTTGGATGTGGGTTTCTTGGCTTGTTCCCCTTTGTTCTTTGTGGGAAATTGGCAAACCCCAGGAAGGATTGCAGTTCTCTACGGGTAGTGGGGGGTTGCCATTCTTGTACGGCTTTAATTTTGCCTGGATCCATTTTTAGCCCATCTTTGGAGATGCAGTATCCTAAATAACTGAGTTCGGATTTGTGAAATTCACATTTGGACAATTTGATGGGTAGCTTATTGTGCATGAGGGTGGTTAATACTTGTTGTACTAATTTCACATGTTCCTCTTCCGTTTCTGAATAAATTAACACATCATCTAGATAAACGACCACCCCTTTATATAGGAAATCATGTAAAACTTCATTGATCATGGACATGAAAACCGAAGGTGCTCCAGACAGGCCAAAGGGCATGACTAAATATTCATATTGCCCTAAGGGCGTATTGAATGCGGTTTTCCATTCATCCCCCTGTCTTATACGAACGTGGAAGTAAGCATCTTTTAAGTCCAATTTTGTAAAGATCTTACCTTGGGCCACGACGTTGAGCAAATCTCTGATGAGGGGAATTGAGTAAGCGTTCGTGGAGGAGACAGCATTGAGTCCTCTGAAATCAGTACACAGTCTGAGCCCCCCATCCTTTTTCTTTACAAACTGTACTGGGGCTGCATGAGGACTATTAGCAGGTCGGATAAATCTTCTTTCCAAGTTGGTATCAATAAATTTGCATAGTTCCTCTCTTTCTATAGGACTCATTGGATATAGTCTGCCCTTGGGCAGAGTGGCTCCTGGGAGGATTTCTACTGCACAATCTGTCCTCCTATGAGGGGGTAAAGCGTTTGCTTCTTCTTCAGTGAAGACTTGTAGATATGCTCGGTATTCTTTTGGTATTTGGTTGATTTCTTCTTGGGTTAACAGGGCTTCCTCCATCCGGGTGGGATCGGTACCCCAATTTTGGTTCCAAGGGTGATTTCTACAACCGTCTTGCCGAAATGTAACGCTCCCGACCGGCCAGTCAATGTCTGGGTTGTGATCCCACAACCATCGGCTACCTAAGATTAGAGGGTATTTAGCAGTAGGGCTGATCACAAATGACCTCGTCTCCCAATGCTGTCCCATTCCCGTGATTACAGGTTTGGTTTTGGTGGTTACTAGGTTCATGTTGGAGCCATCCATTTGTTCGAAGATGACAGGTGTTTCTAGTTCCTTCATTGGAAGCGCTAGTCCATTGACCAGAGCGGGTGCAATAATATCTCTGGAACATCCGGAATCAATAAGTGCTTGTACATGAATATGAGTTTTCTGCTCTGGGTTGACTAAAGTACCTGGCATGAATACAATGGACCCTCGTGGTCTTTCCACTATGGGAACGGACTGGTTTTTGATCTGCCGTTTGGGTCCGCTTACGACAGATCCATCTCGTTTCCCGAATTCGGGCTCTCGGGTCCTTCCTCTCCAATTAAAGCGGTTGAGTCTAAGTCCATGACTTCTAATTCTAATCCTTTCTCAGGAGGATTTCTGCAGGTTGCACTGCGTCCTCTAGCAGTTCAGGGAGCGGGCGTTGGGTGGTACGGTGGGGGAAGGGTGGTAGAGGTTGTACATACTGGCTGGAGTGGAGCTCGTTGCACAGGCCTGAGTGGACATTGCGCTGCGTAATGGCCGCTTTGGCCACAATGTAAGCACAGTCCTTGTCGCCATCTAGCTTCTCTCGCTCCTCTAGTCGCGTATCCTGCTCCTCTTCCCCCTCGAACAATTATCGAAGTTCTTCGGTGCCCCATTGCCTGCTGTTGTTCTACAAGACGTACCTCCTGCATACGGTTTTCCACTTCACATGCCAATTGTATCCAACCCAATAATGTTGGGGGATTGTCTTGCATAAGAGCCCGATCCAGCAGTTTAGGATTCATGCCTTGTTTAAACAGAATTATTTTTGTGGACTCCTCACATCTTGGGCATTTGGCTGCTAGCTGCCGGAACTTAGTAACATAGTCTCTGGCTGACAGATTGCCTTGCCTAATGGTTTGTAATTCCGTTCGGGCTCTATCTTCTTCTAACGGGTCCTCATATTGCACCCGGAGAGCCGCTACTAAGCCTTGCAAGGTATCCAGCTCCGGAGACCCCAATTCATACAAAGTTACATACCATTCCGCCGCTTTTCCTTGCAGCCGGGATCCTAGGTGTTCGATTTGACTAGCTTCGTCTTTGAACAAGTGTCCCCAATGATTGAAAAACTGAAGAGCTTGTACTAAGAAGAATCCTAGTTTTGAAGGATCTCCGTCAAACGTAGCTTCCAACTTTACCCACCCCATCGGTAACTTCTGAGGTCTAGCGACTGGAGCTGGGGCTGGTAATGGGTAGTACTGTTAAGGGCACTGGCCTTGGTCTGGGCTGTGCGTCTTGTTGCCGCAAAACAGGTTGTACTGGTGGTTGTTGGGGTCTCGGCTGCGGAGGATGTAGTGGACCCTGAGGTACTTGTCGCAGACGAAATGGTTGCGGTGCTGGACCTCTTGGAAGGGGATGACGAGGTGATTGTCCTCACGGTGGCGGGAGTCTCGGAGGTTGCTCTTGCAGTTGGAGTGGTTGCTCTCATGGTTGAAGTGGTGGTTCTCGTGGTTGAAGAGGTTGCTCTTGTGGTTGAAGAGGGGGCTGCTCTTGAGGCCTCTCCTGGTTCCCGTCTCCCGCACCTTTGGTGAACTAGGAAATTGTTACGAATGCCAAGCAAAGGCTGAGGTACAGAATAAGCAGTTCCCTGCAGGCCCCATCCTCCCCCACAGTTCTCAAAACAAACAGCCTGAGGGTGAGAAAGTGAAAGTTTCTCAAGGGTGTCGGAAAGACAGATATATGTAGACACAACATTCCTCTTCTCTCTGTAAGCTTCCATCAATAGGCTTCCCACCTGCAAAAGAAACACTTAATATACTGACAAGATTAAAATGGAGTCTCTTTGGTTTAAACACAATCAGAACCTGACAGGCAGTTCCATAGATTTTCTGGGCCAAAGCCTTGAAGAGCTTAGTATGTGATAGCCACTACCTTGAATTGAGCGCAGTAACTGATAGGTAGCCAATGGAATGATGGCAGAATGAGAGTAACAATCACACTTCCCCTAGCTCCCGATAATAGCCAAGCTGCAGCACTCTGCACCAACTGGAGTCTTTGAGTTAACTTAGAGGGGAGGCCTATTTACCATGCAATCCAGTAGTCAAGTCTCGATGTTACCATGGCATGGATCCAGGTGAACAGATTGGCCACGTTGAGGTAAGGGGCCATCTTCCAGGCTAGACTGAGCTTGTGGAAAGCATTTTTTCCAGCTGCCTTAACTTGCTTTTATAGCAGTAGTACTGGATCCAGTATAACTCTTAGGCTCTTAACTGAGGGGCAAACTAGATGTGCAGGTTTTTAAAGAGTTGGATCCAGGTTTCCAAGACGTAACTCAGGTTCCCTCCGGCTGTTAAAAAATAAAGGAGAGCCCAAGCAGCTTCAGAATGCCTCCACAGGGGGAGGAAGAGCTTCTGCCTTTTCCCCCAAAACCATTTCCCCATGTCAAAATAGCATGGGGGGTTATTTCCCTGTTTTTACAGCTCCACATGGAGCAACAAAACACCCCACCACCACCACACTCACTATTTTGGAAAACGGAGCAACAAAGAAGCATTCTTTGTCTGCATTCAGGCAGAGTTCATCAACTGAAGCCATCTCTTACCCGCACCCTGGCCTGATTCCACACTGAAAAGGGTCCAAAGCACCAGAGCTATCCAAGAAAACCTGGAGTAAGTCAGCTACTTCTCTCTTGACCACTTTGCCCAGAAAGGGCAGGTTAGAGACTGGACAGTGATTGGCTACATCAGGTTCAGGTTTATTGTTACAGTCTGCAACCAGCACAAGAAACACAATCTATATAAATCAGTTTACAAACAATTAAGATGGAATACAGAAAAAGAACGGTAAGTAAATATAAAAATAGAAAAGTAAAACCATACCATAAATTAGTTGTTTAAAAAGTTAAAATACATTCAGACTGCCATGTGCAATTTATGATGCTTATAGACTTGAACACAGAATCTTGCTACCTGTCATGTTGTCTGGTGATTCTGATCAGACAGAAGATAGTCAAGTTTGATTTTATTTGAACTACCAGGGAACCTTTCTACTAATAGATGGATGTTTTCTGCTTTGATTTTTCTGTGATTTGGACTGTCGAAGAAAATATGTTCCATTGAATCAATTTCTCTTAGGAGACATGAGCAAAGCCTAAGAGAATTAAGGTACTGCTTTAAATTTTCCTTCCAGAACTGCAGAGGGCAGAGTCGAGCTTCTAGCTAGAGTAAATGCCCTTCAAGAAAGTAGAAGTAAGTTGTAGAGGCAGCAACATATCTGGTATTTTCCGAGGAAATAAAACCTGGTGATCTAAGTAAATCCATTTGTCTTTCAATATCTGTCACTCTCTGTTTAATGAGTGATTTTGCCCCGTCTATCCCAATGGTTAACAAACTTTGGTGGGGAAAGACCCAGTTTTTCCAAGGATTTCAAAGTCGCCTTTTGCCAACTATATTGAAATTGGTTTTGGAGTATTAGAGGGAACAGACCTTGAGGGTTTACGCTTCCTGTCAGCCATTTGAAAATTGAAAGGATACAGACTCCCGTAACATTCCTGTTTCCAGTCTGACCCATGAGTTTAGTATGCATTTGGGCAAGGAATTTGGACTGTACTCTCTCATTAGTTTTGTCTAGGGATGTTTTTTAAGTAGCAGATGGATAACAGGGTTTGTGTGGCCAATGGAAGGTGGCCTAAGTTAGTGACTGATTTACAATAGACCTCAAGGGCTCATTTTTGTGGTCCCACCCCCCACTAATTCTGCTGCGTCTTAATAATGAAAGTCATCTGGTTACTTTTCCCTCATGCAAGTGGAGGAAAAAAGTGATACGAATTCATATGACATGTGGAATGGGAACATTTTAATAGAAGTTGACGCAACTAAAGGTTAGATCTAGCATGTCAAACTGAAAACAAGAAGACAAAGTGAAAAGCAGGAGCTGCTACAAAGCACTTTACTGAGTAAAATGTTTGGATCAGTAAGGCAGAAACATATATACAACCTCAGAAGACTACCAGCAGTATAAACAAATGCAAAACATTCAGGAATAATAAGAGTTGGTGTAATTGCAATAAAAAGAAAAGAGAAAATAATAACAGGAAATCATTTTTCCCAGTTAAAAAAAATAAAAACAAAAAAATGGTAATACTGTGATTTTATAGTCACTAATAAAGTTGATGATGTTAATAAAACAGGCAAGGCAAAAACAGTAAATACCTGCTTTGTTTCTACATAATAATATTTTTCTAGAGCTTTATTAAATTGGTGCCTGGAATTAAGAATAAGAATTCCCCAGCCAGATTTGGACTCAATATGAATCCAGAAACTCAGGTTAATAAGAAAAAGCAAAACTCTCACAATAGCATTCTTGGGGAGGCAAAGCTTAAGTAGAGTTATTTGGGCTACTCATATTCGCACAGCCTTGTGCCCCAATCTACAGCCATTCTAAACAATCAGAAGAAGTGAGTAGGGGAGGAGTTGTGGCTCAGTGGCAAAGCATCTGCTTGGCATACAGACGGTCCCAGGTTCAATCCCCAACATATCCAGTTAAAAGATCTGGCAGTAGATGGTGTCCAAGACCTCTGCCTGAGACCCCAGAGAGCCACTGCCAAGTGGAATAGACAATACTGACTTTAATAGACCAAGGGTCTGATTCAGTATAAGGCAGCTTAATATGTTTCTGAGAGTACTATATCTTTGCTTGGACTGTACAGCTCACTAGAAGGGAAACTAGAAGCTGAAGCTTCATGGAGGAAGAGCTAGGAGTTCGGTAGCTCTCTCTTTACAGATAGGTCCTGATTAGAGATGGGCATGAACTGAAATACAAACCAAAGTTTGTCACAAACAGGGCCTTTTTCTTTTGGTTTGCAAACAGGTGGTTCATCGGAGGGCGTTTCTGATGAACCATGACGAACCGCTATGATTTTTAGAGCAGTTTGTTTGGTTTGTTTTTTGGTTCATCACTGCAGACAGCCTGGCACTGATCAATCTGTTCCCTAGGCAATGGGAGGGATGGGCTTTCTGCAGACCTTCTGCACCCCCAGAAGTGACATACGCATGAATCAAACAAACCAGTTTGTGAACCAGGCAATTTCATGCCAGTTTGTGAAACACAACAAACCACGAACTGCAATGAACCACCATTTTTCCAGTTTGTGCCCATCTCTAGTCCTGATTGTGCCAGCAGGAGAGCATTGGATCAGGGCCCAGAGTCCAACACATCAATATAGTTTTCATATAGATATTGTCATGTCTTGCCAGGTATTTTCCCCAAGCACTTCACTGCATCACTCAGGTGTATGAGTTAAAGTTATTTTATTAAAGAAGAATACCAGATCAAGATGGTCAGACAGAATAATTGGCTAAAGTGATGCAAGGTAGCAAAGCAAGGTTAATTATAGGGCAAACTCCCTGCCCCCAACAAGAATGAAAGTCTGTTAGGATTTTGGCATGCTGAGTCAAGGAGCCAGGAGGGGAGGAGGGAAAGGATGAGCTCTGCTCAGTCTCTTAGGAGGTTGGTGCAGTCTCAGCTGGAACTTCAAGGCCACATCACAGGCCGGCCAGGAAATGGCAACCAAAACACCTGCAAGATAAGCAGCTAGTAACCAGTCAGCAAAACAGGTTCCTTCTGCATGTTATCAGAGGTACACTACACACTGCAGCAAGAAATTCATAACACATGGCAGATACGGTGGAGGCGTATCTGACAGGTATCTTCATTGGACTTTAATCAAAGAGCATGATGCAGCTTTCACTTGAAAACTCATACCTTGGAAATTTAAGGTGTTATTTTATTAGACCCACATCTTGCTCCCTGACACATCAATAGACACTGCACTACACCACAATATCTCTCAATGGTTATTAACTTGGGATGCGTCCCCACCCCCTTCTGCAAGTTTTGCCTTCTTTGCAAAGCAAGATTTTAAATAAGCTGTGACCTTTCCCCAGTCCTAAAATGGTGTATTAAATGTCACTGAGAACATTATTATTTTACAGCCTCAGGTTAACAATCTAGAATTAAATTTGGTGCAGGAAAAGAATAATTAAACTATGTAAGGTGCTGTTCTGAATTATTTAATTAATCAAAATAGTCTATATTATTTGTAGGGTAAAGGATGCTTTTGACAAACTGTTCATACAGGAAGGGAAAGAAAACTCTGCTTTAGTGCAATGTATAAGAAAACGTCTACTAATGCATTGCCATAGTCACCTGATGAGAATCACTTGCTCAGCTGTGATGTTCTAGCCTATCAAATTTTTATTCTCCAAGGAGCTCTGGATTCTCTCTGAGAACATATGGTTCTTTCTTCCTCTAAAGGCTGAAAGTAATTTCAATTTTTAACTGGTAGGCTATCTCTCAGGGGACTCAAAGCGGAAGGACAGTCTCACTTCAGTTGCTTTCTCATTGCTGCTATGTGCTGGTCTGTATCAGCTCACCCCTGCCCTCCTCTATTTTACCCTCACAACAACCTTGTGAGGTAAGTTAAAATGAGATAATGTGACTAGCCTAATGATGTTCATGGCTGATTGGAGATTTGAACTTGGATTGCCCAGACCGACGAGCGAACTGCTTCACCTACTAAGTTCAGAATAATTCAGTAGAAGTTTGGAGAGGGGGACATAGCTGCTGCCGATATGCATCTTCCCACCAATATCGGTGCATAATACATCATTACCACATTCAGTATATCCATGCCTCCCCCCTGCAACTGCTAATCAATGAAGGGGTGCATGGGCAAGGAAAAACTACATACAATGAGACTACAAGGACATGACTTCTTTCACTGAATGTTATCAGGGAGATGCAGGGAGGAAAGAAAGTCTTTTGGCAGCCATGAATGAACTCTCCACTGGCATCTAGGTTTGGTCTCAGGAAAGTGGTTTCATAGCTTATCCCATTAAGGGTTTGCAATCAACTGTCAAATAAATAAGGAACCAATTGTATCAGCAGAGTTCGGTAAGATTAACAGGCACAATTCCTCCAAGGGAGAGGAACAAATGAGGAATTCCTGCTTTGTTTGCAGTAATGTACTCATGAAAACAAAGCTACATAGTTTTCTCACACATTAAGGGCAGAAGCAAAAATGTGCACCATTTTAATGTTCTACCGTAACATGGCCATAGCCATGGTTGATCCAGTGGGTGCACTTCCCAACTGGAAGAACAATTTGCCCCACTGTGTGTTGAAATCCGCTTGCACATAGATGGCAGCTACAAAGGTAAATGCTGGTATTGTACATTTTCTTACTGCCTTCTTCTTACAGTAAGAATATTCTCCTAACTCTTCTATATTTTTTCTTCTAGGGGAAAAAAACAGCCTCATTTCATTATCCTGGGGGTGGTGCTAATTACAGTGGTCAGGCCGTTAACAGAAGCTTAGTTGAAGCCTTTGACCACCCTGACAGCAATGAGACAGAATGGCGTGAGAATATCGATATTGTCATGAACTGGTTCACCAAGGAAGATTTTGATTTTGTCACACTGTATTATGGGGAGCCTGATAATATAGGTCACAAGTTTGGCCCTGAAACTGAAAACAGGAAAGCTATAATCCAACAGATTGACCGAACCATTGGCTATCTGAGGGCAGCCATTGAAAAATATGGTTTGAGCAATACCCTTAATGTCATCATTACATCTGATCATGGAATGACTACTGTCAAGAAAAAACCAAATGTTAAAGAGATCTTGTTGATCAACTACATTAAATTCAGTGACTTGGTGAAGTTTGACATTCTAGACTACGGAGGGTTTGGTATGATCCTGCCCAAACCAGGGAAAGAAGAAGAAATTTATCAAGTTTTGAAATCTGCCCATCCTAACCTCAAGGTGTACAAAAGGGAAGAGTTTCCAGAACGCTTCCATTATTCAAAACATGAACGAATTTTGCCAATCTTGCTTTACGGCGATCCTGGCTACAGTGTGAATGGGGTAAGTTTTGTATGGAATCTTAGAGCTGGCTCTGACACAAGTTTTTTCTTCCATGAAAATATACTTTGATCTTTGAAAGCAAGTTAAATTGTGCATGCATATTTACTGATGTGTAATTCATTCCTAGTTGAGAAGTTATGTGTTGTAGTACATAGTGCACGCTTCTTTGGCTCTGCAAAAATCCCCAACCCATTAAAACACAATAAAGTGTAGATTGAGTGGGGAAAGCTGGAAAGCACATGATGTGGCTTTTTAAAACATCTGTGAGCGTGGATTTTGAATATTGCCCCCATATGGTCAACTATCAGAGCTTCTAAGTACTAGAGAGCTAATAAAAGTGAGCAACTGGCAAAACAGAATCACCAAGTTCTACAACATACTTAACTATTTTCATCAAGGTTCAGTTTATGCAGCAAAATATAAATGGCATTGTATGGTGAACTGTGCTTGAAGTCTTCAAGCAAGGACTAGACAGCCGTTTGTTGGGAATCCTCTAGTTTTGTATTTCCTGCACTGAGTAGGGAGGGGGTTGCATGGCTTGTAAGGCCTCTTTGTTACCCCCAAAATGAGCATAAAAGTGTAAAGGATAGTCTGCACATTCCCCACGAAGCATAATAGTAAAGAGTCCAGTAGCACCTTTAAGACTAACCAACTTTATTGTAGCGTAAGTTTTCGAGAACCAAAGCTCTTTTCATTAGATGCATCATCAGCTTTTGAGAACCACAGCTTTCTCCATCAGATGCTTCTGGATCAGAAAAATTATTCACAGAAAACAAAGAGCTGGAAGGGTCAACTAGTTCAACTGCCTGTACCATGGAGGATATTCATAGCTACTTCTCCCCCTCACTTCCCCAGTAACTGCTAATCTATGTCCAGAGGAAGACAAAAAAAACTTCCAGGATCTCTGGCCAATCTAGCCTGGAGGAAAATTTCTTCCTGAACTCCAAAGTGGTGATTGGCATTACCTGAAAGTGCCACAAAAGCCTCACACCAGCTCATCCCTTCCAGCCCTACATCTCCATATTTGCCTAAATTCATACTGACCATTACTATTCGGTGCCATTTGGCCTCTTCTTAAATCCTTACAAGAAGGAGAGTTCACCCCCTCCCAATGAAGCCTGTTCCACTGAGGAACTGTTCTGTCAGGACGTTCTTCCTAATGTTTAGCCGAAAACCCTTTTCCTTTAACCCTTTCCTTTTAGACAAGTTATACCCTTCAGTTCTAATATTCCAGCTGTGCGTATCATCTTTTCTATATGCAGGAAATTTCATTTCATATGTAGGTGTATTCTGTCAATGCAATTATTGACCTGCTTTTGGAAGTTTGAGAAGGACAATTGCATAGTGCATTTTCTGAACTTGTGCATTATTTATTTGAGATAGTTTTGTTTTAATCTCACCTTTCTACCCTTGAAACAGCATTCAAGATTTTGTTTAGACCTCATGGCTCACTGTTGCTGATAAAGCTCTTGTTCCAGAAATTTATCTCATTCCCTTTTAAAGCTATCTAAACTGCCATCAGAGGGTGATGTTCCACTGCTTAGTTATGAATTGCCAATCCTAAATCAGTAACCTACTCCACAGGGTTGTTAGGAGCCATGTAAGATGTTTTGGGTCACTACTGGGAAGAAAGGCAGGGTATAAAGAAGGAAGTAAGGGAGGGAGGGGGAAGGGAGGGAGGAAGGAAGGAAGGAATTTCTTTCACAGCCAACCCTTCATGGAACTCAAGGTGGAATGGATGCTTATCTAGGTGGTCTTCCATCCTCCACTGATCAGACCCAGATCAGACCTGCAAAGCTTATTGTGGGATCACTTCAAAGCCCTGATTCATTTCTCATATCCTCATATGGTTCAGCTGGAAACACCTCTTTCACACATTATATTCACATTATATTAAGCTATACAACTAGCAGTTTTTGAAACATGAACCCAAATGTTTAAGTGTGAATGCGATTTTCGTTCTTTTCTCATGGCACAACAGTGAATCAAGAGGCTTGCTGGTTTGTTATTTTGGGAGTTCAGAACCCCATGCTCTGTACTAACCATTTCTGTATCATGTTTGTTTTTGCACCTACCTGCAAATTATTTATTTAAACCATTTCTATCCTGGGCTGTAAGCTGTCACTTTTTTTTAAATAAACATTTTTATTAAGAATAATCAAATAAACCTACAAACAACATTCAACTAAACATAAATTACAGCAGTTTTGTATAGAAATCAATTACATATAACTATCCTTGTCTAACCACAATATCAAATTACAAAGTAAAGTATCCAGTATTTGTTATTGACTGTAGTATTTTTGTTTTAGGTTGGATATTGTACTGGACAACATAATCAAAAAACAGTAACCATTTTTCAACAAAATTTAAACTATCAGGGAAATGTTCCGCAATATAAAGATCATTGTTTATTTTCTCTAATATAAAATTATTCCATATCTTTTCAATCCAAGTCTCAAAAGTCGGCGTATGATTCAACTTCCATAAAGATGCAATTGCACTCTTAGGTAAAAAGGTGCAAGCACCAAGTCATTACTGACCCATGGGGGGACATCGCATCCCGACGTTTTCTTGGCAGACTTTTTTTTATGGGGTGGTTTGCCATTGCCTTCCCCAGTCATCTACACTTTACCCCCAGGAAACTGGGTACTCATTTTACTGCCCTCAGAAGGATGGAAGGCTGAGTCAACCGTGAGCCGGCTACTTGAACCCAGATTCCGCCAGGATCGAACTCAGGTCATGAGCAGAGCTTGGACTGCAGTACTGCAGCTTACCACTCTGCGCCACAGGGCTCTTGCACTCTTAGCAGCTACAAAAAAAGTATCAATAAGTTCCCTTCTAATCTTTGGAATACCTGCATTCTCCCATTGGTCTAGAAAAATAAGTTTTGGATCAAAAGGTAATGTATAGCCCGTAATTTTGCCAATTGAATCAATCACCTCCTCCCAGAATTTCCTTATGTGTCTGCATTCCCACCAACAGTGGGCAAAGGTGCCTACTTCACCACAATTTTTCCAACAGAGTGGAGATGTTGACGACGAAATTAGTGATAATTTTTTGGGAGTAAGATACCATCTATGGATGATCTTAAATGTTTGCAGTTTAGTTACAACAACTACATTTGATTTCAATATATCGGACGACCAAACCTTCTTCCAAGTCGTTAATGAGTGGTCTATATCACAATCCTTTGGCCAACTAGTCTGACAATTTAACTGTTTTTTACTAAGAGTACGCAACAAGATCGTATATAGTTTAGCTATCATCCCTTTCTTCTGCAGTGTAGGAAGATTTAAGATATGTTCAAATTCTGTCAGGGGGGTGTTCATTATTGCTTTCAAATTTATCTGTTCTGCCATGTTCTTAAGTTGTAGATATCTAAACCAATGCAACCTTTGATTTAATTTATTCTCCAGTTCCACTTTCCCTAAGAGACCTAAATTCGATGCTATATCAGTTAATCTGGTCAAATTGGCCTGTTTTAAAATTAAAGTAAAGGATGGGTCTTGGCCAGGCAAAAACCAAGTTTGGTTGAGAAAGGAAGTAAACCTTGATTTTTCCGGTACGATTTTATTTTTAATTCGATCCCATATTTGCAAGATGGACGATAAGAAGGTATTGCTTTTAATAAAATTAGGGTGATTGATATGTTTGCTCCATATCAAGTCATTAAACGTGTATTGATTTAAAAGAGAGTGAGAGAGCAGAACCCACTCAGGAACATTATTTGTTGTTATCAGTTGTAACAAATTTAGTAATCTAATTGCTATTTGGTATAGCTAAAGCCTCCATCCGCAGTTTTAAGTCTCAATGTGGTATAGGCTATTCTCGGGTGTTTATTTTGCCACAAGAATTTGTTAAGCATGGATTGCAATTGGGCTAGTAGGGAATTGTTTAGTTTTATAGGAATTGCTCTGACTATAAAAAGAATTTTTAGTAATATAAATGCTTTTATTAAATTAAATCTATCCAACCATGTAAGTTTTAGTTTATTCCACTTGATGATGTCTAGTTTGATTTGGTTTATTGTTGTTTGGTGATTTAATTTTATGAGATCCATTAAATCGGAGGTGATATTGATACCTAGGTAAGTTGACTTGAGGCCCACTGGTACTTATATTGTTTCCTAATTTGTTTTTCAGTGTTTTTTGACAGGTTAATTGAAAGAATCTGCGACTTTGGTTGGTTAACGACTAATCCTGATAGACATATCTTAAATGAAAAGCTTTAATATTTATTCCTTCTATATTAATATTCTCAATGCTATTGCAAATGGCTCCAGTGCTATTGCGATGAGTATTGGGGAGAGGGGGCAGCCTTGCCTAGTACCTCTGTTGATGTATATATTTTCTGAGCGAAGGCCATTTATTTGCTGTAGGCTGTGAATAAATCGCTCTAACTGTATTTAAGAACTTTTCACCAAATCCTAAATATTGAAGTGTATTGTATAGATAATTGCTTTCAACCAAATCAAATGCTTTTTGTATGTCCAGAGACAGAAATATAGATTCTATTTGGTTAGTTTTGCAATAATCTATTAAATTCAATGTTTTGTAAATATTATCAGTGATCTCTCATTTTGGTATAAAGCCTGATTGGTTCATATGTATATAATTGGATGTAAATAAATTTAGATGTTTAACAAGTATAGATGTAAATAATTTGTAATCATGATTAAGAAGGGAAATTGCTGCTTTTAATGGGTCTTTTCCTTGTTTATGAAGTACAATAATATCTGCCATTTTCCAAGTAGGGGGCAATTTACTGGCTTCTAATACCAAATTACATGTTTCAGTTAAATGATAAGCTAATATATTTGCATATTTTTTATAAAATTCGGCTGGGTAGCCATCAGGGCCTGTGGACTTATTGTTTTTAGCATCCAAAGTTTCTTGTAATGAGATAGGTTTTTCTAAAAGTGATTTGTGTGCTTCTAATTTTTTAACATTCTTGAGTGATTTCAAAAAGTCCATTATCTTGGACTGTTCAGGATTTTTTGTTGAGTAAAGATTTGTATAAAATTCTTTGAAGATTTTTAATATTGAATGTGAGTTATAATGCTTTATATTGTCATCGTCTTTGAAAAGGTTTATATTATTTTTCATTCTTTTCTGTTTTTCTGCACAATCCTATGGCCGGCCCCAACGCCGGCGTGGCTGCACAGGAGGCGCGGTGGCGGCACCGGGCCGTATCCTGTGCCAGCAAAGTGTGGCTGCGGCGGCGCCGGCAGCGGCGCAGAGATGCAAATTAGGAGAACCAGAAAGTGTTGTGGGCGGGTCTGATGCGCGGCCGCTGCCAGGCGCAGCCAAAGGGCACTGTTCCTGACAAGCGGCAGGGGGAGGGGCCAGGATAGGCGCAGCCAATGGACAGCATGCGATCCTGGCCAGGCCCCAGAGCAGCAGGTGAATCGCGCCCATGCCGGCAGGCCACCCCTGCTCGTGCATTGGGCGGGGCTCGCAGTCGGGAAGGAGAGGGGTGGGCGTGGTCTGCGGAGCCTCTCCCTCGTTTGCCCAATGCAGTGCCAAGTCCGTAGCGGCTGTGTCCAGAAAGGTTGGCATGGGACTGGCAGGCGCCCTGCCATGAGGAATCCAGGGCAGCAGCCAGTCCCAGCAGTAGGGAACAGCCACCAAGTGGCGCCGAAGGGGAGGGTTGGCCTGAGGCCGCCACCAAGAGGCAGACACAGCGGGCCCACCCCCGTCCCCATCCCAAGGCAAAGACCACAGACACCTGTTGCACAGAAATCAGTCTTTATTATTATACCATCCCACCTCCCCCAACAGATGTGAGGAAGGGGAGGAGTGTCGGAGAGGTAGGGTGTCGACGGACCATGGGGAGGCAGGGCTGGGGAGAGCCCATTTGGAAGGAGAGGCAGTCAGGGGCCCATCGACGGCCCGGGCGCTGCCTCGCAAGCCAGCCCCCCCGCTCACCCCCTGCGCCGTCCGGCACCTGTGTGAGTGCATGGTCAGAAGCAGCTGCCCCTCCACCCAGCCTTCCCGGCTGTGGCGACCAGGTCACGCGGCCAAGCCCCGCTTCACTGCCCCAGCCCCCCCAGGACCCTTCCCCCTTGTCTCCAGCAGCTGTATAACACCCTGGGCTGCGGCCCCGCCTGTCCAGCAGAACACCCCACCCCCCGGAAGGTGGCAGCGGGGCTCACCGGCAAGGCCGGTGGCCAGACCCCCTTGGCCGTCCACGGGCCCGGCCTCTTGCACGCAACTGTGCCCGAGGGAGGGGAGCCTCTGGGGCAGGTGGAGCTGCTGCAGTGGGCGGGGCCAGCGGGTCGAGGATGGTGACGAGCCACCCGAGCAGGGCTTCGGCACGGGCTTGAGAGGTGTGGAGCCCCTCTCCCACATCCAGTACTGCGGCCATGAACTCCCGCCCGCACCTCTAGCCGCTCCCTCTCGATCGCTGCCCACATTGCGGCCAGTGTCGGGGGAAGCCGCTGGGCAGGGTGGGGGCCATGAGCCCGTGTGCCTGGAAGGACCCCTCCATGGGCCCCACCCTGTCAGAGGCGGAGCCAGGTCCTTCCCGCACACGGCCCATGGCACCCGGGGGTGAGGGGGCTGGAGGGGAGGGTGCTGAAGCCTGGGGTGGCTCCTCAAACGGCTCTGTCAACGAGGTGTCCTGAACCAGCGGAGTCCCAGGGCCACCTTCACCCTCCACCAACACAGGGAAGCCGAGCGACTGCAGGAGAGCCACTCTGGCCGCAGAGGTCCTCCTGGAGGGTGGCAGCTCGTGCAGCTGGGCAATCACATCCCCTCCTATCTCCAGGCGCATGGTCCCTGCCAAAGAGAGACGTGGGTGGGAAGAGGGCCCAGGGAGGGAAGAGCAGCGGCCCAACATGGGCCGCCACAGGTCACCGAGCCGGGCCAGGCACACCCATTCCAGCCGTGGGCGCAGCCCCCCTCGAGACCGGCCGGCGCCACGAGGGGCCTGGGATGCGTGGCCGAGGCCCGTGGCCAAGCCGGTCCCTGGCCCCACCAGCAGTAGGGCCACAGATACATACCGTGCTCCGGATCCATGCCCCCCGACGGGCCCGGTTGAGGCTCCTCATCGCTGGCAGCAGGGGCTTGCTGCGGCGGTGGAAGGGCTACCTGTTCCTGGGACCCGCTCTCTGCCAGGAGGGGCACAGACCCTGCTGCCTCTGCCTCCGCCTGGCTTGGGTCCGGACCCTCAGGGGCTGTGCCTACCCACGGGAGAGGCCCTGTCACACATGTGCCACGATCCATGCGTTCCCTCCCCCCCCCCTCGCCTCCCTGAATTCGCAAATACTAACCGGGCAGGACCTCGACGCCCAGGCTGCCCATCACCGCCTCTGGGATGACCGCTCGCATGACCGCCTCTGGGCCTGGGAGCCCCTCATTGAGGGCCCGATCATAAGGAACCCCCTGAGACATGAGGAGGCGCACTCGTTTGTGCGCGAGCCCGAAAGAATCATTCCAGCACTTCATTGTGGAGTGAGCAGTGCGGGGCACGTTGCCCACGGCTGAGACCCTCTCAGCTGCCATCTGCCAGAATGCCCGTCGTCGAGACCGGGACGAGGCGCCCCTGTTCGTGCTCAGGGCGACCTCCACATTCTCCACCACGAGCCCAAAAAGCAGCATTCTCTCAGCCTCCGTCCAGTTTGCCTGGCGCTGGCTCCCGCCGCCACTAGTGCTCACAGCAGACATGGGGGCAGTGCCCGCTGGAATGTCCGGTCCCCGAGATAAGTGGTGGGAATCGGCCACCTAGTCATGTGCCCACCCACCCCCTTGGCAAGATGGAGGAGGGCACAGGGAGTGCGGGACCAGGAAGGGTGGCTGGGATGGCCCATGCAGCAGACAGAGGACCCGCTCCCGAGCGCCACTCACAATGGGCCGCTGAGACTGGTAGGCCTGCTGTTTCCAGGTGGGGGGGTTCAGGGTGCTGGAACCTGCGCTCCTTCCAGGCAGGACCCCGGTCATCCCCGCCTGGTGCCCGCCACTGCCGCCGCGGCTCCCAGCCATCCGGACCAGCCACCTCCTGCCGGCTGTGTATGTCCGAGTGGCCCTCAGGCGGCGGCGCCTCAGATGCCGCTGCCGGTTCCAGGTCAGGGTGCCATCCCTGCTCCTGGGCGACATGACTTGCCTGGACCGCTTTCGCCTGGACAGGGCAGCCATACAGGCTCTGTACGAGGAGCTCGCGCCCGCCCTTCAGGGGCAAGCTGCGGCTCCCCGGGGCATCCCCGTCCTCCAGAGGGTCCTGCTGTCCCTCCGCTACCTTGCAACCGGCTCCTTCCAGGGAGTGATGGCTGAGGCCTTGGAGGTCTCCCAGTCATCCGCCAGCCGCTGCCTGCATGCCTTCCTGGATGCCCTATTTGGTCGGATCCACGAGCACATCCATTTTCCCACCTCGGAGACAGAGTTGGCACCCATCCGGGCAGGCTTCTCCTCCCTTGCGGGCTTCCCCAATGTGATTGGCGCAGTCGACTGCACGCATGTGGCCATGTGTGCTCCCAGAGAGGAGCCACAGGTCTACAGGAATCGGCACCGGTTCTACAGTATCAACGTCCAGGCGGCCTGTGACCACCAGGGGATCTTCACGGACCTCGTTGCCAAGTTCCCGGGAAGAGTCCACGATGCACAGATCTTCACCACCTCCGGCCTGAACAGGCTCCTGTCATCATTGCCTGAGGGGAGAGGCTGGCTCCTAGGTCAGGAGTTGGAGGGGGAGCCGTGGAGGGACGGGGATGGGAAGGGAGATCCTAATGCCACCTCCCCTTGCAGGTGACCATGGCTATCCATTGCTGCCCTACCTCCTGACGCCCTACTCTGCGGATGAGCCTGCCGACAGAGCCAACTACAACCAGGCCCACCAGCGCACGAGGATGGTGATCGAACATGCTTTCGGCCAGCTGAAAATGCGCTTCAGATGTCTCCATCACACGGGTGGCCGCCTGGCCATGCAGCCGTTCACTGTGGCCAGGGAGGAAAAAAGGGGGGCAGAACCCTACAGGATACAAAAATTGATTCTTTATATAATATTTTCAAAATTTCAAAAGTGCAATGTGCTCATAACGCTTCATACAGTGTCTTCAAAGTTTCAAAAATGCAACGTGCTCATAACACTCCATACATGATTCAGTACATATTACATAAGCAATCTTACAAGGTAGGATGAATAAGAGATGATACCATTTGAAAAACCAATTCATGAAATATTTTCCGGGAGATAATAGCCCGCATAGGCTTAAGTCTTTGTTTGAAGTCAGTTTATCCTTCTATGTTATTATGACTAAAGGTGGAAATATCTTAGTTGTTATTTCATTCCAGCACAGTGCAGAGGTAATTGCCAGTGAGGAAACAAACGCTGGGGAGTGCTTCCTCCTGGGATAACACACCATAGAACGCTCTCCCCTGGAACGCTCTCAATCACTCAATCTGAGGCCGGCTGCGAACAGATTTCACGCCTGCTTCTTCAAGAGCTTCTGTTTCTAAACCAAACATAGGGCTTATCAGCTATGCAGCGAGCAACATTCTTCAAGTTTGTTAAACAGAGGAAGTTATACTCACTTATCCCAGGGTTCTGCCCCCCCTTTTTTCCTCCCAGTTTATTACAGGTACAGCCACCTATTTTGTAACTAGTTCACTGTGGCCAAGCTCGTGGCTGCCTGTGTCATGTTGCACAATATCGCCGTGCGCCAGCAGCTCCTCTTGCCAGCCACAGAGGGCCCAGGCGAGGACCCCTGGCTGCCTCCTGCCGGCCGCCTTTCCCCTGATGCCCCTGAAGAGCCCCAGGAGCATCACCAAGCTGTGCGAGACAGGGTCACGGAGCACCTGTGGCATGCTGCGCGCTGAGGGCCATGCCTGGCCTTGGGGGGCTCGGCCGGCCAGACACTCGCCCTTTACACCCCCATGGTGTCCCAGGAGGCCCCTCCAAGTGCCCACTCCCTTGACCCCTGCATGTAGAGAGCATGGGAAAGCCGCCCCGGCCGGCAGCCACCACCCCCATGGACAGGCTGCACTGGAAGAGCAGTTAACGAACTTGACTTTATTCCCAATCGTTTCCAGGGCCGCATCGGGCACCCAGAGAGCAGCTTGCCAACCCAGCACGCTGGCCTCAGCAGCCAGGAGGGTGAGGGCTAGGTAGCGCGCTGGAGCAGGGGGAGGCAAGTGGCCCCGCCACAGTGTCCCTGTTACAGGACAGGGGCCCAGCTGGGGTCGAAGATGCCTGTGGCTGGGATGGCATATCAGCAGCTTCCTGGCCCTCCGCGGGGACAGGCTCCAGCTTCGGCCGGTTCCTGCCAGGCTCCTCCACTGGGTCGCCCTCCGGGTCTTCAGCAGGTGGCGGGTAGCGGGGTGGAGACCAGGCGGTGAAGCCCCTCCCAAGTTCCTCCTCATCTGGCGAGGGGCTCCGGGCGGGTGCCACTGTGGAAGCAAGAGGTGGGGGATGGGGGCGTCAGGGCCCCTGTGGGCTCTGGGGCTTTCGTCATGGCCGCAGTCCGCCCCGCCCCATACGGCCATGCCCCCCCCCTGTTGTCGAGACTCACATGGTGCCGCTGCCCGGGCCTGCTGGAATGCCCCGTGAACCCGGTCCATGGCGGCCATCCACCTGTCATTGATGGTCCCTGCAGAGGGGGGAGGGAGGAAGGGCACCCATTGGTGGCAGCCCGGCATGTGCTGCAAGCACCTGCAACCTGCACCTCGACGGAAGCAGCTGGGACGCCCCTGGGCCCTTATGGCCTGCCCTCTGCGACAGCGGAGGAGGCCCCCCAGATGGCGCCGAGGCCCGTCCAGCGTAGAGAGACCCCGACTTACTGCGCGCGGGGCCCACAGCCACCTCCTCTTCCAGGAGGTCATGCTCCACCTCGCACAGCGCCGCCTCTAACCACGCTCGCACGAGGCAGGCCTCCTCTGCACGGCCCAGGAAGAGCTCCTCCAGGTAAACTGGGCGCGCTGTCATTGCACCCTCATCTGCCAGGAGGTCATTCCCGGCTGCCTTGGCAATGAGCTGGGCCCCGAGCCTGGCCGCCCACTGCTCCCGCCACCCGTCGCCCTCCATGTTGCCAGGACCGCTGTGGGTATTGTGTTTCTGTGCTGCCCACTGAACTACACCGCTCGCCAGCATGACCTTGGAGGGTCTGAGATGTAACAATTCCCTATCTTCTGTCTGGCAGCTGCATAGGCCAGGGATAGGCTCAGCAGAGGCCTCCCGGCTCGGACCTGTGGGTTGGAGGGGAGGGGGCCGCGGTGGTTGGCTTCCTATGGCCCCAGGGCCCTCGTCCCTTTCGAGGATGCTGCGTTGCTCAGGTGCATCCTTGCCACATGCCAACCCTTGGGCCTCGCCCTATGGCGCACCGCGGGACTGGGAATAAAGCTTATCTGCTCATGGACCCATGTCTGCCTGCAATAATTCGGAGTTCTGCCAGCCATATCCTGTTCTGGCACCATGAGCCCATGACCAGGCCTGCGCTGACAGCGCATCCCTTCCGAAAGGGAGGGGGGGAAGAGAAGGATGCACAAGGACTGGCCAGGGGCCGCTCTGGCATGTCTTCCATATCGCCCTGACGAACCTGCCCTGCCTGGCATGCCGCCCTGAGCTGGGGTGCTCGCGCAACTTGCCATTGGGGGGCACTCCCGGGGTCTGGGGTGGCCACTCAGCCTGCATGGCCCGGGCGGGGGGGGGACGCACTGTGGCAGCCAGCCGGGGGACCCTAGGCTCCCGCGTTTCGGCCACTTTGCGCGGATGGCGTACTCCTCCACTGCCCCTGTGGGCGGGGCCAGCGGCCTCCCCTGCAGGATTGGTGGGGCTGGCAGCCTAGGAGTGGGTCCCACCCCCCGGCAGGGCAACGCAAGCGGCCACAGATGCTGAAAGCAGGAGATGGCGCAGGGCCAGGGTGGAGCCACGCGCAGCCTCGGACACACTCCACCCCTCCCAACAACCATGGCATGTTGGCGTGGGAGGCTGGCAACTGCCCCGCAGGATTGGATGCAAGGCGGGACGCTGTGGGGCAGAGGGTGTTGGAATGGCCAATGGGGCTGCCGCAGGCACCCGAGGGGCCGGACCCACTCTGGGAGGAGGCCACTCATGGGACTGTGTTGCTGCGGCTGCGGCTGCAACGGGAGCGACCCTCCTCCAGCGCGCGGGACCTCCTGCCCGGGATATGGCATCCGCCTGCCTCTACCCTAGTTTCTTTGCTGATGGGGCTAGGGTTTGGGAGAGCGGACCGTTTCCCCTGCCATCTCCCGCCCCCCTGCAACAGCACCCCTGGCAACCCTCTCCCTGGCTTATCAGGTGCCAGCTGCTCGCCCTACCAGGGATTCATCGCCCTCGGTGGCTCCCCCCTCCCCGCTGACATGCCCTGCCCCAACCCTCTACCTGACGTTACTGTGAGGGGAGGGGGGGAGGGGAGGCAGAACGGGGTCTGTCAGATACATTTGTGGCGATGTGCAGGTGGAGATATGTGACAGGAGTGTTGGGGGAGGGGCAGAGGACAAAGTCAGGCTCGCAGACACAAAAGGTAGTTGTTTTACAACTCGTTTTATTGCACTGGAACAAGTGGGCTTGTTTTTAGGCTAGCAAGGGAGCCGGGGAATTCTTCACAGCCCTCCTTCCCACTCGGCAGGGCGGGGCTGAGATGCAGGCCGCGGCGCGAAAGTGCTTCCTGGGCTGCAGCCAACCGTCCGTCAGAGATGTTTGGGGAGGGCAGGACGCGGGGGAGCAGCCATGCCCTGGACGTGCCTGTGGGGGGAAAAAGACACATGTGGGCTTTGCCTCGTTCCACTGGCGAGGCAAGCCCCACACTCCGCCATCCGGGAGGATGCACATAGTTGAGGGCAGAAGTGACCAGCTGATGCATGACAGTCTGGCGAGGATGCACTCGGCCTTGGCAAGCCTTTACCTTTACGGGAGGGAATGAGCTGGTCATAGCAAACACCTGGTCACATGTGGTTTTCGGGGCGCCTGCCTCTGAGGCGGCCAGGGGCGGCCATGGTCGCCCCCCACCCCTGCTGGGCCTCACCCAAAGTGGCAGGTGAGCGGGTGGGTTCAGGTGAATGGGCAGTTTGCACTAATCTGCGGAACGGGTCCCCCCTCCCCTACCTCCTCCTCACCTGTCAGCGCTCCGTCAGTCATCACCAGGCGGGAACTCCAGAGTCAGGGTACCTGCAAGGAAACGGGAGAGGCTGCTGTAAGTTCGCCAAGTGTCATTCCCTTCTCTCACGGAAGGGTTAATTTGTTTGTGCTTAGTTAGAAGCAACTAGCTTGCATGAGTGCAGTTAGATGTTGAGTTGTTCTTCCTATCAGGGTAAAAAGGGGGTTAGCCAGACATTTGCACTTCTTCCCTTTTACGGGAAGTCCCCCCACTTTTTCACAAAGTCCCCTGAGTGCATTCCGTGCCTGCCACTGTGAATGCCCTCACCCCCGTTCGGTGTTCAAAGGGGCAACGCCACGCAGCACACAGACAGAGGGACAGAGCCTCCGGCGACATGGTCACTTACCTGAGGGGTTTGGCCGGGCGCTGGCCGGATGTTTTGTAGGGCGCGGTCGCAGGTGATTGGGTGCGGAGAGGGGGGCTCATCCACGCCGGGCGCGCACGCTGATTGGTCCCCGGGATAGTTCTCATCCTATGCTCCTTCGGGCCATGGAGGCGGGGCTGAGCGCTCGAAGAGGGGGCCGGTTTTTCGCCATTCCATGGGCGCCTATGGGCTATGCCTTCTTTTTCCGTGGCGTAGCTTTTTTGCACTGCTGTGGGCGTTCCCACTTCTGGAGGGGCTTAGGGAGCAGACTAACTCCGACCCCGCCCTGTTCCCCCCCCCGCGCCGGCGTGGGGCTCTACGCCACTCCTCCGCCGCCGCCTGGGCACCTGTGGCTTGCGCCGGTGCCGGCCCACCAGCAGGCCAGCGCCACATCCCAGCGCAGGCGGAGGGCCACTTACGCGGGCGTAAGGCCCAGACGCGCCGTCGCAAGCCTTAGTTCGGTTCCTATTCACTTTCCCCGCCCCTCTTAGGATTGGGCTGCCCATCTATTTGATAGTAATTGTAGGGCTTTAGGTGTATTGAACCAATGTTTCTGCTTGACCTTAATGAAACTTCTATGAACATAACTTACTTCTAATGCTTCTAACAATTTGTGCTGCATTATTAATTTTTGGTATTTTTTTTGCTCCCTTACTTTTTATGCTTAATATTAGCTTAATTATACTTAATATTAGCTTAATCCACTAATTCCTGTCTTTGCTTTATTTTTTCTTTGTTCAATTTAGCTGTGAGAGCAATAATGTGGCCCCTGGTCACTGCCTTTATTGTATCCCAGAATATATTCACATCGATTTCTTGGGAGCTGTTATCTGCTATAACTCTCTCTATAATCTTCTCTATTTCTTTCGCTGATTGATGATCGTAAAGAAGATGCTTAGGTAGATGTCATTGTTTAAAACCTTGTTTTAGTAATTCAGATGTTATCGTTAGGTTTACCCATGAATGATCAGATATTAAACAAGATCCAGTTTGAGAATCTATTGCTTGCTCTATTAGAGAGTTTGAAATTAATATGAAATCAATTCTTGTATGCCTTTGAGAGTAATATGTATAGTCCTTTTCACCAACATGTAAACGTCTCCAAATGTCTGTGAGGTTATAAGTCCGTAAAATAGCTGCTACTTTAGTCTTTTTATTTTTTTATTGCATTTTTGTCAAATTTTTATTTATCCCATTTATTGTCAATTATATAATTAAGGTCTCCTCCCACAATCAGGTGACCTTCTTGAAATTTAGCTAATTTTCTAAATGATTTTTCTATGTAATTTACTTGATTTACATTGGGGGCGTAGAAAGAAGCAAAGGTGTATTTTTTCTCCTATCAAGCCTTTAATAAAAATAAATCTCCCTTTTGAGTCTTTGAGTGTTTTCTTATGTTGGAATGGGAGGTCTTTTGCTATTAAAATAGCAACTCCCCTTGACTGAGAATTACCTGCTGCATAATACTGAGACTGGATCCAATTTGCCTTCAAGCTGTCAGTGTTATTAGCTTTAGTATGGGTTTCCTGTAAGAACATAATTTGGGAGTTGGTTTTAGCTAGAGTTGATATGACCCTTCTACGTTTAATAGGGTTGCCTACCCTATTACATTAACCTCTTACATTAAGTGAGGTTTTTTTGAATTT
Source organism: Eublepharis macularius (assembly GCF_028583425.1). Taxonomy (NCBI): domain Eukaryota; kingdom Metazoa; phylum Chordata; class Lepidosauria; order Squamata; family Eublepharidae; genus Eublepharis; species Eublepharis macularius. The sequence goes on from NC_072801.1 coordinate 8,110,561, forward strand.
AGTGCCCATCATATACTTAGTTTCTTACTAACTTATGATTAAAAGGTGGTTTTGCTTATACAATCAGACTACTAAAACTGGGTTCGTTTCTAATACTAAAATACAGTTGGACTTAGAGAGTTAGTTATACTTTCAAATGGCTTATCCTAAGAATTAACAATCAAATGTATTAAACAAGTAAGTATGCTTTCCCCCGTAACTGTTTAATTTACCCTCCACAAACGCACACCCTTTTATTTATTTTTATGTATGTATATATATCCCCCCTTTACCAGCTGTTCCTTACAAACATCCTATAAAACCTTCTTAACATGAACCTGTCAATTATCTCCACAGGAGTGTATTAATCTAAGTATAAATAGTTATTTTCCCTGATAAGGTTTTAATTTATAACACAACCTTTTCAACCTTCAAAATGTAACTTCAAGAGAGTAATTCCAACTGTTTTAAACAATTAACTTATGAATTAATATAGTTTCCTTTTACAATATATTCCAATATCCAAATAACTACAGTTAAATGGTTTTGACTTAGAGGGAACCAATATCCCACTTTGTATAGTATTTTCAAAGGTGGTATTTAAATATAAATAATGTACTATATTGTGACTATAACATTACTATCTTAATCTTAATCTAACATCAACTATAATATATTTTAGTCACTGAAACTCTTAACAGTAAATATAACAGCTTATATATAGTATATATAACTTTTGCTTTATTTTTAAATAGAATATTTTTTTAAAAACCTTGAATACTTTTAACTCACACAATCAAAGCTATCTCACCAATGTGATGACTTGGATAGCTGCCTTCTTCAATGGATTATCTCTTTAACGTCTAAAACTCAATAACCCTCTTAAATCCCCCCCTGCACAACCCCAAAATAATTAAACTTTGTAAGTTAAAGATAACTATTTCTTGTACCCCACCCTCCCCACTCCCCTTTCCCCTTCCAACCCAAACTTATATTACTAACCGATTAATACTAATATATAACTTTTAAACTAGTTGTAACCTATATAAACTAAGCAAGCTTATCTATAGTACTTCCTAACTAGTGTGCTATACCACACACTAATTTTGGGAAACCAAGTGTCCCGAAATAGAAGTACTATAATTGAGGAGCTATGCTGAGGACTCCCCCTCCCTTCCAAAACCTCCAAGAAAATTCTAACAGCATAATGTAAAGAACAAGATCTGTGTGGCTTATAATACTTAACAGTCTTGTAAGAGAAATTAAACATGTCTAATAGGGAGCTTGCTTCCCTTCTGAGGAGAAAGCAGATCTGCCGACTTTCTCTTCTGGATGTGTTTGCTTGTCTCCATGTGTGTTTCCACTCTGATAGCATTCAGCAACTCCTTTCCTGTATCTAGATCTGTGGCTACATGGTGCTTCCCACGATGAATCACTAGGATCCTGGTATAATTTAGCCATGTTTCTAGATTTTGAATTTCTTAAAGCTTCTGTAATGTGTTTAAGTTCTTTTCTTTTCATTAAAGCTTCTCTTGGCAAGTCAACAAAAACGTATATCAGTACTTCATTGTAAGGAATCGATCCATTTACTTTAGCTTCCTCCGATATTTTTATCCTTGTTCTTTGGTTAGGGTTTGGTCTAGGGTTTTCTATTATGTCTCTTGGAACTGGTTTGTTCCTGTAGTGCTTAATAGTGCCTACTCAATAAGCTTTTGAGATCAGGGGAGCCATACCATCTTCCAAATTGAGATGTTTGGCTAATCATCTTGTAATAACAGCTATTAAATCTTCATTTTGAGTATGTGATTCTTCAAGCCCCCTTAATTTAAAGTGATTCTGTCTGGCACTAATTTCGAGACTGAGGATTCTCTCTTGCTGTGTATCAATAGTTTTCTGCAGCACATTTACTTCTCTCTAAGTGAATGATCTCATATCTATAGCTTTGTCTGCCTTTTGATTTACTGTTTGGAGATCAAGTTTTATTTCAGAGAGTTGGGGTGTTATGGGCTTGATTAGCATAGCCATTTGATCTAAGATGTCTGTTCACAAGTTGAGGATCTAAAATTATTTTGGTGGGGTTTACCTTTCTCTTAGCATTTTCAGGGCTTCCAATGGTGATCTTAGATCATTCTGGGTCTCTGGTGTCGCTCGGTGTTGTCTCCTTTGCTGCCGAGAAGAACGGTTGCAGATTTTTAACCACTTTCGTTTAGTTTTTCTTCTTTTTAGAACTTATATTTTTCATGCTATGCAAACTAAAAATTCCGTTTGTGTTCTAAGTCAGAGATTTGGGGGGCAGGAGGAACGGAGCACTTTCAGCATGTGTCCATTCCCAAAGGCTTCAACGCCACGCCCCCTGAGCTGTCACTTTTGAGGTGGTGAACATTTCAACAATCATCACATGAAACTATCAGACCAAATTGCCCAACAAGAAAATCAAAATTGCAAGTCACTTCTACTAGAGTAATGGCTCCCAGTTCTCAACTATTTAACTTGTAAGGATTCTAGAATACAAACATCTTCAAAAATGGACTACTACTATGTGCTGGCTTACCTCAATGATATGGTTAAATGTAGAATATTAAGCATTGAGCAATTTATTTACGTTAAGATGTTTGGCCAAATACTTCAGATTTTTGGATAAGGGGATCGGATTTACTATTCTTAAGTGCCATTGGAAGTGTTTAGTAACTCTTGTAAGTTATTGTTTGATTGGTTGTTTGTTAAAATTTTTAAAATGTTGAATAAAATATAAATTAAAAAAATCATCACATAATGACCAAATTAAAATTTAAAAGACAAATATTATTATTTCTTATTTATACACCTTGAGATGGATCCATTCAGAATGTATTCTCCACAGATCAAAGAAATTATTTAATGTGGGATCGATATAAATGTATTTGGAGGTTTATTGCCTTTCAATTTTTCCCTACAGAGATTTATCTTATATGTTAACAAAGGTGATCATGGATTTGACAATGAAGACATGGACATGAAAACCATATTTAGAGCTTTTGGTCCAGACTTTAAAAAGGGTTACTTAGCTGAACCTTTCGACAGCATCCACATTTACCCACTGATGTGTCACCTTCTGGGAGTCCAACCAGAACCCAATAATGGCTCCCTTGCGCTAACTCAGGACATGCTCAATTCTGCAGCATCAAAAAATCTCCTTCTACCCATACTTGTAGGTTCAACAATAGTGGTCCAGCTTCTGATATGCATTTAAACTGCACCATACAGGGCCAGCATAAGAAGAAGAGGTAAGCCATGCTTTCTTTTTAGCTTCCTAGAACAAGAGGTCATAGATCTAGAGGAGTTTACTGTGTTAGTCTGTAGTTGCAAAATAGTAAAAAGTCCAGTAGCACCTTTAAGACTAACCAACTTTATTGAGGCATAACAGAAGACCAGGTGGTTCTATCATATTTCCCAGGACCTCTGGATTTCCTGAAATGAACTAGATTAGGCCAAGAGTGAAGGGTTGACTCAAGGTTATCCAATGATCCTTATTAGCTTTGAAGCTGAGTTTTCTAGGCCCCGTTTCTTCTAATTTAGTCTAATTCAGGGTCCATGCACAGAATCAGAAATATCTTGCAGTACAAAGGCCATGCTCAGATTACTTGCAGAATGCAGGTTGGAATGCTTCCCTCCATTAAAAAATGTCTCTGTTTAAGGAAAGGTAGCATGTCAGTTGAAGAATTCTAGTTTAGCCTTCTCCCTGACATGCTGGTATTCTATTTTTCTACATGTTCTATAACAAACTGATGTTATCTACGCTAAGTAGTAAACTACAACACCATTATTGTAGGAAGATTAGCAAATGACACATACTGAGCCTGTTCACTGCAGGTTGTGTTTGTCACTCCAATCAGAGATCCACATCTTCTCACATCACAGTCACACTCTGAAACCTCAATAAAAACACCAGAAGACTCATTTCCTAGTCATAATTTAGTTGCATTTCACTCATCCATTGATGAAATGAAATATCAATGCAAGCATTATTCTACTCAGGGCTTTTTTTTCAGCTGGAACGCGGTGGAGCGGAGTTCTGGAACCTCTTAAAAATGGTCACATGGCCGGTGGCCCTGCCCCCTGATCTTGCGGCATGGAGGGCAATCTAAACTCCCCTCTGTCTGGAGATCAGGGGGCGGGGCCACTGGCCATGTGACCATTTTCGCCAAGGGCGATTTAAACTTTAAAAAACTCCCCCCTTGTTCCAGCTGACCCAAAGTAATGTCATTGTGCAGTCCTGAGATCCATCACTGAGTTCCACCACCTCTTTTCCCAGAAAAAAGCCCTGATTCTACTCCATGAAAGCATTCTAGTAAACAACATGTATATGTATAAAACTTCTTCATCAATTCCATCAGCAAGCAATTATGAAGGCCATTTTCCCTCTTTTTTTGGTTTGTTTGTGACACTGTAAAATATCTCATGCAATTTTCATTTTGACTTCCGTCTTGTTGGGCCCTTAAAGGGACATCCTCCTGCAATCAACAGTAGAATTCAATCGTGTCTCAAGCAGCCACACTGAAAAATGCACCCCATTTCCAGGAAATATATCAATAATTACATTTTGCACCTTAATTTCCTCTTTTCCCATAAAAAAAATCAATTGTTCCTCCGTCATACTCCCCTTTATTAAATTTTATGTATGCATGTAGTATTGGGGGCTTTTCAGCCTAGAAAAGATAACTCGAATGGAACATAGTAGAAGTTTATATAATTATGCATCGTGTGGAAAGAGTAGATAAGATGGCTCTTTCTCTTCCAAAATATTAAGAGCTCAGAGACACCCAATAAAGCTGATGGGCAGTAAGTTGCATTGTTCGCATTCACCATTTGGCACCCATAGCTTGAAAAAGGTATATATGTAACTGTGAGTTCTTTTTACATTTGCATAGCAAACATGTTCAGCTCCTAATTAACAATAGCATAGCAGATGGTTTATTAAGCGTATAATCTATTTCTGGTAAAAAGCATCTAGAAACGCCTTGGACAAACTGTCAGAAGCCACAACAATCTGCGCAAGCAGCAATGGAAGGCACCCATTCAAAGCACATTTTCAAAGATAGCACATGTTTTTTTGCTGGTTTTGTGGACTGTGAAATGGGAAAGCAATAGGCTTTTCATAAACAGCTTTACCAGAGTGAGCGATATGAAATATCTTTTAAAAAATTGTCAGCAGCGATATTTCAAGCCAAGATGTAACATTTTGTTTCATTTTTTAACTGATACAATATTTTTGAAAACCAAGAGGCACAGTTTATGACAACCCAAGAAGTCTTTGATCTCGGAAGCAAATTGCCCCCAAACCAAGGATAACTAACTTAAGTATAAGAAATAAGGTCAGCAACCTCACAGGGTTGTAGGGATAATAATAACATACTTTGTAAACTGCTCTGAGTGGGTATTAAGTCATCCTGAAGGGCAGTATATAAATCGAATGTTGTTGTTGTTAACCAGTCTCGGCAGTGATAGTCGGCAGTCACACAATCTTTATAGCTTTGCTGTACTAATTTAACACCTTAGGGGGAAAGAAGACTGAGCCCGAAATTAATAGAATTAAACTTGCTAAATTCTGTCCAAAATTGGAGATGGGTGATCTAATCTCATGTCCTAAAACATTATTTTCTATCATATTTATCTTCCCGACATCTGTACAGAAAAATGAAGACTCTGTCTGTTAACAAGTGAAATAATTTTTTTAAAAAAACTTATTCCTAATGAATTGTTTTATAGGAAAGCCGAATGGGATACTCATAGCTATATTTGTGAAATGTGTGAGTTTTCATCTGGCAGATATCCACCTGCCCACCAAGGACAAATGCTTAACACAGAGAAGAGCAAACACTCCATCACTAGTCAGAAGAGCAATTCTATGTCCTGTTGGCATGCTCAGAAATGCCAGCTGCAGTGCCAGCTGCAGTCTGCCCTGTGCTACAGATCCCAGCAATTACTGATCAGCCTGCAGTATATCTTTAACAAGACTTCAAAAAACAGGAAAGGGCAAGGAAGAAAAAGATGATGTCAAACCAACTAAAACTGGAAGTCCGTGCTACATGCCACCCCTCCCTCCAAAACCCTATAAGAGTTAACAAAACTTCTGTATGAGTAGCACATAGTTCTGACATTTCTTCTCATTCTAAAAAAAATTCCATCTGTTTGCAACTATCATCCTGATGAAGAAAAAAGGTTTTGCCATCAACCAGCTTATGATGCTTCATCTTCATTTTTCCAAGGAAGAATCTTGGTGTTGGAATGAAATAATCTAAAGTCTCGCACACAAGCAGGTCAACAACGATATGGGAGTTTCCGTTGGGTAGCTATGTTAGTCTGCAGTAGAACAGCAAGAGTCCAGCCCAGCTTGAGTATAAGAAGACCAACGCAGTTTTCAGGGTATAAGCATTGGAGAGTCAAAGCTCCTTTCCTTACATGGCTGGTGAAACTTTGACTCTTGAAAGCATATAGCCTGAAGATCTTGGTGGTCTTTAAGGTGCTAGTGGACTAAATCTTAATGAGATGGTAAAGCCTGGTGGTGGTTGGACACTGCCACTTCATACCATGCTGGGGGGGGGCGGTCTCCCTGCAAAAACCTGGCACCGCTGTAAGTCCTGGCCAAGAATTTTTGTCTGCAATGAGCTAGGGTTTGTTTGTTTTTTACTTGCAGGGATTTTTATCTTGTACTCATTTAATGTATGTGGGATTTGGAACTGTATTTCTTGTTAGTTTGTGTCTCCCCATGGGAAACTCCCACTCACACATTCACACATGCACCTTTGAGAAGACGTATGACAGAAACATGAAAAACAAAACAATTTGATCTCTGTTTAGTTGTGCTTATGTACTCTCTTGGGGGAGAAAGAAAAAATGTTGTTAAATGTAGTTGATCTTAATGCTTTTGTTTGCTTCTGATGATCTGCCTTGTGCTGCTGTTGGAAAAAAAGGAGAGATGGGAATTTTTTAAAAAAGTGTGTTCCTAAGGGACTCTGCCAAGTTTCTAGATCTCATTATTGACAAGGGCCTGAGGGAGGAGGAAGAAAAATTATGCAAAGTGTATTATGAACCTCAGTCTTTCAAATCCCAATTAAATAGCAGAACAATAGTCAGTAGGCAGGGAAAATGTGGGTAGCTTTGCAAGAAATAGACAGCCGCTGTTCTCCCCCACATCCATATTTGTGTTTAAACATTCTAACTTACATTGTACAGTAGCATTTATAATGGAAACTAGGCACTAAGGAAAGTCACAGAGGAATGGAGAGGAGGTGGGGAGGGTGGGGGGATGCAGGCAGATGCAGTTACACCTAAGCAAACCTGGGCTGCAGTTGGGGAGGAGAACAGTGCACCCCTTGAAGCCCATTGCTTCCTGTGGATTTGTAAGCAGTGCTTTTTTTTCAGCTGGAACGCAGTGGAATGGAGTTCCGGCAGCTCTTGAAAATGGTCACATGGCTGGTGGCCCCGCCCACTGATCTCCAGACAGAGGGGAGTTTAGATCACCCTCTGTGCCACAGCATGGAAGGGAGGGGCCATCAGCCATGTGACCATTTTCACTGAGAGCAATTTAAACTTTAAAAACTCTCCCCCTTGTTCCACCTGACCCAAAGTGACATCACTGCATGGTCCCAGGAACGTGTGCGCACTTCGTGCGAGCGCATGTGGTACCAGGGGCACCACCTCCCACCAGGAGTTGCTCCCTGTGCTAGCAACCCACAGAGTTCCACCACCTCTTTTCCCAGAAAAAAGGCCTGTTTGTAAGAACGCAACTCAATTGCTTCCACATAAGTTGGATAATGCATTTTCAGTGCTCTTTAGTGACCATTTGGAACTGGGTTTTCATGTGCAAAACAAAAAAGCCATTTCCAAAGGATTGCTAAAGTGCATTGAAAGTACATTCATAGAATCATAGAACCTCTATGATTCTATGAATGTACTTTCAATGCACTTTAGCAATCCTTTGGAAATGGCTTTTTTGTTTTGCACATGAAAACCCAGTTCCAAATGGTCACTAAAGAGCACTGAAAATGCATTATCCAACTTGTGTGGAAGCAACTGATCCTGCACTGGGCAGGGGGTTGGACTAGATAGTCACTTGAGCATTCCTAGGTAAGTAATGTGTAGAGATCATAGAATCATAGAGTTCGAAGGGGCCATACAGACTATCTAGTCCAACCCCCTGCCCAGTGCAGGATCAGCCTAAAGCATCTCTGACAAGTATTCATCCAGCCTCTTCTTGAAAACTGCCAGTGAGGGGGAGCTCACCACCTCCCTAGGCAGCTGATTCCACTTTTGAACTACTCTGACCATGAAAAAGTTCTTCCTAATATCCAGCTGGTACCTTTCTGCATGTAATTTAAGCCCATTGCTTCGGGTCCCACCCTCTGCTGCCAACTGGAACAGCTCCCTCCCTCCTCCAAATGACAGCCTTTCAAATATTTAAAGAGAGCAATCATGCCCCCCCCCCCTCAATCTCCTCTTCTCCAAACTAAACATTCCCAAGGCCCTCGTAGGGCTCAGTCTCCAGACTCCTGATCATCCTCGTCACTCTCCTCTACACCTTCTCGATTTTGTCCACATCCTTTTTGAAGTGAGGCCTCCAGAACTGCACACAATACTCCAGGTGTGGCCTGACCAAGGCAATATAGAGAGGGGCTATGACCTCCTGCGATTTCGATGCTATGGCCCCTTTGATACAACCCAAGATTGAATTGGCCTTTTTTGCCACCGCATCACACTGACTGCTCATATTTAGTTTACTGTTCACTCTTACCCCAAGATCCCTTTCACATATACTACTGCCCAGAAGTGTATCCCCCTATCCAGTATTTGTGCTTCCCATTTTTGTGGCCCAGATGTAACACTGTGCACTTGTCTTTGTTGAATTGCATCCTATTCACAGCTGCCCACTTCTCCAGAGTATTCAGGTCTTGTTGAATTTTAATTCTATCTTCTTGGGTGTTTGCTACTCCTCCCAATTTGGTATCATCAGCAAATTTAATGAGCAGCCCTTCCACTCCTTCATCCAGATCATTGATAAAAATATTGAAAAGTACCGGGCCCAAAACCGAGCCCTGCGGCACCCCACTGAACACCTCCCTCCAATCTGATGAAACACCATTGACCACCACTCTTTGGGTGTAGTCCTCTAACCAGTTCCCTATCCACCGAACTGTCCTATAGTCCAGTCCACAGTCTTCCAGTTTGCCCATCAGAATGTCATGGGGGACCTTATCAAAAGCTTTACTGAAATCCAGATAAATCACATCAACAGACTTCCCCCGATCCAGTAAGCTGGTCACTTGATCAAAGAAGGAAACCAGGTTGGTCTGGCAAGACATTATTCAATGTGTGTGGAGACAACCAGGTACCATAATTAATTCACCTCCATGGAGAGAGAGGGGTTGCTGTTTGGGAGGAGGGAGTGTTGGCCAAACCAGTTTTTAGTTTTTGCAAGCTTTCTCCCTCCCAGCAAATGCGGCATGCCACAGACACATGGAGCGAGCACTATGCATATGCTCGAGGAAGTATGTGTGCAGCTCCATCATAACCTACCCCCTTTGCAAGCCTACCTGCAGCACCAGAGTCCCTCAGGATGTACTAAAAGGAATGACAGGATTGCCCGTTGAAAATAATGGGAGAGACTTGAATACCCATTGGAAATAATAGGAACCTGGAATGCCCATTGGCATGCATGGGCTCCATTGAAACATAATACAACAACAACAACAACAAAGTGCAAACAAAACATGGAATGGATTTTGAAGGAAAGTCTCTGGGCCCAGAAAGACTGCTCTGGGACAGGACTGACAGGCCCCTGACTGGAATGCTGGCCCCTGGGTGTGACAGAAGGGCTTGGGGATTGGAATGACAGGCCCCTGAGTGCAATGACGGCCCCTGGATGTGAAAGACGAGCTCTGGGACTGGAATGACAGGGCCCTGACTGGAATGGTGTTACCTGAGTATGACAGAAGGGCTTGGGGACTGGAATGACAGGCCCATGACTGGAATGGTGGCCCCTGGCTGTGACAGAAGGGGTCTGGGATGGGAATGACAGGCCCCTGAGTGCAGTGACGGCCCCTGGGTGTGAAAGATGAGCTCTGGGACTGGAATGACAGGGCCCTGACTGGAATGACGTTACCTGAGTGTGACAGAAGGGCTTGGGGACTGGAATGACAGGCCCATGACTGGAATGATGGCCCCTGGCTGTGACAGAAGGGGTCTGGGATGGGAATGACAGGCCCCTGAGTGCAATGACAGCCCCTACGTGTGAAAGACGGGCTCTGGGACTGGAATGACAGGCCCCTGAGTGCAATGATGGTCCCTGGGTGAGACAGAAGGGCTCCAGGACTGGAAGGACAGGCTATTGACTGAAATGAAAGCCCCTGGTTGTGACAGAAGGGCGCTGGGGCTAGAATGACAGGCCCATGACTGGAAAGAGGGCACCTTGGAGTGACACAAGGGGTCTGGGAGTAGAATAACAGGTCTCTGACTGGAATGACAGCCCCTGGGTATGTCAGAAGGGCTCTGGCACTGGAATGACAAGCCCTTGACTGGAATGACGGCCCCTGGGCGAGACAGAAGGGCTTGGGGACTGGAATGACATGCCCCTAACTGGAATGACTGCCCCAGGGTGTGAAATTAGCACTCTGGGAGTGGAATGACAGGCCCCTGACTGGAATGACGGCCCCTAAGTGTGAGAGAAGGGCTCTAGGACTAGAATTACAGGCCCTTGACGGGAATGATGCCCCTGGGCTCTGGGACCAGAATGACGACCCTCTAATTAGAATGACAGCCCCTAGTTGTGACAGAAGGGCTCAAGGACTGGAATGACAGGCCACTGACTGGAATGATGGCCTCTTGGTGTTACAAAAGGTCTCTGGGATTGGAATGACAGGCTCCTAACTGGTACAACTGCCCCTGGGTATGACAGAAGGTATCTCAGACTGGAATGACAGGCCCCTGACTGGAATGACAGCCCCTGGGTGTGACAGAAGGGCTCTGGGACTAGAATGACAGGCTTCTGACTGGAATGATGGCCCCTGGGTGTGACAAAATGGCTCTAGGACTGGAATGACAGGCCTCTGACTGGAATAATGGCCCTGGGTGTGACAGAAGGGCTCTGAGACTCGAATGACAAATCCCTAACTGGAATGACGGCCCCTGGGTGTGACAGAAGGGCTCTGGGACTGGAATGACAGGCCCCTGACTGGAATGACAGCCCCTGGGTGTGACAGAAGGGCTCTGAGACTCGAATGACAAATCCCTAACTGGAATGACGGCCCCTGGGTGTGACAGAAGGGCTCTGGGACTGGAATGACAGGCCCCTGACTGTAATGACGGCCCCTGGTTGTGACAGAAGGGCTCTGGGACTGGAATCACAGGCCACTGGCTGGAATGACGGCCCCGGGTGTGACAGAAGGGCTCTGAGACAGGAATGACAGGCCCCTAACTGGAATGATGGCCCCTGGGTGTGACAGAAGGGCTCTGGGAGTGAAATGACAGATCCCTGACTGGAATGACGGCCCCTGGGTGTGACAGAAGAGGACTGGGATTGGAATGACGGCCCCTGGGTGTGACAGAAGAGGACTGGGATTGGAATGACAGGCCCCTAAGTGCAATGACTGCCCCTGGGTGTGACAGAAGGGCTCTGGGACTGGAATCACAGGCCACTGGCTGGAATGACGGCCCCGGGTGTGACAGAAGGGCTCTGAGACAGGAATGACAGGCCCCTAACTGGAATGATGGCCCCTGGGTGTGACAGAAGGGCTCTGGGACTGGAATGACAGGCCCCTGACTGGAATGACAGCCCCTGGGTGTTACAGGTCTGGGACTGGAATGACAGGCCCCTAAGTGCAATGATGGCCCATGGGTGTGACAAAAGGGCTCTAGGACTGGAATGACAAGCCCCTTACTGGAATGACAACCCCTGTGTGTGACAGAAGGGCTCTGGGATTGGAATGACAGCCCCTTGACTGGAATGATGGCTATTAGGTGTGACAGAAGGGCTCAGGAACTGGAATGACAGGCCCCTGACTGGAATGATGGCCCCTGGGTGTGACAGAAGGGTTCTGGGGCTGGAATGACAGGCCTCTGGCTGGAATGACGGCCCCTGGGTGTGACTGAAGGGCTCCTGGACCAGAATGATGGGCCGCTGACTGGAATGACAGCCCCTGGTTGTTACAGTAGGGATCTGGGACTGGAATGACAGGCCCATGAGTTCAATGAAAGCCCCTGGGTGTAGCGCAAGTTTTCTGGGACCTAAATGACTCATCTTTCAATGGTCTGAGACTCTCTAAATATTGCAGAATTGTTCTGTGTCTGGAATGACATGCCTTTGAGTGGAATAATGGGCCGTTTTCACACTACTAACCTACTTCCATAACGTTGCGAAACGTCATGCAAAAAACACGGAAGATAGCATCTTCTTGCGAGAGTTTTGCACAACGTCTTGCGAGAAGACGCTATCTTCCGCATTTTTTGCGTGACGTTTTGCAACGTTACGGAAGCAGGTTAGTAGTGTGAAAATGGCCCTGGTCTCTTATAGAGATAGTGGTCTGTAACTGGAGTCACCAAGCCTGGATTTAAACACTACTTTTCAATTGATATTTCTGGGAGATGTGTAGCTATCACCATTTCAGATCCTCTTGTATATTTATCCTTTTGCCTGCTCAGTTTCATTACACTTTCTTGAAGTCTATATCGGCCACTTCTATTTTCAAGCATAAATCCTTCTTTTGTCTCCTTTCCTGTTTCCCCCGCCTATTCCACAGCCTTCCAGACTTCCATGTTCCCCTTAAGTGTCACACCCTGCATGAATTCATTGCTCACTTTTGCTCATTCTGTTGACCACTGACCCAGAGCATGCCTCCATAGTCTCTCTGTGAAAAAACCCATTTCATACTCTAGGTAACAAACAGTTAACAAACTCATGGTCTTATCTTGTTTCATGCTATTGCTATTTTATCTATTTACTTAGTTTGTTGTTATCCACTTTTAGTCAGGTTGCAGGGATAACAGACTATAAATTTAAAAAAAAATAGTTCAGAGGTCCCCAAACTTGCAACCCTTTGGAGCCTGCAGGCATGTTTGTAATTCTGACACACCATGGTAGGTACAAAAACAAAATGACTGCTGCAGCCAGTGAGCCAGCCAGGAAAGACTGGCCACACTGTTCCTTCAGTCACATGATGAAGATCCCTCTAATGAGGTATCAGCTGCTGCCAAACGAATATTTTTTAAAATCTGCACAGCACAGCAGTATACTTGCTGGGCAGGTGTCACATCTTCCCCACCTTTCTCAAAATACTTGGTGGGCACCAGGAAAACCGTGGCCTAATCTGCACTGCACACTTTAAGCTGGCTACACTGAGCATTCACATCGACTGGTGCTGAAATGGTTTGGTGTCCCATCATTCTACCCTGCACAACCTCAAGGCAATTTGGTGTCTGCTGACATGTTGAGAAGTGTCTGTTTGGAGCAGCATTTTGTGGGGACTGGAAATGACATCAATATTTATTTATGAAAATTTCACAGGTGTTGTAATGTTGTAATGTTGGAGCCCCTCACCTCACCATATTTGCTGATTGGGCGGTCTCGTGGCTACTGGAGAGGCAATTGGTGGTGGCATTTTGGATAAAGACATGTACCTTTTAAGCTTGTTCTACTTTCAGTCATTTTTTAGAACATAAGTGGGAAAGGATTAAAATGCTGGTGCTTCATTCCCTCCCAGCAGCTCCCTGCCACTTAGTTTTGCAAAGGGCTGTGCATCAGGATGGGAGGGAGGGGGTAGCAGAAAAGCTAGCAGCAATTTCAACCTTTCCTGGCTTTTAAAGCCAATAGGAATGAGCAGTAACATTAGGACTCATTCCTGGCTTTGAAAAAGCCAGGAACGAGTCCTCAATTTGCTTTACTGATAAAAATTGTGGAAAAGGAGTTCAGAGAGCAGAGGAGGGTGGTTGCAGTTAACCAGCAGACAGACCAATCAGCTCCAAGGGAAAGGATAAGGGAAGAGTGAGAAGCAGAAGGGGAGTTTTTGATTCTTCATGGACGTAATACATGCCAGCAGTGACTGGGCAGTGGATTCCAACCCACCCACCCCAAATATACACAGGGAGGAAAACAGGGAAAAAACAGACAAAAAATGTTTCTGCTTCCCATGACTCCATTGCATGTGCAGAACTCTGGAGAACATGGGAAACAAAATAGATTCTGAAACACTGGAAAATGACTGTGCGGAAAACACCCACTTTGCAAACCCCTGCCTTAGAAAATGTGTTCTTTCATGTTTATAGACTTAATATCTCATATCTTTTCAGCACGTCATGCCATTTACCCATCTAGATGTAACTATGGGGCTTAGGAAGCAAACTTTTACACAAACCTAAGTTAAGAAGAAAATTTTATAAAACCTTTTAACAGTTAATACAATACAACTATGTTTTTCTTTAACTGAACTCATAAGTGCAACTGTGCAGAAACTTCAAACCAACAATGTCTTTGAAAAGGGTTAACAGTTCAACTAGTCTGATTCCACCAACTCCTTTTTCACTATCTTTCCATTTCAAAACGACTGTAGCCCAGGCTTCTATCCTTTTCTTGAAGAATCACAGCCCTGCAAAAATAATACAATCCCAGTAACACCAACCAAACAAAATTATTAACATATAACATGTGATTACCTTATTCAAGATGATAAGAGCATATTAAGTATTATTCAGCTCTCCAGCAACCAGCTTTTTCCTCAGCTGCCTGGCTCTAGCTACTGACTCCCCTCTACTGGCGTCAGGTGCTCAGGATTGCCTCTCGAATTCTATACTCCTTACAGCTGAAGCTGAAGCTGATGCTGGTGGAGTGATTCGGTTAGTTGAACCCAGGGCTGAAAACTGAGAACAAGAGGTGTTTGTTCCTGTTGTAATCTGTCCCAAGTCTGGGGGCCTGTGTGACCTTGAGAAGTCCATGAATCACACAGCCTGTTTTCCTGGCTGTAGAGTTAGAGGACTGTTAGGAGAAAGGAGGAGAAATTAGCAGTGGCCTTCGGGGAACCTATATCTGCTTGATACTAATCTGTGGCCGCCAGTCCTAGCCAGGATGGTGTAAGTGTGTGATACTGGCATCTTATCAATAAAGAACTTTTACTCATGATGTGAAGTCTCCCGAGAGTTGTCTGGCATCCTTACACTGGGCTACATCGATCACCTCATAGGGGTTGTATAGACATGAACTCTGACTGCCAAAGGCTTGGCAATATTTCAGGAACAAGCGAACAGTTCTTTGCATCCAGCCTATCTTTTGACACCCTGACCCCCCATCTCTCAAAACACTCTCCTGCTCTCTGTTTACTATGACAATTACAAGAAGGAATCAGAAACGAAAATTTGCTCATACCGTTGTAACTGTTGAACAAGACTTGTTTGATATTATGTGTAGTGCACACACCGCTTGCAAATGAAGTATGTTGGCAGTTTGATTGCGGCTGGAGGAAGGCAAGCTGCATGATACCATCGTCTGCAGCTGCAGCAGAACACCATGCAGTCTTCTGGCGTGAAGTTGCCCTGGCATGACTCTTCTGGGCAAGTTGACCATCTGCTGGTATCTTTATCAACTAATGACAGAAGATACCGTAGCAGAGGTTGTTCCTGTTCACATGCTTTGGTAGGCATGGAAAGAAGTTGATGGTGTGATTTCTGGTAGGAACCTGGAAACTGTTTTTGTTCTGTGTTCCTCCTGCACTTGCAATTCTTGTGCAAACCAATGTTTATTCCTATCCAGTTTCTGGCATTCTCACTTTGTAGGCTACCATACTTTTCTCCTGAAATAACGCTATATGCATTTAATGTTGCGTATACCCCACAGTCATAAGTATTGTTCTGTTGAACTGTGTCTGCACATAGCATTATTTTCCACTCTGCATGCCTAAAAGGAACACCTACTATTTGATGACATGCTGCAGCAGTTGACCACAAAATGTTTCCATGTTGCTGTGACTGATTCTGATCTTTTGCTGAATCAACAATTATAATTTCTCTTGTCTTGAAGGCTATTATGCCCAATACCCAATGATGTCCAGTGGAGTATAAATCAGAATTGAAAGGAAGGAGCAAAATGCCTTGTTGAAAGCCATTGTGCAATCTAGAAATGAATAAAAAACATTGGGTTTGCCCAGAGCCATACATATATATATGTTGGACAGAGTAAAATCTCTTCATTCAGATTTCTTTGGCAGATGAAACTGGTAATGGCTTCCTCTATGGCCTCATCACAGAGCCATGCCCCAGGCTTCAGTGATTCTCTGACATTGGAAGGTATGCTGTTAAACAATTTTCTGTCCATTTCCATGGTTGTTTTATTCCAAGGATCCTCCAGCCTCTCACCTTGCTCCAAATTTCCTTTTGTTTTTGGAGTGGAATGTGATGGCAATACATCTTGTAAAGTAGAACCTGGAGTCTGTGTTTTCTCAATTTCTGAAATATTCAGTATATTCTCATTATTCTCAGTACTTTCAAACTCACCAATTTTATCTTGTGATGAACCCAGCACTGAACCAGCTGCTGGTACAATGCTATAATCATAGTCCCCCACTCTTGCCTTTTTTCTTCCAGATTTTTGAGATTTGCCCTTCCTTTTTTCAGAAGCATGGACAGAGAATAAGTTTATCTGTCAGCTTTCTCTCCGTAGCCAATTGACATTTCAGCTGCAATAATATGGTAACATCAACCAGTACTGGCACAGGAACAGACAGCAGGTTCTGGAAGGAGTTTCACAGCCTGCACTTTGCAGCGATTAACTTCTCTGACAGTAAAGGTAGCACTCTGTGGGCAAAGGGCAACTCCTCCAGAGTCTATACAAAGTCAGGCCAAAGAAGTTTGACTTTTTCTGTAAGCCTTCTCCATACCTGTCTTTGGAGGGGGGGTCACTTGATTTTATCTTGTCAACAATTGCTTCCAGATCATAGAAAGGGGGAAACTGTGACTTTCCTGTTGTCTTTTGCAAGTGGGAAAACTGTTCTTTGAGTGAAGAATTTCCAAGACCACAATATGCCCATTCAAACTCATAAAGAAAAAACTTTGCATATAAAACATTGCTAGTAGCAAGCAATCTGCAGGCATTTCCTTCCAGTCCAGTTCATTCTTTATGACCCTCTTCATGCTCTCACTAATGTTATTGGTTGCCATAACATCATTTCTGAAGGCTGCAAATTTTTGACTAAAAAACCTGGCTGCATGTTTTGATATGCTGTCCTTCAGTTCTTTCTCAAAGTATTCTTTGAAAAGTTGACTCCACAAAATGCTGTACTGCTCATACTTGTGTTGATATTCTTCCTGAGATTCTGAATTCAAAAGCAGTGCAATGTGGTCTCTTAAAACCTTAAAACTTTTGTTATTGCCTCCATGCTTTTTAATCCAGGTGCTGACATCTCTCATAGTATGATTTCTGCAATAAACATTTGGAATTTGTGGGAACTTCATTTGCAAAGACTGTACAATACCCCTTTCTCTATCTGTCACAAATGGTATGTTCTTCCTTTTATCTATACCCAATTTTGTTAGTATTTCACACAGGAAATCTTGATGGTATGACATGAATTTCTTCTTGTGAAGCAGAAAAGCCAAAAGGAACACTGGATCACCTTTCAATGTGATATTTCTCATCACAATTGAGGACAAATAGAAATCCCCAAGTTTAAAGGTAGTATCGTATGAGACAAGCTGGGGCAAGCTATCATCTTCACTTGATAAGGAAAGGAGAGCGCATGCAAGTTTTATGAGATCTGGATGTCCAAATGAGATAGTGAGGTCAGGCAGCATCATAAATCATGACTTGATAAAATGGAATAGGTTTCTATTGAACTACAGTGACCTTTAAGTCCTTGATGGCATGTCCTAATAGATTGAAGTGTTCTCCCACTGGTTTCTGGATGTTGCCATTTTTAATGTCAGATTTGTGTCCATTTATTCTTTTGCACAGAGGTTGGCTGGTTTGTCCAATGTACAGAGCAGATGGACATTGTTGGCACATGATGGCATATATCACGTTGGAGGATGAGCAGCTGTAAGAGTTAGCGATAGTGTAGTTGACGCCATTGGGTCCTGTAATTGTATTTCCTGGGTAGCTATGAAGGCAGAGCTGGCATCTGGGTCTGTTGCACAGTCTGGTACCTGTGTTGGTGACTCTGCTAGCTGATTCATGGTTGTAAGTGAGAAGTCGTTTAAGGTTGGGGGGCTGTCTGTAGGCAAGGAGAGGTCTTCCACCCAGGGCTTGAGAGAGAGAGGCATCATTTTCCAGGATGGGTTTTAGATCACTGGGCTGAGCTGGGAACTATAGGTAACAACCAGTGGTGTTCTGTTGTTAATTCCTTTAGGTTTGTCCTGGAGCAGGCTGTTTCTGGGTAATAGTCTGGCCCTGTCGATTTGTTTCCTCACTTCATTTGGTGGGTACTGTAGCCCCAAAAATGCTTGTTGTAAATCTCTTAAGTGGGAGTCCCGATCAAGAGCATTGGAGCAGATACGATTGTAACATAAGGCTTGGGTGTAGACAATTGACTGAGTAGTATGTTTAGGGTGGTAGCTGGAGACATGTAGATATATCGATCTGTGGGTTTCTGGTATAAGGTGGTGGTATTTATCTGTCCATTATGTAGTTGTACAGTGGAGTCCAGGAAGTGTACCTGTTGTGTAGAGTGGTCCAGGTCCAGGTTGATAGTAGGGGGAAAGCTGTTGAAGTCCTGATGAAATGTCTCAAGGGTTTCATTCCCATGGGTCCAAATGGTGAAGATGTCATCCAAGAATCTTAAGTACAGGAGTGGTTTCAGTGGATGGGAGTGAATGGTTATCTCATTATCATAAGTAACTGATTTCATTATCAGAAGCAAACTGATGCCATTATCAGAAGCCACTGATTGCATCTACTCCCCCTCCCCTCTCCACCTATATATCTGACCAGTTTCTTCTTACCCTTCATGCATCTGACAAAAAGAACTGTGATTCTCAAAATCTTATGCTACAGTAAAGTTAGTTAATCTTAAAGGTGCTACTGGACTCTTTTCTATTTTGCTACTACAGACTAACATGGCTAACTCCCTACGGGTAATTGCTGTTTGCATTATTCCCTATGGGAAGGGACGTTTTCAATTATTCCCTATGGGCAATCCGTGTTCCCATTGTTCCCTATGGGCAATTGCTGTTCCCATTATTCCCTATGAGCAAGCATGCTTTCCATTATTCTCTATGGGCAATAGCTGTCCCAATTCCTCTCTAAGAGAAGAATGCTTTCCATTATTCCTTACGGGCAAGGATGATTTCCATTATTCTCTATGGGCAATTGCTGTTTGCATTATTCCCTATGGGCAATAGTTGTTCCCATTATTCCCTGTGGGCAAGCATGCTTTCCATTATTCCCTACAGGCAATCGCTGTTTGCATTATTCCCTATGGGAAAGCATCGTTTCCATTACTCCCTATGGACAATCGCTGTCTACATTATTCTCTTTGGGCAAGTGCTGTTTTCACTATTTCATATGGGCAAACATGGTTCCCATTATTCCCTATTGGCAATCGCTATACCTATTATTCCCTATGGCAACCATGCTTTCCATTACTCCCTGTGGGCAATCGCTGTTTTCATTATTCTTTACAGGCAATCACTGTCTCCATTACTTCCTATGGTCAAACATGGTTTCCAATTTTCCCAATGGGTAATCGTTGTCTCCATTATTCCCTAGGGGCAAGCATGCTTTCCATTATTCCCTATGGGCAATTGCTGTTTGCATTATTCCCTATGGGAAAGCATGTTTTCTATTAGTCCCTATGGGCAATCGCTGTCTCCTTTATTCTCTATGGGCAAGCGCTGTTCTCATTATTCCCAATGGGCAAGAATGGTTCCCATTATTCCCTGGGGGCAATTGTTTTCCCATTATTTCCTAAGGAAGTATTCCATTATTCCATATTGGCAATCTCTGTCTCCATTATTTCATAAGAGCAAGTATGGTTTCCATTATTTCCTAAGGGCAATTGCTCTTTTCATTATTCCCTTTCAGTAAGCATGGTTTCCATTATTCCCAAAGGGCTCTCGCTGTTCCCATTATTCCCTAAGCATAAGCATCCTTTCCTTTCTTTCCCACAGGCAATCTTTGTTCCCATTATTCCCTAGGGACCACCATTATTAGCTATGAGCAATTGCTGTCTTCAGTATTCCCTATGGGCAATCGCTGTTTATATTATTCATTATGGAGAATCACTGTCTCCATTATTCCCTATGGGCAAGCATGGTTTCCAGTTTTCCCAATGGGTAATTGCTGTCTCCATTATTCCCTGGGTAAACGTGGTTTCCATTATTCCATGAGGGCAATCACTTTCCTCAGTATTTGCTATGGGCTATCTGTTTTCATTATTCCCTATAGGCAGGCATGTTTTCCATTATTCCCTAAGGGCAATCACTTTTTTCATTATTCTCTAAGGGCAATCACTGTCTCCATTATTCCCTGGGGGCAAGCATGTTTTCCAGTTTTCCTATGGGCATTCGCTGTCTCCATCATTCCCTATGGGAAAGAATGCTTTCTTATATGTGTTCTGGGACTGGATTGACAGGCCGTTGAGTGCAGTGATGCCCCCTGGGTGTGACAGAAGGGCTCTGGGACTGGAATGACAGGCCGCTGACTGGAATGACAGCCCCTGGGTGTGACATTCCCCTGGGACTGAAATGACAAGCCCCTAACTGGTATTATGGCCCCTGGGTATGAAAGAAGAAGTCTGGGACTGGTATGACAGGCCCCTGAGTGGAATGATGGCCGCTGGGTGTGACAGAAGGGAGTGGAATGACAGGGCCCTGACTGGAATGATGGCCACAGGTTGTGACAGAAGGGGACTGGGACTGGAATGACAGGCTGCTAACTGGAATCATGGCTCCTGGGTATATCAGAAGAGCTGTGGGACTTGAATGGCAGTCCCATAACAGGAATGATGGCCCCTGAGTATAACAGAAGGGCTCCAGGACTGGAAAGACAGACCTCTGACTGGAATGACGGTCCCTGGGTGTGACAGAATGGCTCAGAGAATGGAATGATAGAACCCTAACTAGAATGAGGCCATCTGGGTGTGACAGATGGGCTCTGGGACTGGAATGACATGCCCCTGACAGGAATGATGGCACCTGGTTGTGACAGAAGGGCTCTGTGACTGGAATGACAGGACCCTGACTAGAACGATGCCCCCTGGGTGTGAGAGAACGGCTTGAGGACTGGAATGACAGATCCCTCACTGGAATGACAGCCCCTGGATGTGACAGAAGAGGTCTGGGATGGGAATGACAGGCCCTTAACTGGAATGACGGCCCCTGGGTGTAAAAGAAGGGCTGTGGGACTGGAATGATGTGCCCCTGACTGGAATGACATCCCTTGGGTTTGACAGAAGGGCACTGGGACCGGAATGATAGGCCCGTGACTGTAATGACATTTGCTGGGTGTGACAGAAGGGCTTGGGGACTGGAATGACAGGCCCCTGAGTTCAATGATGGCCCCTGGGTGTGACAGAAGGCCTCTGGGACTGAAATGACAGGCCTCTGAGTTGAATGACAGCCTCTGGATGTGACAGAAGAGGTCTGCGACTGGAGTGACAGGACCCTAACTGGAATGATGGCCTCTGGGTGTGACAGAAGGGGTCTGGTACTGGAATGATTGGCTGCTGATTGGAATGACTGCCCCTGGGTGTGACAGAAGGGCTTGGGGACTGGAGTGACAGGCCACTGACTGGAATGATAGCACCTGGGTGTAACAGAATGGCTCTGGGACCAGAATGATGGCCCCCTGACTGGAATGACAACCCCTGGGTGTGACAGGCTCCGGGACAGGAATGACAGGCCCCTGACTAGGATGAGTCCTCTTGGGTGTGACAGAAGGGGTCTGGGACTGGAATGACAGGCCCCTGTCTGAGACTACGGTAGCTGGGTGGGACAGAAGGGCTCTGGGACTGGAATGACAGGTCCCTGACTGGAATGAAGGCCCCTGGCTCTGACAGAAGGGGTCTGAGACAGAGTCAGGCTATGGATGAGAGGATACTGAAAACAGATCGGTGGCCCATTTGCATTAAGACACCAAATTGATTTATTTTTGAATTTTTTAACAATATGCAATAGTAAAAAAAACAAATATATAAGCATATAACTATATAAACAGTATGAATATAATTATGTGCTCAAGACAGCGTATCAATTGCCTTGGCAGTATTTACAATATATTTGGTAAAGACAATGAAAAAACATAAAATTTAATAAATTGCTATAACTTTGAGATTGTCAGGTATTGACTTCAAGTTTTACTTTTCCATATAGTCCAGAAAAGGCTACCATTTCTCATAGAAATTGGATTGGAAGTTCTGGTTCTCAGCAGTTGAGATGCGGTCTGTGATTTTCTTCATTGTGAGAAATTCCCATAATTTATTAATCCAAGGCTGTATTGTGAGTGGGACTTTGGATTTCCATGATTTTGTGATTATGGCTTTGGCCGCACTGATCATAATTGAAATCAGATCTTTTCGGATTATGGGGATGTCCTCATTTCCCCACAAATTAAGAAAAACAAGTTCAGGACGTTGTTGAATGACATAACCGGTTATTTTCCCAATCATGTTGAAGATCAGGCTCCAGTAATGTGAAATCAAAGGGCAATTTCACCAACAGTGGAAAATAGAGCCTGTTTGTTTGCAGCCATGGCCAGCATTGTGGGTCGTATGAAGGATTTATGTAGTATAGCTTGAGTGGGGTTAGGTACCACCTGTGCATGATTTTTCTGAAGGTTGTTCTGATATTAATAGCATTAGCGGAGCATATTTTTGAGGACCAAATTTGTGCCCATTGTGAGTTGGAAATAATTGTATTGCAGTCTGACTGCCACCGAAGCTGATAGTTTCCTTTTTTACTCCACTTTTGGGAGTTTAGGATTGTATAAAGAATAGAGGTGAGACCTTTTTCTTTTTTACTACAAGAAATTAACAGTTTTTCAAAATCAGTGCGAGGTTTTTTTAAGTTGTGCTTGTATTGTTGGGCTGTTAATTAAGTGGTTTAACTGAAAATATTCAAACCATGGTAATTTGATGTTGGCTGATGACTCCAATTGGGATTTGGGTTTTAGAAAATTTTTGGAGGTAACATCCCATAGTCTTGTTAATGTTAGTGCTCTCCACAAAGGGAAAGATTCTTTAGAGTTACCCAGGATGAACCATTTTTGTTGTAAAAAAGATAGTGGAGAGACGTTGGGAGCTAATGATGTTCTTTTTATGTCCCATATTTGTAAGGTAGAATTTAAGAGTGGAAGCATTTGGATTAGGTTTGGTCTCTCTTTAGGAGTATTCCAGATTAAATCTTCCACAGATATGGAAGTCAGAAAGTCTTGTTCAATCGCAATCCAATCTTTTGATTGGTCTGAATTAAGGTATGCAATAATATTCTTCATTTGGATGGCTTCATAATATCCAGTTAAGTCTGACAAGCCATATCCTCCAAGTTTAGATGGACGAGATAAGATAGAAAAACTTAATCTGGGTTTTTTATTTCCCCAGATGAAAGAGTTTATAGATGTCTGCCAGGATTTCAAATCCTTACTTGCGATATGTATAGGTAGATTTTGAAAAAGAAAAAGAAATTGTGGAAGCACAATAGATTTGATCAGATCAAAGTTTTCAGACCACGGAAAGTATAGTTTGTTCCAACTCTGAATTAATAAATTCAATTTTGTTACCCAGTTTGTATAGTTGTGTTTGAAAAGGTCCTTAAGGTCTTCTGGGATTAAAACTCCTAAGTAGCGCTGATGGATATAGATTTGGAGGTTTTTTATATACTTGTTTTTATATACTAAACCTATGCTTTTTCAGTATTACATGCTTTGCACTTTTTCTATGCTCAGGAGCCAAAGTAGTACTTGCAATGCAACCTGTAAGAATTTGACACTTGAAACAAGAAGACTTGAAACTCTGTAAGAACTGATATACTGCTTGTAGGGCTGCACTTATAAAATATTACACATATATGTTATATTATTCTATAGATTCCAATAGAAATCAGTACCAGAGAGCCTTTTGTAGAAAACTGATTTGATGCAGCAAGCTGGTTTATCTTCCTTAAAGCTGAGAAGAAACTGGGGAAAAGGGCACGAATAGGAAAACATCCCTTCCTATCCACAGATTTCAGTTATCAGAAGATATCAAGGCACCAGATTGAGACTCATTGGCGCCCTTGAAAGTATTATGCCCAGAAGAAAGTAGGTAAAAGGTTAGACAGTGTCCTTCCAAAATGAGGGCAGAGGAAAAAAACTGTGAAGACTGGAATTCCTCCAAATAGAGGGGCCAGCCCAGAATTGCATCTTCAAATCAGAACTGACCCTAGATATGTTACGAGCCAGTAAGATATCAAATATTAGAATATTGTAATATTGTTATGATTATCTGAAAGTATTAATTGCCTGTGTTTCTATTGTAATTTTGATGAGCTCTGGACACAAGGAGACCACCTACTCCTGTGAAAATGGGCTCCTCCATTGTTTAAATTAAACAATCATATATTGCTTCATTCTACAGGACTCCGTGGTGTGTGTGTCTCTTATTTTTTTTTTATAATATTTTTTATTTTTGAATGTCTAACATACAAAACTACTACATACATACATAACCTACAAGACAGTAACTACAAAAGACTACAATAGCACAAGGGATGGGAAAGAAGGGAGAAAAAAGAGAAAGGGAAGGAGGGGTGGAAAAAAGGGGAAGGTGACCTACAAACACTAAACACTACATTTCAATGCTTTCCCTTCATACTGCCATAGTAAAAAATAGCTTAATAAAATAGTGACGGAGTGGTTGATCATACAAATTACAAATGACAGTTCAAATTAAATCTTTTTCCCTCCCCTGGGCCTCGGGCGCAATTCCCTCTGCGCAGCTACCGCCGGAGCGCTCATTGCCTCCCCCCTCCCTTCAGGCTTCGGATCCTCTTCTTTTTGCTTGGTGTCTGGTCCAAATTCTGAATTTTTATCCACAAAATCCCTTAGCTGATCTTCCGAATTAATCTTGTAAGCTTTATCTTTATAACTAAACCCGATTCCTTCCGGGAGTAGCCATTTGTACTTTATATCCCGTTCCCTCAAAAGAGCTGCCAACATCTTGTACTTAAATCTTTTCTTCCGCACTAAAAATGGAACGTCCTTCAATATCTTGACTTTATTTCCCAGAAAGTCCAATTCCGCATTGTATGAATTATATAGGATACTGTCCCGGACCCTCCTAGATGAAAACTCGATAACAATCTCGCGAGGCAGCTGCCACTTCGTTGCATATTTTGAAGATGCCCGACGGACTCCCAAAATGGCGCTTTTCACTTCTTCTTTAGTTGCCCTCGCGGGTGTCGCTAAAAGTTCCGAGGCGAGATCCCATAAATCCTCTTTTTCCTCCTCTTTAACATTCTGGAGACGCAAAATGGTTTGTGTTCGCTCCACTTGCAGTCCGATCAGCTGGTTTTCCACCAACTTTAATTCCCTGTTCGCTGCTCTCGTAAGTGACGCACTTTCCCGGGCAGACTTCTCTGCCCCCCCCCCCCGCTGCTTCTTTAATGGCTTTCACATCGCTTTCAATTAAGCCCACCCTTTGATCTGTTTCATTCAGCTTGTCAACAAAGGGTTTTATGGCTTCCATAACCGCTCTTTTAACCAGTTCCTCAAGCGTCTCGCCCCTCTGCAAGGCCGCCGTAACTGACTTGCCAAGAGAAGGACTCTGCTTTTTCACTGCCATTTTAGGGGGGGGGGGAACCGCCAATCTTCCGAGACTCTATGAGGGGGGAAAAATTCGAGTCTTCTAACCTTCAGACCCCACCACTCCTCACATGCGCTTGTAGTAACAGAAGGGATTCGCTTACTTGCAGGCTTTCGCTTAATCCTGCTCCTTGCCGTTTTCCATAGCCCGGCAGCACACTGGGTGCCGCGCTCGTCTGCCGGCCTCCATAGGGACAAACGGGCGATTTACCCCATGCCTCGATCTGTCAGAGGGCTCTTCCCGCCGCGTCCGGGACTCAGACTCCCTGCCTGAGAGTCTGGGGGCTAACCTTTGCAGATCAGCCGCCCGGCCAGGCGGCTCGGCCGCTTCCTCTTGGACCTGCCGAGAGGAGCGTCCGACATGGCTGCGAAAACGAAAACGAATCGTGTGTGTGTCTCTTATTGTGATTGGTGAGAGGGACACCTAAGGCACATGTTTGTGCATAACAGTGCCAAGGTTTTTCTAACTATTTGAAAGTAAATGAGGTTTTAATGGCCTTGCGGGAGGAGGTATTGATATAAATAGGGTATATTTCAGTTTTGGCAGCATTAATATTTAGGCCTGAAATAGTGGCAAAAAGCTGTAAAATATTGTTTAAAACTTTGAGAGAGTCTAGAGGATTTGTTAAATAGATTGCCATGTCATCTGCATATAGACAGGTTTTATGGGTTTTTGTCCCTATTTTGACACCCTGAATTCCGGGGTCAGCTCTAATAGCTTCTGCTAGTGGTTCTATGGGTAAGGCAAAAAGCAAGGGTGACAATGGGCAGCCTTGTCTAGTGCCTCTTGTGAGTGGGAAGTCTGATGAATTGTAGCCATTAATTCTGACTTGCGCCTTGGGATATTCATATAGTGCATCTATGGCTGTAAGAAAGCGGTCCCCAAACTCCATGCATGTTAATATTGTTTTTAAAAATGGTATTTCTAAGCGATCAAATGCTTTTTCAATATCCACCGCCAATATTATAGATTCAGTCTTTATATATTTACAGACATTGATGATATTTATTGTTTTTTCAATATTGTCTGTGATGGTTCTGGAGGGGCTGAAACCAGATTGATCTGTATTAATATATTGAGCTATTATTTTATTCAGTCTAGAGGCTAAAACGAACGTGAAGATCTTGGCATCTTGATTAATTAATGAAATGGGACGATAGGACTGGGGTTTGGTTGCATCTCTATACTTTTTATGTATGACTATAATTCTGGACTCTAGCCATGATTTAGGTATTTTGCCTGATTGTAGGATCAAATTGCATGTGTTGGTTAATGGATTTATTATCTGTTCAGCAATTTTTTTGTAATATTCAGCTGGCAGGCCATCCCTTCCAGGTGTTTTGTTATTTTTGAGGGTTTTGATGGTTTCTAGAAGTTCTTGATTTGTTATGGGTTGATCTAGAAATTTTTGGTGTTCTGCTGTGAGTTTGTTTTTAATGGGGTGTTGTTTCAGAAAGAAAGAAATAGAGTTCTCTTGAGGAGTGTCTGTACAGTATAAGTTTTGGTAAAATTTTGCAAAAATTTGGACTATCTCTAGGGGGTCAGAAGTTAAGGTATTTTCATGGTTACTGATGGTGTTTATATGTCTAGCTGATTTTTTTTTATTAACCCTACAGGCTAACATATGTATAGATTTAGAATTTTTTAGCCAATATTTTTGTTTTAAATAATGTTCTTTTGTATTTTAGTGCACTCCAGGGTTTCTAATTTTTTGCAGAGCGCCTCCAATTTTTGTAAGTTTTTTTCCCCACCAAAGGTCTTATTTGTTTTCTAATTTTTTCATCTCTTGGTTCAAATCTGTGATTAAGTTTTTTCTTCTTGATAGCAGATGCTATTGAAATGAATTTACCTCATATCACAGCCTTGGATGCATCCCATACTGCAACACTGCAGTCAGAGTTAAGTTCAAAGTAATCTGATAATGATTTGGAGATTTCTTTTTGAACAGCGGGATCTAATAAAAGTCATGTATTATACAGCTAAAAAAGAGACCAGGGAAAAAGAAGGTATACCAGGAAATTAAAATACTTCAAGAACAGCTAACAGCAATGAGCAATAAAGAATTGGAGTGGAATCTCAAAAGACTGAATCAAAAAGCGTTTGAGGGTGCTAATAAACCTGGGAAGTACCTGGCATGGCAATTGAAGAAGAAAAGGGAAAAGAAGATAATAAATAAAATTTGCGAAGATAACAAAACGTATTTGGAGCAGGCTACCATTAGTAGAGCCTTTTATAAATTTTACGCTAAGCTGTATAATAAAAAAGAAGTAAACAAAGAATCAATAGCGTCATATTTGGAGAAAACCAAACTTCCAGAAATCTCGGAAGCTTGGAGAAATAAGTTGAATAGTGAAGTAACTGACGAGGAAATAAGTAAGGCAATACAATCTGCAAATCTAGGAAAGGCGCCAGGGCCAGATGGACTTACGGCTAAATTCTATAAGACAATGGCTAATGAACTGGCACCATTCCTAAAAGAGGTGATGAATGGGGTTTTAAGGGATCAAAGGATTCCAGAAACTTGGAGTGAAGCGAATATATCATTGATCCCAAAAGAGGGCCAGGACCTGACTAATGCGAAAAATTATAGACCTATATCGCTACTCAACAATGACTACAAAATTTTTGCGAAGATATTGGCGGAGAGACTGAAGGGGTGGCTCTCGGAAGTCATAGAGGAGGAACAAGCAGGCTTTTTGCCAGACAGACAAATAAGAGACAACTTAAGGACAGTGATCAATGCTATTGAATATTATGACAAGCGTTGTGACAAAGAGGTTGGTTTCTTCTTTGTTGACGCTGAAAAAGCGTTTGACAATTTAAACTGGGACTTTATGTTTGCCACTATGGAAAAGCTACAATTGGGAGAAAGATTCATCAGAGCAATTAAGGAAATTTATAGAGACCAGACTGCAGCAATTGTGGTGAATGATGAATTGACCAAGAAATTGACGATAAGTAAAGGAACAAGACAAGGTTGCCCGTTATCTCCATTGTTGTTCATTTTAGTATTGGAGATTCTGATGATACAAATACGTCAAGATGATGAAATTCGTGGAATAAAAATAAAGGACTATTCATACAAGATCAGAGCATTTGCGGATGACATAATGTTAATTGTAGAGGACCCATTGGAGAACATGCCAAGAGTGATAGATAAGATCAAGGAGTTTGGAGACTTGGCAGGTTTCTTCATTAACAAAAAGAAGTCAAAGATATTATGCAAAAATATGACTAAGCAGAAACAACAATTGTTAATGGAAACAACGGATTGTGAAGTAACAAGTAAAGTGAAATATTTGGGAGTCGAATTAACTGCAAAGAACATAGATCTATTCAAAAACAATTATGAAAAACTATGGACTCAGATAGAGAGAGACTTGATTAAATGGAATAGATTGAATTTGTCATGGTTGGGCAGGATTGCAGCAGTTAAGATGAATGTGTTACCAAGAGTAATGTTTTTGCTACAGACAATACCAATCATCAGAGACTCCAAACAATTTGAAAAATGGCAGAGGAAAATATCAGATTTTGTTTGGGCAGGCAAGAAGCCTCGAGTGAAAGTGAAAGTTTTACAAGATGCAAAGGAAAGAGGCGGAATGCAACTGCCCAATCTGAGATTTTATCATGATGCAATCTGCCTAGTTTGGTTGAAAGAATGGATGACATTAAAGAACAAGAAACTATTAGCCCTAGAGGGATATAAAAAAATATTTGGATGGCACGCATATTTATGGCATGACAAAGTAAAGGTCAACTCGATGTTCCTGCATCACTTTGTTCGGAGAAGTCTATACATAATCTGGAAGAAGTACAGAATTTATCTACAAGAAGGAACCCCTTTGTGGGTGGTTCCATATGAGGTGATAGACCCGAGAGCTGTTGATAATGAACAACAATGTTTAACGTATAAAGAAATAACTAAAACTGAAGCATCCAAACTTAGAATAAAGACACAAGAGGAACTATCACCTAACTACGATTGGTTCCAGTATAGACAGATCAGAGACTTATATAATTCGGACTCTGTAAAGGGAGGTATACGAATAGAGAATTCGGAACTAGAGCAGACCCTTCTTAAAGAAGATAAGAAAAGAATATCCAAGGTATACCAAGTACTGTTGAAGTGGTATACCGAGGATGAGATAGTTAAAACACAAATGGTGAAATGGGCTATAAACTTTAATAAAGAAATAACAATGGAGGCATGGGAACACTTGTGGAAAACTACAATGAAGACAACGACATGTATTAATATCAAAGAGAACATTTATAAAATGATCTATCGTTGGTACATGACACCAAAGAAGATTGCGCTAGGGAATTTGAATACTTCTAATAAATGCTGGAAATGTAAGAAGCATGAGGGCTCCCTCTATCATATGTGGTGGTCGTGTGAGGTAGCCAGGCAGTACTGGGGGGAAATAATAAGAGAAATGAGTGAAATTTTACAATTTCAAATTAATAAGAACCCAGAACTCCTGCTACTGAACTTGGGAATGGAGGGAATTCCAGCCCAACACAGGACGCTGATATTTTATATGACAGCAGCAGCTAGACTTTTGTATGCGCAAAAATGGAAAGTACAAGAAGTGCCAACTATTGAAGATTGGACTTACAAATTGCTGTATATGGCTGAAATGGACAAGATGACAAGAAAATTGAGAGATCTGGACTCAGGGCAGTTCAACACAGACTGGGAGAAGCTGAAACAATACCTGGAGAAGAAATGGGAGGTGGGAGGAAAACTGTGGCAGTTTGAGAACTACTGAAGTATTGAAGTAGAGGGGGGAGACTTTACCGGGGGGAGAAGAGATAAATGTGAATTAATAAGCAGTCAGATTAATAGATTGACATATATATAGATATATATAGGTTAACAAACAGAACATAGAGAAAATAATTAATTATAAGGACTAAATATAAGGAGCGATTAACTAACAATATTTTCTTTTTTTTTTCTGACAAGTTTTGTACCAAACTGAATGTCTGAAGATATAGATGGGTCAAATTGATTGACTACGTGAGGAGAGATATATAGAACTATTATAAAAAGATAGAATGGAGAATATATATTTGTTTTAGATAGAGGAAGCTAATAAAAGTAAGGGAAAGGGGACAAAGGGTTGGAAAGCTGTTGGAAGTCAACAAAAAGGGGGGGGAAAGGGAGGGGGTTAGAGATGAAAAAATTGGGGAAAATTGAATGTAAATGTGGAAATAATGGATTCTAACCCAATAAAAATTTTTCAAAAAAAAAAAAAAGTCATGTATTTAATACCCAGTTGAACCAGTTGCAGTCTTTAGCTTTCATCTCCTCTTTAGATATATAACAATCCACCCAGGCATGGTCAGACTAAAGTTTTTGTCTGATAGACGCAGAGGTGATATTTTTGAGCAGATTGTGGGATGCAAATAGATAATCAATGCGGGTATAAATTTTGTGAACAGAAGAATAATATGTGAAATCTTTTGTGCCTGGGCAGAGTGCCTTCCGTATATCACATAAATCATATTTCTCTAGAATTTTGCTTAAACCTGTGTCTGGGTTTTTCTTTATGCTTTTAGTTGGTTTCAAGTGTGTTATGTCCAGTTTAGTATTAGCTATGATATTCATATCCTCCCCAAGAAGAATATCCCCCTCCTCACTAGAATGATGGCCCCTTAGTATGACAGAAGGGCTCCGGGAATGGAATGAGAGGTCCCTAACTGGAATGAGGCCCCCTGGAATGAGGCTCTGAAACTGGACTAACAGGCCCATGACTAGAATGATGGCCCCTGGGTGAGACAGAAGGGCTTGGGGATTGGAATGACAGGCCCCTGACTTGAATGAGGTTCCCTGGGTGTGACATAAGGGCTCTGGGACTTGAATGACAGGCCCCTGTTTGAAAGACGGGCCTTGGGTGTGACAGAAGAGGTCTGGGACTAGAATGACAGGCCCTTGACATGAATGATGACCCCTCGGTGTGAGAAAAGGGCTTGAGGACAGGAATGACAGGCCCCTGACTGGAATGACTGTCCCTGGGTGTGAAAGAAGGGTGCCAGGACTGGAATGACAGGCCTATGACTGGAATGATGGCCCCTGGCTGTGACAGAAGAGGTCTGGAATGTGAATGACAGGCCCCTGAGTGCAATGATGGCCCCTGGGTGTGAAAGACAGGCCCTGGGACTGGAATGATGTTCCCTGGGTGTGACAGAAGGATTCTGGGACTGCAATGACAGGCCCATGTTTGAATGAGGGCCCTTGGATGTGATAGAACCAGTCTGGGACTGGAATGACAGGCCCCTGAGTGCAATGACGGGCCATGGGTGAGATAGACAGGGTCTAGGACTGGAATGACAGGCCTCTGACTGAAATGATGGACCCTGGCTGTGACAGTAAGGTTCTGGGACTGGAATTACAGGCCCCTGACTGGAATGATGTCCCCTGGGTGTGACAGAAGGGGTATGGGACTGGAATTACAGGCCCCTGACTGGAATAATGTCCCTAGGTGAGTCATTAGAGCTCTGAACCTGGAATGACAGGCCCCTTACTGGAATGATGACCCTTAAGTGTGAGAGAAGGGCTGAGGGAATGGACTGACAGGCCCCTGACTGGAATGATGGCTCCTGCATGCATCATTATGGCCTGGGACTGGAATGATAGGCCCCTGATTGAAATGACGGCTCCTGACTGTGACAGAAGGGCTCTGAGACCGGAATGGGATCCCCTTGACTGGAATGATGGTGTGAGAGATGGGTTTAGGGACTGGAATGACAGGCACCTGATTGGAATGATGGCCCCTGAGTGGAACAGAAGGGTTCTGGGACTGGAATGACAGGCCCCTGATTGGAATGATCGTCCCTGGGTGAGTCATTAGGGCTCTGGGACTGGAATATCAGGCCCCTGACAGGAATGACGGACCCTGGTTGTGACAGAAGGGTTCTAGGATTGGGATTACAGGCCCCTGACTGGAATGACAGCCCCTGAGTGTGAAAGAAGAGTTCTGGAACTTGTATGACAGGCCCCTGACTCGAATGACAGCCCCTGGGTTTGAGAGAAGGGGTCTTGGACTGGAATGACAGGCCCCTGACTGAAATGACGTCTCCTGGTTGTGATAGAGGAGTTCTGGGAGTGGAATAAGAGGGCCCTAACTTGAATGACAGCCCCAGGATATATTAGAAGAGATCTGGAACTGGAATGACAGGCCCGTGACTGGAATGACGGCCTCAGAGTGTGAGATACAGGCTTGGGGACTGGAATGACAAGTTTCTGTTTGGAATGATCGCTGCTAGGAGTGATAGAAGTGCTCTGGGAGTGGAATAACAGGCCCCTGATTGGAATGATTGGAATCATGGCCCCTGGGCTCCAGGACTGGAATGACAGGCCCTTGACTGGAATGACGGCCCCAGGGTGTGAGAGATGGGCTTGGGGACTGGAGTGACAGGCACGTGATTGGAATGATGGCCCCTGAGTGGAACAGAAGGGTTCTGGGACTGGAATGATAGGCTCATGACTGGAATGATGGTCCCTGGGTGAGTCATTAGGGCTCTCAGACTGGAATAACAGGCCCCTGACAGGAATGACGGTCCCTGGTTGTGACAGAAGGGCTCTGGGAGTGAAATGATCGACCCCTGACTGGAATGATGGCCTCTGGGTGTGACAGAAGGGCTCATGGACTGGAATGACAGGCCTGTAACTCGAATGACAGCCCCTGGGCTTGAGAGAAGGGGTCTGGGACTGGAAGGACAGGCCCCTGACTGAAATGATGGTCCTTGGGTGAGTCATTAGGGCTCTGGGACTGGAATAACAGGCCCATGACAGGAATGACAGGCCCTGGTTGTGACAGAAGGGATCTAGGACTGGGATTACAGGCCCCTGAATACAATGACGGACTCTGGGTGTGACTGAAGAGCTCAGGGACTGGAATGACAGGTCCCTGACTGGAATGACTGCCCCTGGATCTGATAGAAGGGCTCTGGGACTGGAATGACAGGTGCCTGACTGGAATGATGGCCCCTGGGTGTGACAGAAGGTCTCTGGGACAGGAATGACAGGTCCCTGACTACAATGATGGGTCCTGGTTGTGACAAAAAGGTTCTGGGATTGGAATGACAGGCCCCTGACTGGAATAATGGCCCCTGGGTGTGAAAGAAGGGCTCCAGCCTAGAATGGGTGTGACAGAATGGTTCTGGGACTGTAATGACAGGGCCCTGACTGGAATGACCACCTCTGAGAGTGGCAGAAGGGCTCTGGGACTGGAATAAAAGGCCCATGACTGGAATAATGGACCCTGGTTGTGACAGAAGGATTCTAGGAATGGGATAACAGGCCCCTGAATAGAATGGTGGCCCCTGAGTGTGACAGAAGGGTTCAGGGACTGGAATGATGGCCCCTAGGGGTGACAGACGAGATCTGCTACTTGAATGACAGGCCCCTAACTCGAATGACAGCCCCTGGGTTTGAGAGAAGGGATCTGGGACTGGAATGACTGGCAGCTGACTGGAATGACATCCCCTGGGCATGACAAAAGGGCTCAAGTCTGGAATCATGGCCCCTGGGTATATCAGTATGGCTCTGGGAGTGAAATTACAGGCCCCTAACTGGAATCATGGCCCTTGGGTATATCAAAGGGATCCGGGACTGGAATGACAGGCCCTTGACTGGAACGACTGCCCCTGGGTGTGATAGAAGGGCTCTGGGACTGGAATGATAGGCTCATAACTAGAATGATGTCCCCTGCGTGTGAGTGAAGGGCTCTGGGACTGGAATGACAGGCCCCTGACTGCAATGACGGCCCCTGGGTGTGACAGAAGGTCTCTAGGACAGGAATGATGGGCCCCTGACTGTTATGACAGCCCCTGGGTGTGACAGAAAGGTTCTGGGACTGGAATTACAGGGCCCTGACTGGAATGATGTCCCCTGGCTGTGACAGAAGGTCTTTTGGACTGGAATGAGAGTCCCCTGCCTGGAATAATGCCCCCTGGGTGTAAGAGAAGGGCTCAGGCCTGGAATGACAGTCCCATAACTGGAATGACGGCCCCTGGGTGTAACAGAAGGGTTCTGGGACTGGAATGACAGGCACCTGACTGGAAATTATGGCCCCTGTGTGAGTCATTAGGGCTCTGGGACTGGAATGACAGGATCCTAAGTAGAATGATAGCCCCTGGGTATGACAGAAGGACTCCGGGAATGGAATGACAGGACCCTATCTAGAATGAGGTGCCATGGGTGTGACAGAAGGGGTCTGGGACTCAAATAACAGGTCCCTGACTAGAATGACGAATCCTGGTTGTGACAGAAGGGATCTAGCACTGGGTTTACAGGCCCCTGAATGCAATGACGGCCCCTGAGTGTGACAAAAGGGTTCAGGGATGGGAATGACACCCCTGACTGGAATGATGGCCCCTGGGTGTGACAGAAGAGGTC
Organism: Eublepharis macularius; assembly: GCF_028583425.1. NCBI lineage: Eukaryota > Metazoa > Chordata > Lepidosauria > Squamata > Eublepharidae > Eublepharis > Eublepharis macularius. The sequence goes on from NC_072801.1 coordinate 8,145,736, forward strand.
TGCTTCTTCTATGACAGGCTCCTAACTCAAATGACCGCCTCTGGGTTTGAGAGAAGGGGTCTGGGACCGGAATGAAAGGCCGCTGACTGGAATGATGTCCCCTGGCTGTTACAAAAGGGCTCAGGCCTGGAATGACAGGCCCATAACTGGAATGACAGCCCCTGGTTGTGACAGAAGGGATTGAGGACTGGAATGACAGGCCCATAACTGGAATAACGGACCCTGGTTGTGACAGAAGGTTTCTAGGACTGGGATTACAGGCCCCTGAATGCAATGGTGGCCCCTGAGTGTGACAGAAGAGTTCAGGGACTGGAATGACGGGCCCCTGACTGGAATGATGGCCCCTAGGGGTGACAGACGAGATCTGCTACTTGAATGACAGGCCCCTAACTCGAATGACAGCCCCTGGGTTTGAGAGAAGGGATCTGGGACTGAAATGACTGGCAGCTGACTGGAATGACATCCCCTGGGTGTGACAAAAGGGCTCAGGTCTGGAATCATGGCCCCCGGGTATATCGGTATGGCCCTGGGAGTGAAATTACAGGCCCCTAACTGGAATCATGGCCCTTTTGTATATCAAAAGGGCTCCGGGACTGGAATGACTGGCTCTTGACTGGAACGACTGCCCCTGGGTGTGATAGAAGGGCTCTGGGACTGGAATGACAGGCTCATAACTAGAATGATGTCCCCTGCGTGTGAGTGAAGGGCTCTGGGACTGGAATGACAGGCCCTTGACTGCAATGACGGCCCCTGGGTGTGACAGAAGGTCTCTGGGACAGGAATGATGGGCCCCTGACTGTTATGATGGCCCCTGGGTGTGACAGAAAGGTTCTGGGACTGGAATTACAGGGCCCTGACTGGAATGATGTCCCCTGGCTGTGACAGAAGGTCTTTTGGACTGGAATGAGAGTCCCCTGCCTGGAATAATACCCCCTGGGTGTGAAAGAAGGGCTCAGGCCTGGAATGACAGTCCCATAACTGGAATGACGGCCCCTGGGTGTAACAGAAGGTTTCTGGGACTGGAATGACAGGCACCTGACTGGAATCATGGCCCCTGTGTGAGTCATTAGGGCTCTGGGACTGGAATGACAGGACCCTAAGTAGAATGATGACCCCTGGGTATGACAGAAGGGCTCCGGGAATGGAATGACGGGACCCTATCTAGAATGAGGTGCCATGGGTGTGACAGAAGGGGTCTGGGACTGGAATGACAGGCCCCTGACTGGAATGACAGGTCCCTGGGAGTGGCAGAAGGGCTCTGGGACTGTAATGACAGGCCCCTGGATGGAATGACGGATTCTGGTTGTGACAGAAGGGATCTAGGACTGGGATTACAGGTCCCTGAATGCAATGACAGCCCCTGGGTGTGACAAAAATGTTCAGGGATGGGAATGACACCCCTGACTAGAATGAGGGCCCCTGGGTGTGACAGAAGAGGGGACAGACCCCTAACTTGAATGACAGTCCCTGGGTGTGAGACAAGGGGTCTGGGACTGGAATGACAGGCCCCTGATTGTAATGAGGCCCTCTGGATGTGACAGAAGGGCTCTGGGAATGGAATGACAGGCCCTTGACTGGAATGACGGCCCCTGTGTGTGACAGAAGGGCTCTGGGACTGGAATGTCATGTTTTTAGTATAATGACACCCCTGTGTCTAGCAAAAGCATTCTGGGACTGAAATGACATGCTGCAGAGTGGATTGACAGCCCCTGGGTGTAGAAGGAGTGTTCTGGGACTGGAATGACAGTTCCCTCAATTAAATCACATTTTCTAGGTCTAGCAGAAGCCTTCTGGGACAAGAATGATAGCCCCCGGTCCTAGAAGGGCTCTGTTACCTGAATGACAGCCCCGTGAGTAGGACAACAGCCCTTTGGTGTAGAATGTCATTTGCTACCAGATTCTCAAACAATAGACAAGAAGAAATACTTTTCATCTTAGTTGATATTTCTGAACGATGTGTAGGTATCACCAAATCAATTTCATCTGTATATTTATCCTTCCTTTCAGCTCCTTAGTTAATTTTATACTTTCATGAGGTTTTTATCAGCCATCTTCTCTATTATTAAGCAGAAACCCTCCCCTTGTCTCCCTTCTTGTTCCCCTCTTTCATTCAGCAGCCTTCAGGCTTCCATGTTCCCCTAATGTGCCACACTCTGCCTGAGTTCCTTGCTTGCTTTTGCACAGTCTGATGACCACAGACCCAGAGCACTCCTCCATAGTCTTTCTTTGAAAAATTTCATCTCATACTCTACTTTATAAACAGTTAACACATTGTTTTAATGGTTTTATCTTGTTTTATGCTATTACTGTTTTCTCCCTTTACATACTTGGTTTGTTATTACCCATTCTGAGCTTGCTTTCAGGGTGAGTGGAGTATCAATCCAACAAAATAAACAAATAAATATTCCAAAGGTCCTCAATCTTTTGAGCCTTCAGGTCTCTTTGTGATTCTGTCATACCATGGTTAGTTTAGACCCAAAATGACTGCTGCAGCAGGTGAGCTGACCAGGAAAGAAAGGCCCCAGTGTACCTTCATTCACACAGTGAAAATTCTTGTGATGTGGTGGCAGCTTCTGCCAAAGGAATGATTTTAAAATTCTGAACAGGTAATCATATCTCAAAGGTAGAATCAGAAGACCTGTTGAACTGCAAAAGCACTAGGCTAAAGTCTCTACATTTACTTGGCCCTTTCTGGGCTAAACCAATTAGGGAAAGTGAAACTGAAAGTAAACTGATAGAAAGTCCCCTCTGAGGTCTGGCTAAAAGGTTCTTGGTTGTTTATTTGATAGTATCGCATAGTAAAGATTGGTGCCCTGAGGTTGCTGTACTTCTGTCCTACTGAAATGGCTACTCAGACATGCATGGGTGTGCATGTAGAATGCAAGCCATACGTTACTCATCAGAGGACCCAACTTAGTATGGATGAAGTGCTTCTGATTTTGAGAAAAGAAGATCTTGATGAAAACAGGACCTGCACATTGCCACCTGTGCAACCAAAGGGAGGTGAGGTTTATGTGTATTGTCCCAGTTCCCCTGAATTGAAACACCAGCTTGATTTCCGCTTTGACCAGTACAGGTGGCTATCCAAAGGGTCAACACTTCCATCGTGGACGTAAACACCCACCTTGTGTACTTAAAAGGTATTACCTGAAAGACCCAAATGGGTTAAGGAAAGACTCGTTGGCTGGTTTTAAGAAGCATGTGTATAGCTTGAGAGAGCTAAAAGATTCAAGGCCACGGTATGTTATCCATTACCTTGGTGATGAAAGCCTGTACCGACCTTCATGTCATGGAAATCGGAAATCATCGAACAAAACTTGTGGGTACCTTGAAACAGGTGTTTACAGAGGTGGAAAGTTATGCCTGACCTACATAAAGAGCCAGTTAAAGTATACAACCATTTACAAAGCAAGAAATCTCGGGATTCTTCTGTCAAGTATATGCCTGTTGATCATCCAGCAAATCTTAAGCAGGTACAAAATTTTGTCATACAGGCAGAAACAGAAAAAATGCATCAGCAATGATGAGGTGTTTAACATCGTGGCACTCTCTGTGCATCTTGATTCATTTGTTACCATGAGCGGCATGAGTGGCAGCTCCAAAGCATTTGCAGATACAGTTTTGCAGAAAGGTAAGGTGTTCCCCCATCCATGTGCACCTGCTGTTGCCCCTGTGCATGGCGGGAATGGGTCTCACAACTCACTTCCTTTCCGCGTAGGCAGGAAGGTGGGTAATGCTGGTGGGAGCCTACGCCACTCATTTGAAGTGCCTGTCCTGCCTGTGCAGGAAAGGTGTCTCTGAGTGGTCTGTAGACTGCTCTATCACCACTCAGTTCCTGACCATCTTGCGGAGAAGGACTGGGAAACACCCAACGCTTTGGGAGCCTTCATCTTTAAAACCCACTGATCTTGTCAGTGGCGGAAGCAGCCACCACCCGCCATCTGGCCTTCAAGGAAAGGACGGTATGGACTGGTCAGGAGAGGTTGTTGTGGAGGGTCGGAGTGGTTCCAGAGATGGTCGTTTTCATTGAGGGAGGGTGAACTTAATGGGGAGAGGACGAGGAGGAGGGCCCCAACATCCAATGCGTTGGACTGCTCAGATTGCTGCGGCATAGGCTGGTCTGCCCCTCCTGTGTCGCAGTGGAGGCTGTTGCCAGCATCATCCAACTTCCTGTCTTCGCGGATAGGAAGGGATGGGCAGGAAAGGAGAGGTTGGCAGGGGCCAGAGGGTTCCAGAGAGGGAGAAGACGAAAGAGGGAATGTTTAGGACCTTGCCGGGCAGAGGAGCACAATGGGTTGCTTGTCACAGCCACATCGCAAAGCTGGACCGGGAAGGTCCAAACATGGCGGCCAAAGTGATGTTTTCCCCCGTGCCCAAAGGTGGAGACAGCTGACATCACCTACATTCCTGCATTCACGGAAAGGACGGTTGTTGTGGCGCAGGACCCATACCCCCCTGCTCAGAACATACAGCAACTGCTTCAGAGCTGTGCCTCGTAACAAAAACCAGCAGCACCAGGCAGCACCCACCTTCCTGCCTTGACGGAAAGGGCTGGATGTGCAGGACAGGAGAGGTTGGGGAAGGGTCAGAGTGGTTCCGGACAGGGAGAGGTTGCAAGAGGGACCAGCAGCCCCATGAGCTGGTGATAGAGCAATCCACACCAGTCTGAGACACCTTTCTTTTGCAGACAGGACAGGAACTTCAAATAAGTGGTATAGCCTACCCCCAACATCACCCACCATCCTGCCTATGCAGAAAGGATGGGATGGTCACAGTACTAGAGGGGAGGTTGATGGGAAGGGTCGGGGTGGTTCCTGAGAGGGCGAGGTTCAAAGAGGGACCTTGAGCTAGACAAGGAAAAGACGAACTTAACGTCTGCATTGCATAGCAGGACCGGGAGGACCACAACATCCACTGCTTTGGATTTCGCACACTGTTGCGGCATAGGCTGGTTTGCTCTGCCTGTGTTTCAGTGCAGGTTGTTTCCGGCAGCACCCACCTTCCTGCCTTCATGGAAAGGGTGGGAGGGACCCATTTCCCCCCCCCATGCGCAGAGGGGTCAGCAGGAGCCCATAGATAGGGGCACACGTGCTGTGTTGCCCTACCACAATCAACAGCAGCAGCAGAGCTGGATAGTGGTGGCAGGTGACATCACCCACCATCTGGCCTTTGCGGAAAGGATGGGGTGGGCAGGAGAGGAGAGGTCGTTGGGAGGGGTTGGAGGGGTTGCAACCACAGATGGAGCAGATGAAAGAGGGACCGTCCGGGGAATTGTCAGCTAGAGAACAGGATATGCTGGACAGGTTGTGGGGAGGGGTCGTAGAGTTGCCATCAAGAGAGGGAGAAGTAGACAGAGCGGCTATCGTGGAATTTGTCTGGGAGAGGAGGACCATAGGTTGCCAGCCATGGAGGCAGCCCTGAGAACCGAGGAGTGCTGGAGCCCGCTGCACAGCACCTTGACCGAGAGCCACAGTTGACTTGGGGAAGCTCAGAGGGCTGATAGGTCCAGGTCCAAGGAGGGATGCCCTAAGAGGTTGAGGTTGACCTTCAGGAAGGTCAACATGTCCACCAGGTCTGTGTTAAGACAAGCGCAGCGGGGTCGGAAGAGGAACACCCGCTCACTCTGCACACTGGTGGGAGAGTAGGACAGGATGTTGGTTGCCATGATGGACAGGTCCAGCCAGATGGAAGATTTGCTCGCCCAATACTCCAAGGGATTAGAGTGGAAGGGCACGGTGGGCTCCACCAGATACTCTCGAACCATAGCCGCCACTGACTCCTCCACTGTGATCGATGAGCCCGCTGTACTGCGGCCAACCATGCAGCCCATAAATGTGGCCCAGAGATCAAATGGGGCCATTTGGGAGGGTCTCTCCTGGCATGGCTCACTTCACAACTCCCCCCATCCCTCCTCCTTCTCAGTCTCCTCCGTCTCCTCCACCTGCCCCTTTCCCCAGCCCAGTTCCCTCAGGACGGCCTTCTCTTTCTGGTAATGGAGAACCGCTTTGCAGAGCTTCTTTTTCCAAGCATGGCATCTGACCCACCCGCATCGCAATGCTGCCCTTGATCTGGGGGTCACAGGGGGAGGCCATTTGGTACAGTGCCTTGTGGCGCAGGAGATGCAAGTACTCTTCCATTCATGGCTGGATCCTTCACAGAAAGTCCGGGACCCAGGGGAGCAGCTCTGTCTTGCGCTTGAGCTCCTTGGTCAGGAACTGGTCGAGCCCTTGGATCACAGTCATCTGCTCCTTGTGCAGAGGAGCAGAGGCTGCGGACTTAACTCAGCCACTGGATGTGGTGTGTCGTGGACAGGGAGACATCGTGCACATGGAGGAGAACTTTCCCCTGGCTGGACAGCCAACACAAAATAAGGAGCCCAGACGGGGAGGGACCCAGAAGAGCCTCTTTCAGGTCTGCCAAAGGTGGGCGACACAACACAGAACACACTCAGAAAATGGTTCCGCTCCCCTTCTGGATAGCAAGTACTGCCGTGACCCACCTGACAGACATGGCGGCTCAGAAGGAACCCCTTCCCCCTGGTGCGGAGGAGACAGCCTGTCCTGTTGAACGGGACTCCACCCATAATGCTGTAAAACTATATGTGCAAAGCTGTCGCTCATGCTGAGGTACATTGGACACGGACATCACCAACCCACGTGCCGGCCATGTCAAAGGAGAAAGGTGCATGGTCCAGCCCAGGAGAGGCCGGACCATGAGAGCAGTGATCAGAGCAACGCAGCGACATCGTCCCTTGTCCTGCATGCCGGAGAAATGTCCACCGCCTGGACAGGAAGCACGAAGAAAGAGGCCTGGACGAGGGCAACCCAGGAGAGCAGCGTGTAGCTAAACACCGGTGTGGAGCAGTGGAGGCTGTCGTCAGCATCACTCACCTGACGGCCAGCCATGGCAGCAACGAAGGAACTCCTTCCGCCTGGTGTGGAAGAGACCACAGGCCCATACGAGAAGCTTCACAGGATGCAGCCACAGACATGGCCCACCTGCTAGCCGTGGCAGTAGGTCCCTGTTCAGGAGGGGGCGACCTGGCCCTCCCCTCATGGGAGAACAGAGCAGCAAAGCGACACTGTGCGCTCCCCTACCTGGCATGGTGGGATGCCTGCTGGTTGGTCAGGCTGCACAAAATAATTGGCCCAGATGAGTCCAGACCTGGAGGAGCAGCATTGTGGAACACTGGAGGCACTCACCGGAATGACCCACCCGCCGGACATGGCGGCACAGAAGGAACACCTTCCCCCTTGCACGGAGGAGACAGCCTCTCCCGTTGAATGGGACTCCTCCCACAATCCTGTACAACTATATGTGCAAAGCCATCCCTCGTGCCGAGGAGCGTTGGACTTGGACATAACGAACCCACCTGCCGGCCATGGCAAAGGAGAAGCATGCCTCCTCCTCCTTGGAGGGAGGGTGTTCAAAGTCCCGCAAACCTATCTAGTGCGCATTCCAGCATGAGCAGGGGCAGCTTATATGCAGCAGGCAAAACATGTCCGAACCCACACACCCCTCCTCATTCTGGGGAGGCACTGCTCAGTAGAACATATTGCTTCCAGAAGAAGAAGTAATTGAATGGTGGTGGACGGTCAACTTCCTATTCGAGAAAGGTGCTCAAAGAAAGATGGAAGGAGAAAGGAAAGGAAAACATGCTCCAAAGAGAAAGGGAAAGAAAATCCTAAAATGCAGCTCTACATTGAAGGGGAAACAGAAGCCAAAAATGTTCCAGCGAGCTCTCATCAGAAGTGCCCTGGGATCTTGGATGCGTTGGCTTGGCTTGGCTTTCTGGGCTGGAGCCTGAGGGTTGGTGGGCGGATGGCGAAAGAGAGGCAGGTGCCGGCTCAGGGCTCAGAACACTCAAGATCCATTCAGGGGTAGCCAATCAGGGGGAGGTTGACCTTGATGAACCAGAGCTGGTCCACCAACTCCGGATCTATACCTGAGCGTCATGGATGGAGGAGGTCTCCCAGGTGTGGGAACACCCTTTCGCTCTGGACACTGGTGGGGGGGGGGCAGGTGAGGATGTTGTTGGCCACAGTCGAGAGGTCCGGCCAAACAGCAGATTTTCTCGCCCAAGACTCCGATGAGTTTGCAGTGGAAGGGCTCAGGAGGCTCGGCTAGGTAGTCTCTGACCATGGCCTCCACCGAATCCTCCAACTCGATGGAAGTCCCGACCCGGTTGCCACCGACTGCCCAGCCCACCACTGAGGACCAGAATGGGGATGGGTCTTCGTGGGGAGAGCTCGCCTGCCTCCTGGGTCTGCTGGGCACCGCTACCCCCTCTCCAACCCCTCCGACAGCTCACCCACACACTCTTCCCTCCCCTCCGCTTGCTGGAACCGGAGCTTGAGCATGGCTCGATGCAGGAGCTCTGCCCACTGGTGGAGCTCTCCCAGCCACATAGCTATGCTGCCCTTGATATGAGGATTGCATATGCAGGCCAGGTTGTATGAGTCCTCCCTGCACAGAGGATGCAAGCAGATGGCCAAGCCTGCCTGCAACCTCGCAACTAAGTCCCTGACCCTGTGGAGAAGCTGGTCTTGTTCTTCTATCTCTTTTGGCCAGGACCTGGTCCAGGCCATGGATCAGGGGATAACCTGCCCCAGAGAGGATGGGTAGCCACGTAGGATATCGTTGGTCTCGTTGAATAGCCTCAGGAAATGGATCCTCTGAGGGAGGGCTGGCCAGTCCGTAGAGCTGAGGATGAGATCCTCTCACCCCTGCAAGACTGGCACCGAGGACGTAATGTTCTGAACAGGGTTCTTTTGCTCCTCCAGACAACTCACCATGTCGTAGGGGGAGTTGCAGCGGGTGGCCGTGTCCTGGAAGAGGTGGTGCTCATGATCCCCCTCCCCCTGCCTCTGGAGCGGCTTGCGCGAAGACTTGATGCTGCGCGAGAAGTGGGCTGAGAGGCACCGACAGCTGTCCAGCAATGCGCGCATGGACAACGTCGATTGGTCCCTGTGGCCTTGATGTTGCTCCCTAGCCCCAGAACATCCATCATAACTAGGTGCAGTTTGTGCAGCAGGCAGACCAGGCCGTCTAGGGATGCCTCTAGCAGGGCCACCAGCATGTTTCTTCCCACATCGGTGAACATGAAGCCGCAAGAAACCTGTCCCGTGGGAGCCCATTTCCTCAGGATAGCCCCAATCATGGAGGTGATGTACTTGTTTGTATGATCATCATCCATGCCTGCAGCAGGAGCACTCTATAACCCAGCGCCAACGGGGCCACCTCCTCCTGGGGATCCGACCTCTACCTTGGGCAGCAGAGATCCTCTGGTTGCCACCAGTGGACTGTGATGGCGAGGTAGCCATGATGACAGCCGCTCCAGAGGTCTGCCATAAAGTGGACAGGAGGGGTGGACCAGCCTATGCCGCAGCAGTTTATGCAATCCGACACGTTGGATGTTGGAGGCTTCCTCATCCTCCTCTCCCTGACAAGCTCACCCTCTCTCTATGAAAACGACCTCTCTGGAACCACTCCGACCCTCCACAACAACCTCTCCTGACCTGTCCATACCTTGCTTTCCATGAAGGCTGGAGGGCAGGTGATGGATGCTTCCGCCGCTGACACGATCAGTGGGTTTCAAAGACAAAGGCTTCCAAATCGTTGGGTGTTTCCCAGTCCTGCTCTGCAAGGTGGCCAGGAAGTGGTAACCCTCTGTCCCTGTCTCCCCAAAAAGTTCACCATTCGTCTTCGAACCTCGCCCGCTCTTGAACCGCTCCATCCCCTCTAAAGGACACCTCCTCTCCCTCCTGTCCTCTCTGAGATTGCAGGAAGGTGGGTGATGCCAGCTGCCACCGCTACCTGACTCTCATGCTGCTGCGGATTGCGGTAGGGCAACACAGCACGGGGCCCCCTATCTATGGGTTCCTGCTGACCCCTCTGGGCGTGGGGGGGAATGGGTCTCTCCCACCCTTTCCATGAAGGTGGGAAGGTGGGTGCCGTACTACTGCCACTGCTTCTTGGCATGAGTGGTGGCTCAAAAGCTTTTGCAGATACAGTTTTGCAGAAAGGTAAGGTGTGCCCCCATCCATGGGCACCTGCTGTTGCCCCTGTGCATGGGGGGAAAGGGTCTCACAACACACTTGCTTTCTGCGAAGGCAGGAAGGTGAGTGATGCTGGCGACAGCCTCCACTGTGACACAGGAGGGGCGGACAAGCCTCTCCAGCAGAAGTCTGCACAATCCTTCAGGGTGGATGTTGGCGTCTTCTGTCCCGCTCATGCTGCGCAATGCGGGCAGGAAGCCTTTGTCCTTTTCTCCATGTCAACTCCCAACTTTCCCTCTATCGACCCCTCCCAACCACCTCTCCTGTCCTGTCCATCCTATCCTTTCTGCCTAGGCAGGAAGGTGGCTGATGCTGATGGGAGCCTACGCCACTCATTTGAAGTGCGTGTCCTGCCTGCGCAGGAAAGGTGTCTCTGAGTGGTGTGTGGACTGCTCTATCACCACTCAGTTTCTGGGGCTGCTGGTCCCTCTTGCAACATCAGAGAGCCCATAGGTCCAGGTCCAAGGAGGGATGCCCTCGGAGGTTGAGATTGACCTTCATGAAGGTTAACATGTCCACCAGGTCCAGGTGCAGACATGCGCGGAGGGGACGGAGGAGGTCTCCCAGGTGGGAGAACACCTGCTCGCTCTGCACACTGGTGGGAGGGCAAGACAGGATGTTGGTTGCCACGATGGACAGGTCCGGCCAGATCGAAGATTTGCTCACCCAATACTCCAAGGGATTAGAGTGGGGGGGCTCGGTGGGCTCCGCCAGGTACTCTCACACCATAGCCCCTGCCGAGTCCTCCACTGCGAGCAATGCGCCCACTGTGCTGTGGCCAACCACGCAGCCCACCGACGTGGCCCAGAGATCAAATGGGGCCATTTAGGAGGGTCTCTCCTGGCATAGCTCTCTTTCCAACTGCCCCTGCCCCTCCTCCTCCTCCTCCCACTCCTCCTGAGGGTGGGTGTGGAACAGTCAGGCAGGCCGCCCTTGGGGAGCTTATTCCACCGGGGACGGCAATAATGCCGTTGAAAAGTGTGAGGTCAAGGGCTCAGGAGGCGGGCGTTCGTGTGGTGGCGGAAACAATTGCCCTGCAAGGATTCCCCCTATCTGTCGTGGAGGGCATGGGCTTCCAAAGGCTGCTTCAGTACTTTGTCCCATGGTTCTCCATGCCATTACGGCAAACCGTTGGGCATCGAGTCCTGCCTGACCTCTTCCAGTCTGTGTGAGACATGCCGCCGAGGGAGCTGTTGGCCGCCAAAGGCTGTAACGTCCACTTCACAGCCGACCCCTTCAGCTGCTGCCATCATGGGTACCTTGCCGTCACGACCCACTGGTGGCAACCAGAGGACCTCCGCTGCCCCAGGCCAAGAACTGTTCCCTGGAAACAGGCGCCATGTTTGACACTGGGCTACAGGGTGGTTCTTCTCCAGGCTCGTGGGATGGACGAGGTCTATACAGGGAAGAACATCGATGGGGTGGGCAGGAGAGGAGAGGTCATTCGGAGGGCTCGGAGTGTTTCCAGAGACGGAGAGGTCAAAAGAGGGAACATCCAGGACCTTGCAGGGGAGAGGACAATGGGTTGCCGCTGGCTGCATCATGGTCCAGGACTGGGAATACCCATTCATTGGAGAGCCATGAGCCGAGAAAGCCACTGAGTCGCAGGCTGGTGGCAGCAGCAGACATGTCCCACCTTCCTGCCTTCATGGAAAGGATAGGAGTGACGATTTCCCCCACGCCCATAGGGGTCAGCAGGAGCCCATAGACAGGGCAACACAGGGCAGGAGCAGCAGCAGGAGCAGGAGCAGCTGCAGAGCTGTCACTTGTAGCCAAAAGTGGCAGCAGCCAAGTTGACAATCACCCACCGTCCTGCCTTTGCGGAAAGGATGGGTGGGACAGGACAGGAGAAGTCATTGGGAAGGGTTGGACTGGTTCCAGAGAGGGAGAGGTCGAAAGAGGGACTGGGAGCTGGGAGATCCCGACAGCTGTGAGGACTCTTCCAAGCAACCCACTGATGTGCTCAGTGGTGGCAGTTCACATCACCCACCTTCCTGCTTCTGCGGAGAGGACAAGAGGGAGAGGAGATGTCCTTTAGAGGGGTTGGAGCGGTTAAAGAGTGGGCAAGGTTTGAAGACGGATGGTGAACTTTTTGCGGAGACAGGGACAGAGCGTTACCACTTCCTGACTGCCTTGTGGAGCAGGACTGGGAAACACCCAAAGATTTGGGAGCCTTCATCTTTAAAACCCACTGATCTTGTAAGTGGCAGAAGCATCCACCATGTGCCCTCTGGCCTTCATGGAAAGGACGGTATGGACAGGTCAGGAGATGTTGTTGTGGAGAGTCAGAGTGGTTCCAGAGAGGGTTGTTTTCATAGAGGGAGGGTTAGCTTAATGTGGAGAGGACGAGGAGGAGGACCCCAACATCCAATGGGTCGGACTTCACAAACTGCTGCGGCATAGGCTGGTCCGCCCCTCGTGTCACAGTGGAGGCTGTCACCAGCATCATCCACTTTCCTGTCTTGGCGGAAAGAATGGGGTTGGCAGGAAAGGAGAGGTTGGCAGGGGCCGGAGTGTTCCAGAGAGGGAGAGTTCAGAAGAGGTAATGTCCAGGACCTTGCCGGGCAGAGGAGCACAACGGGTTGCTTGTCAAAGCCACATCGCAGAGCTGGACCAGGAAGGTCCAAACATGGCGGCCAAAGTGTTGTATTCCCCCGTGCCCAAAGGTGGAGACAGCTGACATCACCAACCTTCTGCCTTCACAGAAAGGATGGGAGTCGTGGAGCGGGACCCATTCCCCCCTGCTCAGAAGGGACAGCAACTGCTTCTGAGCTGCCCCTCATGGCGAAAACCAGCAACACCAGGCAGCACCCACCTTCCTGCCTTGACGGAAAGGGTTGGATGTGCAGGACAGGAGAGGTTGGGGAAGGGTCAGAGTGGTTCCGGACAGGGAGAGGTTGCAAGAGGGACCAGCAGCCCCATGAGATGGTGATAGAGCAATCCACACCAGTCTGAGACACCTTTCCTGTGCAGGCAGGACAGGAACTTCAAATAAGTGATGTAGGCTCCCACCGGCATCACTCACCATCTTGCCTATGTGGAAAGGATGGGATGATCACAGGACTAGAGGGGAGGTTGATGGGAAGGGTCGAGTTGGTCCCTGAGAGGGCGAGGTTCAAAGAGGGACCTTGAGCTAGATAAGGAAAAGATGACCTTAATGGCCGCATTGTGCAGCAGGACCGGGAGGACCACAACATCCCCCGCGTTGGATTTCACAGACTATTGCGGCATAGGCTGGTCCGCCCTGCCTGTGTCGCAGCGCAGGTTGTCACAGACAGCACCCTCCTTCCTGCCTTCGTGGAAAGGGTGGGAGGGACCCATTCCCCCACACACACCCAGAGGGCTCAGCAGGAGCCGATAGATAGGGGCCCGTGTGCTGTGTTGCCCTACCACCATCAGCAGCAGAAGCAGAGCAGGGTAGTGTCAGCGGCTGACATCACCCACCGTCTGGACCGTGGAAAGAATGGGGTGCACAGGAGAGGAGAGGTTGTTGGGAGGGGTTTGAGTGGTTGCAACCGCAGACGGCGCAGATCAAAGAGAACTGTCCAGGGAATTGTCAGCTAGAGGACAGGATGTGCTCGACAGGTTTGGATGTGCTGGACCGTCCAGGAAATTTGTCTGGGAGAGGAGGACCATAGGTTGCCAGCCATGGAGGCAGCTCCGAGAAGTGCAGGTACCCGCTGCACAGCACCTTGGCTTAGAGCCACAGTAGACTTGGGGAAGCTCAGAGGGCCAATAGGTCCAGTTCCAAGGAGGGATGCCCTTGGAGGTTGAGGTTGACCTTCACGAAGGTCAACATGTCCACCAGGTCTGGGTTGAGATGTGTGCGGCGGGGACCGAAGAGTTCTCCCAGGTGGGAGAACACCCGCTCATTCTGCATGCTGGTGGGAGGGCTGGAAAGGATGTTGGTTACCACGCTGGACAGGTCCAGCCAGATGGAAGATTTGGCCTCAGGGCCTGGCAGCAGCCCTGGAACCAGAGGGAGGCGGTAGAGCCCTAGGCCTGCACTCCCAGAAGCCTCATCCGATAAGAAACTGATAGTAATGTAAGCCCTCAGCCGAGGTGCCCACTGAGCTTGGCCCCAGGGCCTGGCAGCAGCCCTGGAACTAGAGGCTGGGGCTAGAGCCCTAGCCCAGCAGCGCTCCCAGAAGCCTGATCAGATCAGGCATTGATGTGAGCCCTCAGCCGAAGTGCCCACTGAGCTTGGTAGCTGCCCTGGAACCAGAGTCTTGAGATAGAGCCCTAACCCAGCAGCACTCCCAGAAGCCTGATCAGATCAGGCACTGATAATAATGTCAGCCCTCAGCCGAGGTGCCTACTTAGCTTGGCCCCCGGGGCCTGGCATCAGCCCTAGAACCAGAGGCTGGGGCTAGAGCCCTAGCCCAGCAGCACTCCGAGAGAGCTCACCAGATCAGGCACTGATTATCAGGGTGAGCCCTCAGCCGAGGTGCCCACTGAGCTTGGCCCTAGGGCCTTGCAGCAGCCCTGGAAACAGAGGGGATAGCTCCCTATCCCACCCACCACACACAGAAAAAAGCCCAGCTCCAATGCACTCTCCCACTCTCTCCTCCCAAACGCCATTAAGAGCTCTGTCCCACTCCACTGCTTGCTGAAAGTGAAACCAGAACTGGGAGTGCAGTGCCCTTTTATAAGCTGAGAACTCATGGAGAAACGCAGGAGGCCTGTGGTTGGCAGTCAGACCTGCCTAAAGGGGTTTGCAGGGATGTGATTGGAGTTCCCATGGTCACAGAACACCCCCTCCTCGTTCCTTCCCCCCTGGTGTTTGCTCCCACGTTACCAATTCTTACCATTTGCAGCTCCACGCTTGGAAGGAAGACCTGCCCATGAAGCTAAGTTGGGCTTTGATTGTGGTGTCCAGGGTGACTGAGGGAGTGCAGACAGAGTTCAGGCACTTCCCCCCTCCGTTGCCGAGGCAATTGATTGAAGGCACCTGAGTGTCTAGCTTTCTGAACGGCGACTGAGCGCAACGAACAAGGCTTGTGCCAACTAACTGTTTGACTGGAGTGGCCATCCCGAACAACCCATTCGCGAGCAGCAGAGCAGCCTGTTCGTGGGGTTTTTTTGTTCGTAATGCTGTTCATGCCCATGTCTAGTCAGAGACTACCTAGCCAAGCCTCCCAAACCCTTCCACTGCAACCCCGCAGAGTATTGGGCGAGAAAATCTGCCATTTGGCCCGATCTCTCAACTGTGGCCACCAACATCCTCTCCTGCCCCCCCCCCCCAGTGTCCAGAGCGATTGGGTATTCTCATACCTGGGAGACCCCCTCCATCCTGTTTTGGCCCTGCAGGGCCATAACTGAGGACAGCAGAAGAACCCTATCTAAGCGTGTTCTGTGTTGTGTCCCGGAAGCCATGAAAGAGGCATGCGTTGAGGACATATTTTGCCTGCTGCGTATAAGCTGCCCCTGCTCATGCTGGAATGCGCACCAGGAAGGGTGGAGGGACTTGGAACAGCCTCCCCCCGAGGAGGAGGAGGCATGCTTCTCCTTTACCAAAGCTGGCAGGTGGGTCGGTGATGTCCGTGTCCAACGCTCTTCGGCACGAGGGACGGCTTGCACATATAATTGTACAGGATTGTGGGAGGAGTCCCATTCAACGGGACAGGCTGTCTCCTCTGCGGCAGGGCGAAGGAGTTCCTTCTGTGCCACCATGTCCGGCGGGTAGGTCATTCAGGTGACTGCTTCTAGTGTTCCAAGATGCTTCTCTTCCAGGTCCGGACTCATCCGGTCCAATTATTTTGTGCAGCCTAACCAGCCGGCAGGCATCTAACCACGCAAGGTAGGAGAGTGCACGACGTCCCTTTGCTGCTCTGCTCTCTGCAGGGAAAGGGCCAGGTCACCCCCTCCTCAACATGGACCTACCGCCACGGCCGGCGGGCTGGCCATGAATGTGGCTGCATCCTGTGAAGCTTCCTGAATGGGCCTGCTGTCTCCTCCGTGCCAGGGGGAAGGAGTTCCTTCGTTGCCGCCATGGCTGGCCGCCAGGTGAGTGATGCTGGTAACAGGCTCCGCTACTCCACACTGGTGTTTAGCTATATGCTGCTCTCCTGGGTTGCCCTCTGTAACGAAATGGTTACCAGGGGTGAAATGAGTGCTGCTAGCAGTTAATCTGTGTAAAGAAAAAATGTTCCCCATGAGGTTTGATGAGCTGTAGGGCCAGGGAGAGGCCTGCAGGAGTCTTGGTGTGGGACGCCATTCTTCCTGGACTACAACTCCCAGCTGCCTCGGGCCAAGAAAGTGTGGGAAAAATAAGGGGTGGAGCCTGAATAGAGAGACTCAGCCAATCCTGAGGGAAAAAAGAGTTGGTCTCCTTCTTGGTTGAAGAAGGAGAGGATCCTGCTGCGGGGTGAAACCCGGGTGCCTGGGCCCTAAATGTGGAGGGCCTGGGAGGCAGCAGAAAGGAAGTAAAGTGTGAACCTTCCCTCAGACCCCCCCCCCCTTTAAGGTAGAGTAGGGAACAGTGTGGTAGGGGAAGCAGACAGCGGTTCTCTTCAGTTTGATTTTCTGCCCTATGAGTTCTGAACAGGGGGGTCTACCCCTATGTGTGGTGCCTTCACCTGCTTTGTATATAGTGCTCTGTATATAGTTAATAAATTATGCTTTTTTGAATATAGAGAACCTTGTGGTGCTCTGACTACGTAACCTCCCCCACTTGGCATGCTACAGGAAGGGAGGGAGCCCAGGAGAAACTGATCAGGTTAGACCTTGTGGGTTGCCAATTCTCCAGGGCCCACCCAAAGATTAGGGAATTCACTTCCCAATAGGGAAATTCAGCCAGAGGGGTCTCACTGCCCCTCAGTCAGGCTGTGTACAAATCAGTGAGTGGTGGCAGCGACAAAGAGGGTGAGCCACGCCCACCAGGGACGGTGGGAGGCGGATAGCGGGGCTAGCAGGCCATTGACGGCGGCTCAGTTGCCCGGACTGAAAGCCAGCGCCTGTTCTGCCACACTCTCGTCCAGGCTGCTTATGTTGTGCTGCCTGTCCAGCCGGTGGACGCTTCCCTGGAGTGCGGGGCAGGGGTGTGCACGATGTCGCTGCATTGCTCTGATGGCTGCTCTCATGGTCCGGCCTCTCCTGGACTGCTTATTTTGTGCACCTTTCTCCTTTGACATGGCTGGCAGGTGGGTCGGTGATGTCCGTGTCCAATGCAACTCACCATGAGTGACAGCTTTGCACATATAGTTGTACAGCATTGTGGCAGGAGTCCCGTTCAACAGGACAGGCTGTCTCCTCCGCACCAGGGGGAAGGGGTTCCTTCTGTGCCGCCATGTCTGTCAGGTGGGTCACGGCAGTACTGGCAATCCAGAAGGGGAGTGAAACCATTTTCTGGGTGTGTTCTGTGTTGTGTGGCCCACCTTTGGCAGACCTGAAAGAGGCTCTTCCGGGTCCATCCCCGTCCAGGCTGCTTATTTTGTGTTGCTTGTCCAGCCGGGGGAAGGTTCCCCTCCATGTGCATGACTTCTCCGCACGATGGACGGTGTCATGCTGCAGTGCTAGTGTGCTGCCCTTGTGGGTCCATTCTTGCCTAGCCCTCTTATTTTGTGCCACCAGAGGTAGTTTCCCCTCCATGCACACAATGTCTCCCCCTTCTCTGTCCATGCCATGCCAAGTCCGGTGGCTGGGTCATGCCTAGAGCCTCCGCTTCTCTGCACAAGGGATGGCATTAGTGCACTCCTCTTCTGGGTCCATTGTTTTCCTGGCCCCTTATTTCATGCTGCCTGTCCAACATGATGCCGTCTCTCATGTAGAGGAGTGGAGGCTGTGGGCATGACCCACCCGCTGGAAGTTATGTGTCATGGACAGGGAAGTGGGAGACATCGTGCGCATGGAGGAGAAACATCCCCTGGCTGGAGAGGTGTTACAAAATAAGGGGCCTGGGTCAGGACGGACCCAGAAGAGCAGCACTCTAGCACTGCAGCATGATGCTGTCCCTCGCGCAGAGGGGCGAAGGCCGCGGGCATGACCCACCCGCCATACGTACCGTGGCGTGGACAGGGAAGGGGGAGACATTGTGCGCATGTCGGGGAAACTTCCCAAGGCTGGAGAGGCCAACAGAAATAAGGGTTTTGGAGAACAACGGACCCAGAAGAGTAGCGCACTAGCCCAGCAGGATGTCACAATCCCTCGTGCAGAGAAGCGGAGGCTGTAGACATGACCCACCCACCAAAATTGGTGTATCATGGACAGAGAAGGGGGAGACATTGTACGCATGGAGGGGAAATTTCCCACGGCTAAACAGGTGGAATGAAATAAGGGGCCAGGAGAATGAAGGGCCCAGAAGAGTAGTGCACTAATGCAGCAGGATGACGCTATCCCTCGTGCAGAGAAGCGGAGGCTCTAGACATGACCCAGCCCCCGGACTCGGAGTGTCGTGGACAGAGAAGGGGGAGATACCGTGTGCATGGAGGGGAAACTACCTCTGGCTGGACAGGTGGCACAAAATAAGGGGACTGGGCAAGGACAGACCCAGAAGAGCAGTGCACTAGTGCTGCAGCATGACGCCATCCCTCGTGCAGAGGATTGGAGGCCGCGAGCATGACCCACCCGCCAGATGTGGCGTGGCGTGGCATGGACAGGGAAGGGGGAGACATCTCGGAGGCTGGGGCCAATCAACAACCAGCCCAAAAGGCGCAGCCCACAGAAAGGGGCAAATTTGGCGGAAGGAACATCCAACCTACCCCTGGAAGGTCAGAGGGAGGGTGTAATCCGAGGGTTGTGGTCAACACTGGCCAAGGTGTTGGGCCTCACCCTGAGAGCTGGGGGTTGGGCATCAGGGCAGCACTGGTAGGAAATGGGTGGATATAAAGAAGGCTCTTTTCCTAGAGGAGGGAGGAGATCTTTTCCAGAAGTGAATGGCAGCCTCCTCAGGCGTTGTGTGGCCAAAAGAGTGGCAGAGTCTCCAGTACGGTAAATCCCAATTCTGAGGCCTTAAAAAGAGTGAAGCTTTCTCCCCTCCGGGAGGGCCATTTGCCTAGGGGGTGACTGGGTGGCTCTGAAGCCAAAGATCAGGGGCCAGACAGAGTTTCCACAGGCGGCACTACGGCAGACGGGTGCATGCGCGGCAGGGACATGCCTGCATCTAACACCAAGTAAGCTCTCCATGCTGGCACCCCCTCCCCTGGTGTGGCGGCACGCCCACTGCGGGGCCTTCAGAGGGCCGCACCACCATGCCAGACAAGAAGTGCCCACTGAGCCCAGCAGCAGCAGTAAGGGGAGGAGGGTGAGAGGGTCTTCAGAGGAACTTCCGCCACTCAAATGCTGCTTCCAGCAAGGGGACAGAGGAAGGGGTGGGGTTGCCAGGACAAAGGGTAGTGGCGGAGGCACTTGGCTCGTTTTGAACAGTGAGGTCAGAGAGCTGCCTCCTTGTGGGTCCCTCCCCTTGCAGGATCTTTGAAAAGCCTGCCCAGCCAAGCCTTCCCTTTCCTCCTCTTGCAGATTGGACAGCCCTGAGCAGATTTGCAGGCTGGCGGGGGTGGGGGGAAAGCCTCGGAACACCTTTGTCATGGGGTGCTCAACTACAGGACCTTTGGGCAGAATTCTCAGCGAGGGCTCCTGTATCTTTAAGAGCTGCTGGGCACTGAAACTCTCCCATCCTGTGTGGCTCTTCAAATAAGGGGTGAAGCCGTAACTGTGCTGTGACGCTCTTAAAGGTGCAGCAGCGTTTAGGGAACAAAGGACCTGCAAGCTGTTAGACCAGCTTACTGTTTCCAGCTGTGGTCAGCCAAATGCTTTTGCGAAGCATCAAGTACTGTCGAAGGCTTTCACGGCCGGAGAACGATGGTTGTTGTGGGTTTTCCGGGCTGTATTGCCGTGGTCTTGGCATTGTAGTTCCTGACGTTTCGCCAGCAGCTGTGGCTGGCATCTTCAGAGGTGTAGCACCAAAAGACAGAGATCTCTCAGTGTCACAGTGTGGAAAAGATGTAGGTCATTTGTATCTACTCAGGAGGGGTGGGGTTGAGCTGAGTTATCCTGTAAGAGTTTCCCAGGGTGTGGAATGCTAATGGCGGGAGGCTTCACTGTATCCTGAGGAGGTTCTTTTGCATATGGATTGGTGCTTGATGTGCTAATCTTCTCGGCAGGGCTATTGTCGGGGATAGAATGTTTTGTTAGCCTGGTGTTTTTCAGAACTGGAAACCATGCTCTGTTCATTCTTAAGGTTTCTTCTTTCCTGTTGAAGTTTTGCTTATGCTTGTGAATTTCAATGGCTTCCCTGTGCAGTCTGACAAAGTAGTTGGAAGTGTTGTCCAGTATTTTGGTGTCCTGGAATAAGATACTGTGCCCTGTTTGCGTTAGGCTATGTTCAGCCACTGCTGATTTTTCAGGTTGTCCAAGTCTGCAGTGTCTTTCATGTTCTTTTATTCTTGTCTGGATGCTACGCTTTGTGGTCCCGATGTAAACTTGTCCACAGCTGCAGGGTATACGGTATACTCCTGCAGAGGTGAGGGGGTCTCTACTGTCTTTTGCTGATCGTAGCATCTGTTGTATTTTTCGGGTGGGTCTGAATACTGCTTGAAGGTTATGCTTTTTCATAAGCTTTCCCATCTGATCAGTAATTCCTTTGATATATGGCAAAAACACTTTACCTGTAGGAGACTGTTTTTCCTTGGTTGTTTGATTCATCCTGGGTTTGATTGCTCTTCGGATTTCATTTCTGGAGTAGCCATTTGCCTGAAGTGCGTGGTTTAGATGATTAATTTCCTCATTGAGAAGGTGCGGCTCACATATCCGTCTTGCACGATCCACTAATGTTTTCATTATGCCTCTTTTCTGTCGGGGGTGGTGATTGGAGTTTTTGTGTAAGTACCGATCCGTGTGAGTTGGTTTCCTGTAGACCTTGTGACCTAACTGAAAGTTTGCTTTGCGGATGACCAAGGTATCCAGGAATGGGAGTTTTCCCTCGATTTCTTTCTCCATTGTGAATTGTATGTTCAGGTGGATGTTGTTGAGATGATTCAAAAACCCCATCAATTCTTCCTCCCCATGGCTCCAAATGATAAATGTATCATCCACAAACCGGAACCATACACTAGGTTTGTGGGGTGCTGATTCTAGAGCTGTTTTTTCAAAATGTTCCATGTAGCGGTTTGCTATAACTGGGCTGAGTGGGCTCCCCATGGCCACCCCATCCATCTGTTCATAGAATTCGTTGTCCCATTGGAAGTAACTGGTTGTCAGACAATGGTGGAATAAGGCTGTTACATCCTCTGGGAAAATCTGATTAATAAGTGCAATAGTGTCTTTTACTGGAACCTTGGTAAACAGGGATACAACATCAAAACTGACATGTCTTGTGGATTGAGTTTCAGAGAACTGATTTTGTTGATGAAATCTGCTGAATCTTTGATGTAAGACGAGGTTTTTCCGATGTGGTCCTGCAGGAGATCTGCCAGATGTCTAGCTAATTCATATGTCGGTGAACCAATGGCACTCACAATGGGTCGGAGTGGGACTGAATCCTTATGTATTTTGGGGAGTCCACCTAGCACAGCCACATAGACTATATGGACTCCCCAAAATACATAAGGATTCAGTCCCACTCCGACCCATTGTGAGCAGGTGCCCATGGATGGGGGCACACCTTACCTTTCTGCAAAACTGTATCTGCAAAAGCTTTGGAGCCGCCACTCATGCCAAGAAGCGGCGGCAGTAGTACAGCACCCACCTTCCCGCCTTCATGGAAAGGGTGGGAGAGACCCATTCTCCCCATGCCCGGAGGGGTCAGCAGGAACCCATAGATAGGGGGTCCCGTGCTGTGTTGCCCTACTGCAATCCGCAGCAGCATCAGAGTCGGGTAGCGGCGGCAGCGGGCATCACCCACCTTCCTGCAATCTCAGAGAGGACAGGAGGGAGAGGAGGTGTCCTTTAGAGGGGATGGAGCGGTTCAAGAGCGGGCGAGGTTCGAAGACGAATGGTGAACTTTTTGGGGAGACAGGGACAGAGGGTTACCACTTCCTGGAAGCCTTGCAGAGCAGGACTGGGAAACACCCAAAGATTTGGAAGCCTTTGTCTTTGAAACCCACTGATCGTGTCAGCGGCGGAAGCATCCATCACCTGCCCTCCAGCCTTCATGGAAAGCAAGGTATGGACAGGTCAGGAGAGGTTGTTGTGGAGGGTCAGAGTGCTTCCAGAGAGGTCGTTTTCATAGAGAGAGGGTGAGCTTGTCAGGGAGAGGATGAGGAAGCCTCCTACATCCAAAGTGTCAGATTGCGCAGACTGCTGCGGCATAGGCTGGTCCACCCCTCCTGTCCACTTTACAGCAGACCTCTGGAGCGGCTGTCATCATGGCTACCTCGCCATCACAGTCCACTGGTGGCAACCGGAGGATCTCTGCTGCCCAAGGTAGAGGTCAGATCCCCAGGAGGAGGTGGCCCCATTGGCACTGGGTTATAGAGTGCTCCTACTCCAGGCATGGATGATGATCATACGAACAAGTACATCGCCTCCATGATCGGGGCTATCCTGAGGAAATGGGCTCCCACGGGACAGGTTTCTTGCGGCTTCATGTTCACCGATGCGGGAAGAAACATGCTGGTGGCGCTGCGAGAGGCATCCCTAGACGGCCGGGTCTGCCTGCTGCACAAACTGTACCTACTTATGATGGATGCTCTGGGGCTAGGGAGCAACATCAAGGCCACAGGGACCAATCGACGTTGTCCATGCACGCATTGCTGGACAGCTGTCGGTGCCTCTCAGCCAACTTCTCTTTTTTTTTGAATTTTTTTTAATTTTTAATATCTAACATAAAAAACTACAAAAGACTACAAAAGTATAAGGGGGAGAGAAAACAAAAGGGAAGGGGGGACTGGGAAAAGGGGAAGAGCAACATATAAACAACAAACGCTACACTACATGTCTTGTATTCCCTTCATGCTGCAATTTTTCTTAAAAGTTAACTTTCTAATATTACAATCTAATATCAGATTGGTAGATCATATACAATACAGACTACATTCAGGATCAGGTTTTCTTCCCCCCCCCCCCCTGCGTCTCGGTCTCAGTTCTCTCTGCGCAGCTGGGGCAGCTGCGCCCGCTCTCTCCTCCCCCCCACTTTCCCCTTCAGACTTTGGACTTTCTTCTTGCTGGAACTCCTGATGGTTGAACAAAAAGTCTATCAGCTGCGCTTCCGATGTAATCTTGTAGGTTTGATCCTTATATCTAAACCAGACGCCTTCTGGAAACAACCATTTATATTTTACATCACATTTCCTCAAGAAAGCTGCAAGTCCTTTATACTTAAATCTTCTTTTACGAGCCAAAAATGGAACATCCTTCAGTATTTTAACCTTGTTGCCCAAATAATCCAAGTCCACATTATACGAATTATATAAGATGGTGTCCCGAGTCTTCTTAGATGAAAAGTCAATAATAATCTCGCGAGGCAGCTGACGCTTTATTGCATACTTTGAAGATGACCGCCGGACTTCCAAAATATCGCTTTTTAACTCTTCTTTAGTTGCCTTTGCGAATGGCACCAAAAGTCCAGACACCAGATCTTTCAAATTTTCACTTTGCTCCTCTTTTACATTCTGAAGACGCAGTACCGTTTGGGCACGGTCCACTTGCAATCCTATTATTTGATTCTCCAAAAGCTTCACTTCCTTACTTGTTGCTTTCATGAGTACTGCGTTCTCGTGTGCAGACTGCTCTGCTCCGATCGCTGTTTCTTTAATGGTTTTCACTTAGCTTTCCACTGAATCAAACTTTTGCCCCATTTCATTCAGTTTCGCTACAAAAGGCTGCACAGCATCAAAGACTGCTCGTCTCACCATCTCTTCCAAAGTTTCCCCCTTCCCCTGTAATGTCACCATCACCGATTTACTCATTGCTGGGCTCTGCTTTCTCGTCGCCATCTTAGGGGGGGGGGGGTGCCAACTAAGTTCCAAAACTCCGCGAAGGGGAAGAAATCCGCGCCTTCTTAACTTCAACTCCCACCAATCCTTCGCATACGCTTAGAAATCAGAAGGGATTCACTTACTTAGAGGTTTTCACCTTAAATCTGCTTATTGCAGTTCTCCATGGCCCGGCAGCACGCGAAGTGCTGCGCAAGTCTGCCGGCCTCCATTGGAGCAAATGGGCAATTTACCCCCTGCATTGCTTTCAGGGGGTTCTTCCCACCGTGCTCCGGATCCCGTCTCCCTCACTGGGAGTCTGGGGGTTAATCCTTGATGGTCAACCGCCCAGTCAGGCTGCTCAGACGTTTCCTCCCGGACCTGTGGAGAGGAGTGTCCGACATGGCCAGGAAAACGAAACCAAATCTCTCAGCCCACTTCTCGTGCAGCATCAAGTCTTCACGCAAGCCGCTCCAGAGGCAGGGGGAGGGGGATCATGAGCACCACCTCTTCCAGGCCACCCACTGCAACTCCCCCTATGACATGGTGAGTTTTCTGGAGGAGCAAAAGAACCCTGTTCAGAACATTACGTCCTCGGTGCCAGTCTTGCAGGGGAGAGAGGAGCTCATCCTCAGCTCAACGGACTGGCCAGCCCTCTCTCAGAGGATCCATTTCCTGAGGCTATTCAACGAGACCAACGATATCCTATGTGTCTACCCATCCTCTCTGGGGCAGGTTATCCCCCTGATCCATGGCCTGGACCAGGTCCTGGCCAAAAGAGATAGAAGAACAAGACCAGCTTCTCCACAGGGTAGGGGACTTAGTTGCGAGGTTGCAGGCAGGCTTGGCCACCCGCTTGCATCCTCTGTGCAGGGAGGACTCATACAACCTGGCCTGCATATGCGATCCTCATATCAAGGGCAGCATAGCTATGTAGCTGGGAGAGCTCCACCAGTGGGCAGAGCTCCTGCATTGAGCCATGCTCAAGCTCCGGTTCCAGCAAGCGGAGGGGAGGGAAGAGTGTGTGGGTGAGCTGTCGGAGGGGTTGGAGAGGGGGTAGCGGTGCCCAGCAGACCCAGGAGGCAGGCGAGCTCTCCCCATGAAGACCCATCCCCATTCTGGTCCTCAGTGGTGGGCTGGGCAGTCGGTGGCAACCAGGTCTGGACTTCCATCGAGTTGGAGGATTCGGTGGAGGCCATGGTCAGAGACTACCTAGCCGAGCCTCCCGAGCCCTTCCACTGCAAACTCATCGGAGTCTTGGGTGAGAAAATCTGCTGTTTGGCCAGACCTCTCGACTGTGGCCAACAACATCCTCACCTGCCCCCCCCCCACCAGTGTCCAGAGCGAAAGGGTGTTCCCACACCTGGGAGACCTCCTCCATCCATGACGCTCAGGTATAGATCCGGAGTTGGTGGACCAGCTCTGGTTCATCAAGGTCAACCTCCCCCTGACCTGCTACCCCTCCATGGATCTTGAGTGTTCTGAGCCCTGAGCCGGTGCCTGCCTCTCTTTCGCCATCCGCCCACCAACCCTCAGGCTCCAGCCCAGAAAGCCAAGCCAAGCCAACGCATCCAAGATCCCAGGGCACTTCTGATGAGAGCTCGCTGGAACATTTTTGGCTTCTGTTTCCCCTTCAATGTAGAGCTGCATTTTAGGATTTTCTTTCCCTTTCTCTTTGGAGCATGTTTTCCTTTCCTTTCTCCTTCCATCTTTCTTTGAGCACCTTTCTCGAATAGGAAGTTGACCGTCCACTGCCATTCAATTACTTCTTCTTCTGGAAGCAATATGTTCTACTGAGCAGTGCCTCCCCAGAATGAGGAGGGGTGTGTGGGTTCGGACATGTTTTGCCTGCTGTGTATAAGCTGCCCCTGCTCATGCCGGAACACGTACTAGATAGGTTTGCGGGACTTTGAACACCCTCCCTCCAAAGAGGAGGAGGCATGCTTCTCCTTTCCGGCAGGTGGGTTGGTTATGTCCAAGTCCAACGCTCCTTGGCACGAGGGATGGCTTTGCACATACAGGATTGTGGGAGGAGTCCCATTCAACGGGAGAGGCTGTCACCTCCATGCAAGGGGGAAGGGGTTCCTTCTGCGCCACCATGTCCGGCGGGTGGGTCATTCTGGTGAGTGCCTCCAGTGTTCCACAATGCTGCTCCTCCAGGTCTGGACTCATCTGGGGCAATTATGTTGTGCAGCCTGACCAACCAGCAGGCATCCCACCATGTCAGGTAGGGGAGCGCACGGTGTCGCTTTGCTGCTCTGTTCTCCCGTGAGGGGAGGGCCAGGTCGACCCCTCCTGAACAGGGACCTAACGCCACGGCTGGCAGGTGGGCCATGTCTGTGGCTGCATCCTGTGAAGCTTCCTGTATGGGCCTGTGGTCTCCTCCATGCCAGGCGGAAGGAGTTCCTTCGTTGCCGCCATGGCTGGCCGTCAGGTGAGTGATGCTGGCGACAGCCTCCACTGCTCCACTGTATAGCTACACGCTGCTCTCCTGGGTTGCCCTCGTCCAGGCCTCTTATTTCGTGCTGCCTGTCCAGGCGGTGGACATTTCTCCGGCATGCAGGATAAGGGACGATGTCGCTGCGTTGCTCTGATCACTGCTCTCATGGTCCAGCCTCTCCTGGGCTGGACCATGCACCTTTCTCCTTTGACATGGCCGGCAGGTGGGTTGGTGATGTCCGTGTCAGACTATGGTTTCTCAGACATGAGAGTCTGTCTTACTCCCTTCTGCAAGAAGACATGGTCTTTTGATTTCAAAAGGTTTTATTTTGAAAGACAGCATTCAGGTCCAGATGCACATATTCCAGGATATGAGATCCTGGCTGAACAAAGTATTGTTAGCAATGAGGTACAGATTAGAAGTTGTTATATTTCACATTCTCAGAGCCCAGCCTCCCCCCAGAGTTCTCATACCAGGAGAGTTCTTTGTGGGAACATCCATCAAAGTCAACTCGGCTTGTACAAAAGATAAGACAGTGTCTTCTCCCATGGAAACGGCGCCTCGCAGGTGGGGCCTAGAGGGAAAAGAATACTAAACAACTAAAGAATTAAGCATGGTGTTAGTCCTGTCAGGCAACATATAAACAGACCCAGACAATCTGTGTCCAATGTACCTCAGCATGAGCGACAGCTTTGCACATATAGTTGTACAGCATTATGGGTGGAGTCCCATTCAACAGGACAGGCTGTCTCCTCTGTGCCAGGGGAAGGGGTTCCTTCTGAGCCACCACGTCTGTCAGGTGGGTCAAGGCAGTACTTGCTATCCAGAAGGGGAGCAGAACCATTTTCTGAGTGTGTTCTGTGTTGTGTGGCCCACCTTTGACAGACCTGAAAGAGGCTCTTCTGGGTCCCTCCCCGTCTGGGCTCCTTATTTTGTG
The DNA here is from genome assembly GCF_028583425.1 of Eublepharis macularius. Taxonomy (NCBI): domain Eukaryota; kingdom Metazoa; phylum Chordata; class Lepidosauria; order Squamata; family Eublepharidae; genus Eublepharis; species Eublepharis macularius. The sequence continues at coordinate 8,173,021 of NC_072801.1, forward strand.
TTGGCTGTCCAGCCAGGGGAAGGTTCCCCTCCATGTGCACGATGTCTCCCTGTCCACAACACACCACATCCAGTGGCTGAGTTAAGACCGCAGCCTCTGCTCCTCTGCATGAGGAGCGGATGACCGTGATCCAAGGGCCCGAGCGCAAGAAAGATCTGCTCCCCAGGGTCCTGGACTTTCTGAGAAGGATCCAGCCATGAATGGCAGAGTACTTGCATCCTCTGCGCCACAAGACACTGTACCAAACGACCTCCCCCTGTGACCCTTGGATCAAGGGCAGCATTGCGATGCAGGTGGGTCAGATGCTACACTGGAAAAAGGAGCTCTGGAAAGCGGTGCTCCATTACCAGAAAAAGAAGGCCGTCCTGAGGGAACTGGGCCGGGGCAAGGGTCAGGTGGTGGAGACGGAGGAGCAGGAGCAGGAGGAGGGGTGGGGGGAGTTGTGAAGAGACACATGCCAGGAGAGACCCTGCAAATGGCCCCATTTGATCTCTGGGCCTCATTGGTGGGCTGCATGGTTGGCTGCAGCACAGTGGGCTCATCAATCACAGTGGAGCACTCAGCAGCGGCTATGGTTCGAGAGTATCTGGTAGAGCCCACCGAGCCCTTCCACTCTAATCCCTTGGAGTATTGGGCAAGCAAATCTTCCATCTGGCTGGACCTGTCCATCATGTCAACCAACATCCTGTCCTACTCTCCCACCAGTGTGCAGAGCAAGCGGGTGTTCTCCCACCTGGGAGACCTCCTCCGACCCCGCTGCGCTTGTCTTTACACAGACCTGGTGGACATGTAGACCTTCCTGAAGGTCAACCTCAACCTCCTAGGACCTCCCTCCTTGGACCTGGACCTATCGGCCCTCTGAGCTTCCCCAAGTCTACTGTGGCTCTCAGTCAAGATGCTGTGCAGCGGGCTCCAGCACTCCTCGGTTCTCAGGGCTGCCTCCATGGCTGGCAACCTATGGTCCTCCTCTCCCAGACAAATTCCACAACAGCCCCTCTGTCTACTTCTCCCTCTCTTGATGGCAACTCTACGACCCCTCCCCACAACCTGTCCAGCACATCCTGTTCTCTAGCTGACAATTCCCCAGACGGTCCCTCTTTCATCTGCACCGTCTGCGGTTGCAACCCCTCCAACCCCTCCCAATGACCTCGCCTCTCCTGCCCACCCCATCCTTTCCGCAAAGGCTAGATGGTGGGTGATGATGGTGGGTGGAAGGGCAACACAGCATGTAGGCCCCTATCTATAGGCTCCTGCTGACCCCTCTGGGCATGGGGGGGGGGGAATGGGTCCCTCCCACCCTTTCCATGAAGGCAGGAAGGTGGGTGCTGCTGGCAACAACCTGCACTGCTACACAGGCAGGGCGGACCAGCCTATGCCGCAACAATGTGCAAAATCCAACGCGGTGGATGTTGTGGTCCTTCTGGTCCTGCTACGCAATGCAGACATTAAGTTCGTCTTTTCCTTGTCTAGCTCAAGGTGCCTCTTTGAACCTTGTCCTCTCAGGAACCACCCCAACCCTTCCCATCGACCTCCACTCTAGTCCTGTGACCATCCCATCCTTTCTGTATAGGCAGGACGGTGGGTGATGTCGGGGGTAGGCTACACCACTTATTTGAAGTTCCTGTCCTGCCTGCGAAAGAAAGGCGTCTCAGACTGGTGTGGATTGCTCTATCACCAGCTCATGGGGCTGCTGGTCCCTCTTGCAACCTCTCCCTGTCTGGAACCACTCTGACCCTTCCCCAACCTCTCCTGTCCTGCACATCCAGCCCTTTCCATCAAGGCAGGAAGGTGGGTGCTGCCTGGTGCTGCTGGTTTTGGCCACGAGGCGCAGCTCTGAAGCAGTTGCTTTATGTTCTGAGCAGGGGGGTATGGGTCCTGCACCACGACAACCATCCTTTCCGTTAATGCAGGAATGTAGGTGATGTCAGCTGTCTCCACCTTTGGGCACGGGGGAAAACAACACTTTGGCCACCATGTTTGGACCTTCCTGGTCCAGCTTTGCGATGTGGCTATGACAAGCAACCCATTGTGCTCCTCTGCCCGGCAAGGTCCTAGACGTTCCCTCTTTCATCTTCTCCCTCTCTGGAACCCTCTGGCCCCTGCCAACCTCTCCTTTCCTGCCCATCCCTTCTTTTCCGTGAAGACAGGAAGTTGGATGATGCTGGCAACAGCCTCCACTGCGACACAGGAGGGGCAGACCAGCCTATGCCGCAGCAATCTGAGCAGTCCAACGCATTGGATGTTGGGGTCCTCCTCCTCGTCCTCTCCCCATTAAGTTCACCCTCCCTCAATGAAAACGACCATCTCTGGAACCACTCCGACCCTCCACAACAACCTCTCCTGACCAGTCCATACCGTCCTTTCCTTGAAGGCCAGATGGCGGGTGGTGGCTGCTTCCGCCACTGACAAGATCAGTGGGTTTTAAAGACGAAGGCTCCCAAATCGTTGGATGTTTCCCAGTCCTGCTCCGCAAGATGGTCAGGAACTGAGTGGTGATAGAGCAGTCCACAGACCACTCAGAGACACCTTTCCTGCACAGGCAGGACAGGCACTTCAAATGAGTGGCGTAGGCTCCCATCAGCATTACCCACCTTCCTGCCTACGCGGAAAGGAAGTGAGTTGTGAGACCCATTCCCGCCATGCACAGGGGCAACAGCAGGTGCACATGGATGGGGGAACACCTTACCTTTCTGCAAAACTGTATCTGCAAATGCTTTGGAGCTTCCACTCATGCCGGACGAGTCCGGACCTGGAAGAGCAGCGAGGTAGAACACTGGAGGCAGTCAGCTGAATGACCTACATGTCCACTGCTGTCACCAGCCTGCAATTCAGTGGCTTTCTCGACTCATGGCTCTCCAATGAAGGGGTATTCCCAGTCCTGCACCATGATGCAGCCGGCGGCAACCCGTTGTCCTCTCCCCTGCAAAGTCCTGGACGTTCCCTCTTTTGACCTCTCCTTCTCTGGAACCACTCCAATCTCTCCGACTTTCCTCTCCTCTCCTCTTCTGCTCCTCCAGATGACTCACCATGTCATAGGTGTAGTTCCAACGGGTGGCCGTGTCTTGGAAGAGGTGGTACTCATGATCTCCCTCCCCCTGCCTCTGGAGCAGCTTGCATGAAGACTTGATACTGCGCAAGAAGTGGGCTGAGAGGCTCCGACAGCTGTCCAGCAATGGGCGCATGGACAACGTCAATTGGTCCCTGTAGCCGTGATGTTGCTCCCTAGCCCCAGAGCATCCATCATAACTAAGTACAGTTTGTCTGCCAGGCAGGGGCCACCAGCATGTTTCTTCCTGCATCGGTGAACATGAAGCTGCAAGAAACCTGTCCCGTGGGAGCCCATTTCCTCAGGATAGCCCCGATCATGGAGGCGATGTACTTGTTCGTATGATCATCATCCATGCCTGGAGCAGGAGCACTCTATAACCCAGCGCCAATGGGGCCACCTCCTCCTGGGGATCTGACCTCTACCTTGGGCAGCAGAGATCCTCCGGTTGCCACCAGTGGACTGTGATGGCGAGGTAGCCATGATGACAGCCGTTCCAGAGGTCTGCCGTAAAGTGGACAGGAGGGGTGGACCAGCCTATGCCGCAGCAGTCTACGCAATCCGACACTTTGGATGTAGGAGGCTTCCTCATCCTCTCCCTGACAAGCTCACCCTCTCTCTATGAAAACGACCTCTCTGGAAGCACTCCAACCCTCCACAACAACCTCTCCTGACCTGTCCATACCGTCCTTTCATTGAAGGCCAGATGGCGGGTGGTGGCTGCTTCCGCCACTGACAAGATCAGTGGGTTTTAAAGACGAAGGCTCCCAAATCGTTGGATGTTTCCCAGTCCTGCTCCGCAAGATGGTCAGGAACTGAGTGGTGATAGAGCAGTCCACAGACCACTCAGAGACACCTTTCCTGCACAGGCAGGACAGGCACTTCAAATGAGTGGCGTAGGCTCCCATCAGCATTACCCACCTTCCTGCCTACGCGGAAAGGAAGTGAGTTGTGAGACCCATTCCCGCCATGCACAGGGGCAACAGCAGGTGCACATGGATGGGGGAACACCTTACCTTTCTGCAAAACTGTATCTGCAAATGCTTTGGAGCTGCCACTCATGCCGGACGAGTCCGGACCTGGAAGAGCAGCGAGGTAGAACACTGGAGGCAGTCAGCTGAATGACCCACATGTCCACTGCTGTCACCAGCCTGCAATTCAGTGGCTTTCTCGACTCATGGCTCTCCAATGAAGGGGTATTCCCAGTCCTGCACCATGATGCAGCCGGCGGCAACCCGTTGTCCTCTCCCCTGCAAAGTCCTGGACGTTCCCTCTTTTGACCTCTCCTTCTCTGGAACCACTCCAATCTCTCCGACTTTCCTCTCCTCTCCTCTTCTGCTCCTCCAGATGACTCACCATGTCATAGGTGTAGTTCCAACGGGTGGCCGTGTCTTGGAAGAGGTGGTACTCATGATCTCCCTCCCCCTGCCTCTGGAGCAGCTTGCATGAAGACTTGATACTGCGCAAGAAGTGGGCTGAGAGGCTCCGACAGCTGTCCAGCAATGGGCGCATGGACAACGTCAATTGGTCCCTGTAGCCGTGATGTTGCTCCCTAGCCCCAGAGCATCCATCATAACTAAGTACAGTTTGTCTGCCAGGCAGGGGCCACCAGCATGTTTCTTCCTGCATCGGTGAACATGAAGCTGCAAGAAACCTGTCCCGTGGGAGCCCATTTCCTCAGGATAGCCCCGATCATGGAGGCGATGTACTTGTTCGTATGATCATCATCCATGCCTGGAGCAGGAGCACTCTATAACCCAGCGCCAATGGGGCCACCTCCTCCTGGGGATCTGACCTCTACCTTGGGCAGCAGAGATCCTCCGGTTGCCACCAGTGGACTGTGATGGCGAGGTAGCCATGATGACAGCCGCTCCAGAGGTCTGCCGTAAAGTGGACAGGAGGGGTGGACCAGCCTATGCCGCAGCAGTCTACGCAATCCGACACTTTGGATGTAGGAGGCTTCCTCATCCTCTCCCTGACAAGCTCACCCTCTCTCTATGAAAACGACCTCTCTGGAAGCACTCCAACCCTCCACAACAACCTCTCCTGACCTGTCCATACCGTCCTTTCATTGAAGGCCAGATGGCGGGTGGTGGCTGCTTCCGCCACTGACAAGATCAGTGGGTTTTAAAGACGAAGGCTCCCAAATCGTTGGATGTTTCCCAGTCCTGCTCCGCAAGATGGTCAGGAACTGAGTGGTGATAGAGCAGTCCACAGACCACTCAGAGACACCTTTCCTGCACAGGCAGGACAGGCACTTCAAATGAGTGGCGTAGGCTCCCATCAGCATTACCCACCTTCCTGCCTACGCGGAAAGGAAGTGAGTTGTGAGACCCATTCCCGCCATGCACAGGGGCAACAGCAGGTGCACATGGATGGGGGAACACCTTACCTTTCTGCAAAACTGTATCTGCAAATGCTTTGGAGCTGCCACTCATGCCGGACGAGTCCGGACCTGGAAGAGCAGCGAGGTAGAACACTGGAGGCAGTCAGCTGAATGACCCACATGTCCACTGCTGTCACCAGCCTGCAATTCAGTGGCTTTCTCGACTCATGGCTCTCCAATGAAGGGGAATTCCCAGTCCTGCACCATGATGCAGCCGGCGGCAACCCGTTGTCCTCTCCCCTGCAAAGTCCTGGACGTTCCCTCTTTTGACCTCTCCTTCTCTGGAACCACTCCAATCTCTCCGACTTTCCTCTCCTCTCCTCTTCTGCTCCTCCAGATGACTCACCATGTCATAGGTGTAGTTCCAACGGGTGGCCGTGTCTTGGAAGAGGTGGTACTCATGATCTCCCTCCCCCTGCCTCTGGAGCAGCTTGCATGAAGACTTGATACTGCGCAAGAAGTGGGCTGAGAGACTCCGACAGCTGTCCCGCAATGGGCGCATGGACAACGTCGATTGGTCCCTGTGGCCTTGATGTTGCTCCCTAGCCCCAGAGCATCCATCATAACTAAGTACAGTTTGTGTGCCAGGCAGGGGCCACCAGCATGTTTCTTCCTGCATCGGTGAACATGAAGCTGCAAGAAACCTGTCCCGTGGGAGCCCATTTCCTCAGGATAGCCCCGATCATGGAGGCGATGTACTTGTTCGTATGATCATCATCCATGCCTGGAGCCAGAGCACTCTATAACCCAGCGCCAATGGGGCCACCTCCTCCTGGGGATCTGACCTCTACCTTGGGCAGCAGAGATCCTCCGGTTGCCACCAGTGGACTGTGATGGCGAGGTAGCCATGATGACAGCCGCTCCAGAGGTCTGCCATAAAGTGGACAGGAGGGGTGGACCAGCCTATGCCGCAGCAGTCTACGCAATCCGACACTTTGGATGTAGGAGGCTTCCTCATCCTCTCCCTGACAAGCTCACCCTCTCTCTATGAAAACGACCTCTCTGGAAGCACTCCAACCCTCCACAACAACCTCTCCTGACCTGTCCATACCTTGCTTTCCATGAAGGCTGGAGGGCAGGTGATGGATGCTTCCGCCGCTGACACGATCAGTGGGTTTCAAAGACAAAGGCTTCCAAATCTTTGGGTGTTTCCCAGTCCTGCTCTGCAAGGCGGCCAGGAAGTGGTAACCCTCTGTCCCTGTCTCCCCAAAAAGTTCACCATTCGTCTTCGAACCTCGCCCGCTCTTGAACCGCTCCATCCCCTCTAAAGGACACCTCCTCTCCCTCCTGTCCTCTCTGAGAATGCAGGAAGGTGGGTGATGCCCGCTGCCGCCGCTACCCGACTCTGATGCTGCTGCGGATTGCAGTAGGGCAACACAGCACGGGGCCCCCTATCTATGGGTTCCTGCTGACCAATCTGGGTGTGGGGGGGTATGGGTCTCTCCCACCCTTTCTATGAAGGCGGGAAGGTGGGTGCCGTACTGGCGGCTCAAAAGCTTTTGCAGATTCCAGACTGAAGCTATCGCTGATTTCGCTGCAAGTAAAAATATTGCTAAAGAGATGTGGCTCTCTAAGATATGGGACCATTTCATCCTGGATAAAATTAATGATAATATCCTCAATGCTGAACACTTTCCCACCAGTTCCAATTTCTATGAGTAATGGTTCCCTTTTCTTGAATTTATATTTATTTATTTATTTATTTATTTTTATTTTTTTGTAAAAATTTTTATTTTTAATATCTAACATAAAAAACTACAAAAGACTACAAAAATATAAGGGGGAAGAAAAAAAAGCGGGGAGTGGGGAAAAGGGAAGAGCAACTTACAAACAACAAACGCTACATGTCCGGGGTCTGAGCCCCAGCCCCCAGACTTGACAAGAGGGAACAGCAGGTCAACCGGGCTGACGGGCAAACAGAGGGGGCAGCCAGCAGCCAGCAGGTCAACCGGTCAGCCAGCAGGCAGTAGGTCAACCGGTCTGACTGGCAAGCAGAGGGGGCAGCCTGGGGACAGCAGGTCATCCCCTCCCACGGGCAAATGGAGCCAGAACCCGCCGGCGCCAGGGGCAAGAGGCAAAGGCCCAGGGCTTCAGGAGTCAGGGGGAGACAGAGAGAAGCCAGCGAGTCCCACTCCCCTGGGGAAGGAAAGGGGACTAAGCAAGGCAGAAGGGGGCAAGGGCAGAGGGATTGGGGGCCCAGCAGTCACCCACCCAAAGACCTTACCTAAGGAGGAGAAGCAGCAGCAGCCCCAACAGCCCAAAGCCACGCCCCAGCTAGAAAATAGTAGCCTGGCCCAGGAGTTGCCAAAAGCCAAGCCACTCCAGGTGGGGCTATTGGAGGCACTCTGCAGGAAGCCCTGGGCAACCAGCCAAGGAGCCACAGCTGGACCCACCTTCAGCCATCAGCTCAGCCAGGGAGGCCGAGCTGCTAGCCAGGGGACTGCAGCTGGACAGGCCTTCAGCAATCAGCCAAGGCAGGGAGGCTGGGCAGCCAGGGAACAAGGCACAGCTGGTGCTGGTCAGTGGGGCCAGATCAGCTACCCCAGCTGCAACTGCTTGGTGCAGCCCAAGACTGGGCTGGAAGAGGGGTGGGGCAGTAGAAGGAAGCCCTATAAAAGCTGGCTGGGAAGAGCCCTGTGGTGGTGGATGTGAGTAAGGAGTGATAATGTGGAGTGAGAGTGGTGCAATGCAAGAGTGGAGGTTTGGAGGAGAGTTCTGGAAGGAGGGGGTGAAGAAGGACACAGGGGGCAAGCCGGCCAGGTTGAGCAGGCCAGCGAGTGGACTGAGAGGGAGTCTGGGTGAGGTATACCGCCCCTCCTTTCACAGAGCAGGGTCCTGCAGCATCCCTGGCCCCCCTATGACGTCAGGAGCAGACCGCCCAATGCCACGCCCAGTGGCAGCGGCGGCAAGCCCTGACAAGTTGGTGGCCCGTACGGGGAAAGCCGTTCCGACGCAGGCGCCAGTCGAAGGGATGTATCCCAATGCCGTAGCCCCAGCAGACCTCAGACTGTGGCTGGAGGAATGCTTGGACAGGATGTGGAGGAAGTTGGAGGCGGCCTTCCAAACAGCTCAGGCAGAGCTAATGCAGGCCGTGGAGCAGCGGATGCAAGCCTGCACACCCACAGCCTCCTCGCCAGTGGTATGTGCGTTGGCTTGGGAAAGTAACCCACCACCTGGCAAGCAGGTGCTGAGTCTATGCGCCACCGTGAGGATAGGCCAGCTGATCCTACAAGCCCTGTTGGACTCCGGGAGTGCAGTCTCAGCAATTCGGCCCCAACTCCTCCCAGCTGCCACCCCAGTGCACCGCTGGATCCCGGTGATGGATGTGATGGGCCGCACCCAGCCGTACCCTACGGCCCTAATCACGGTAGAGTACCTAGGGGTCTGCCACCAAATGGAAGTTGCCCAGGTAGCTCACCTACCCGTGCCAATGCTGCTGGGAAGAGATGCCCCGGGGTTCTTCAGGCTCCTCCAGCAGGCAGCGAAGAAATCGGGAAGAGACGCCCCAGAGATTGCCAGGCCTCGGCGGGAGGCGGCACGGGAATTGACAGACCCACAAGTTGCCACCACTCTGCAAGTGGAGGAGGCCGTCGACCCGGGAGAGGGTCCCTCCACCAGACCAGGGGCAGAACCATGGACTGAAGACCCAGCTGGACCCCCAGCAGATCGCCCATTCTGTGATGCCCAAGGGGCAGATGAGTCCTTGCAGCGCTTGCGAGAGACAGCCGCTCGTGAGGAGGAGCAGGTGCGGGATGAACGGAGGTCCCAACGGCTCCCTCGCATTGAGAAGCAAGGAGGGGTTTGGGTTCGCATAGCTCGTGCCCCGAATGGCCAGGGAGAGGTCCGCCAACTACTTGTGCCAGCAGGCTATCGGCCGGAGGTCCTCCGCACCGCCCATGAGCATGCTTGGGCCGGGCACCTGGGGCACCACAAGACCCTGAGGAAGATCCTCGAGCGTTTCTTCTGGCCCTCGGTGAATGCGGACGTGAAGGCATACTGCCGCTCATGCCCCACCTGCCAGAGGGTGGCAGCGAGACGCCCGCCAAAGGCCCCTCTTTCCCCGCTGCCAGTGATGGGGGTGCCCTTCCAGCGGATAGCGATGGACTTTATCGGCCCACTGCCACGCACACCCCGGGGCTACCGTTTTGCCCTGGTGATCGTGGACTACGCCACACGTTTCCCAGAGGTCATTCCTTTGAAAACTATGCAGACCCCGGGGGTGGTCCGGGCGTTGTCCAAGCTGTTCGCAATGGTGGGGCTGCCCAGCGAAATCTTGACAGACCGGGGAGGGCCCTTCCGAGCAAAGGCCATGCGTCAGCTCTGTCAGAACTTGGGGATCCGGCAGGTGTTCACCTCTGCCTACCACCCCCAAACAGATGGATTGGCAGAGCGCCTGAATCAGACTGTTAAGGAGGCCCTGAAAAAGATGACGCATGACAAACCTCATCAGTGGGACCTGTATATCGACCCCCTGATGTTTGCCCTCCGAGAGACCACCCAGGCCTCCACTGGCTTTAGCCCATTTGAACTGCTGTATGGGCGAAAGCCACGAGGAATGCTCTCCCGCCTGGTGGAGCAATGGGGCCCCCAAGCCAGCCCCCCAGCCCCCCCAGTCCAGGAGTACGTGAGCCAACTCCGCGAGCGGGTGCAGCAGTTCCAAGCAGAAGCAGGCCGACAGCTGGCCCACGCCCAGACACACCAGAAGGCCGCGTACGACCGGGGTACGCGACAGAGAACCTTCCAGCTGGGGGAGAAGGTCCTCGTCCACTGCACAGTTTTTCCCAGGGAGGAGGGGGACCCCTGGCGAGGCCCCTATGTGGTGACAAAGGTACTAGGACCTACCACCTATGAGGTCCAGTGTGGGCCTCGTCGACGCCAGAGGAAGACACTCCACGTGAACCTGATGAAGAGGTGGTACGAGCGGGACAGCGAGGAGTGCCAGCTGGTGGAGGACCCCCTGGAACTCCCGTCCAGTGAGCTGCCGTGGACCACAGAAGGCCCAGAATTTGAGGAGCCCAAGGTGGACCCCCAGCTCGACCCAACTCAGCGGGCCCAGCTACAGGCTCTATGGGCCCGGGTACCAGGCGTCTTCTCCCGCAGACCAGGTAGCACCAGCCTGATACAGCATGCCATCCCAACCGAGCCAGGGCAGGCGGCTCGGGCTACGTGGCGACCCATCCCTAGAAAGCGGTGGGAGGCGGTGGAAAAGGAGACGGACGAGATGCTCCAGCTGGGGGTGATTGAGCCCTCACAGAGTGCCTGGAGGAGTCCAATAGTCTTGGTGCCCAAGCCGGACGGGACCACCCGCTTCTGCGTCGATTACCGAGAGCTGAATAAGGTGGCCAAGTTCGACGCCTATCCCATGCCCCGAGCAGATGTGCTGGTGGATCACCTGGGGTCCGCTCGCTACCTGTCAGCTCTCGATTTAACCAAGGGGTACTGGCAGGTGCCCGTGCGACCTGAAGATCGGGAGAAAACAGCCTTCGCCACTCCCCAAGGTCTTTTTCAATTTAAGAAAATGCCTTTCGGGCTCCATGGTGCAGCAGCCACGTTCCAGCGACTAGTGGACCAGGTGCTGGGCAAGTGCCGGGCATATGCTATGGCCTACATTGACGACATCATTGTCTTTAGCCCGGACTGGCCCACCCATCTCCAGCACCTGGAGTCAGTCTTGAGAGCCCTTCAACAGGCCGAACTGCGGGCCAACCCAAAGAAAAGCCACCTGGGGTTCCGGGAACTCCAATACCTGGGCTTTGTGGTCGGGGGAGGACGAGTCAGGCCACCACCGGACAAGGTGGCCTCAATAGCCGACGCCCCACAGCCCAAGACCAAGAAGCAGGTTCGGCGATTCCTAGGACTGCTGGGGTATTACGGGCGGTTCATCCCCCACTTTGCCTCCCGAGCGGCCCCCCTGACAGACAGCTTGAGGAAGGGGCTGCCCAACCAAGTCCGGTGGACCCCAGAACTAGAGGCAGCTTTTAAGGACCTGCGGTCAGCCCTCTCCAATGCCACTGCCCTATGGAACCCAGACTTTGACCGGCCCTTCACACTGGCCACGGACGCCTCGGACACCGGCCTCGGGGCCGTGCTGACCCAGGAGCGGGATGGCGTGGATGTCCCAATTCTATTCCTAAGCCGGAAGCTCCAGCCCGCCGAGAAGCGCTACGCCACGGTGGAGCGGGAGGCCCTAGCGGTCAAGTGGGCGGTTGGGGCCCTGCAGTACTACCTGGCCAACAACCCCTTTGTACTGCTGACAGACCATGCACCCCTGCAGTGGCTCCATCGCATGAAGGCGCACAACCCCAGGGTGCTGCGGTGGTACCTCTCCCTCCTACCCTTCCAATTCACCGTCAAATACCGCCAGGGGGCACGGCATGTGGATGCGGACTTCATGTCCCGCATGTTCGAGGCTGAACCGGACCCCCACAACTCAAAGCCAAGCGGGGAGGTGTGTCCGGGGTCTGAGCCCCAGCCCCCAGACTTGACAAGAGGGAACAGCAGGTCAACCGGGCTGACGGGCAAACAGAGGGGGCAGCCAGCAGCCAGCAGGTCAACCGGTCAGCCAGCAGGCAGTAGGTCAACCGGTCTGACTGGCAAGCAGAGGGGGCAGCCTGGGGACAGCAGGTCATCCCCTCCCACGGGCAAATGGAGCCAGAACCCGCCGGCGCCAGGGGCAAGAGGCAAAGGCCCAGGGCTTCAGGAGTCAGGGGGAGACAGAGAGAAGCCAGCGAGTCCCACTCCCCTGGGGAAGGAAAGGGGACTAAGCAAGGCAGAAGGGGGCAAGGGCAGAGGGATTGGGGGCCCAGCAGTCACCCACCCAAAGACCTTACCTAAGGAGGAGAAGCAGCAGCAGCCCCAACAGCCCAAAGCCACGCCCCAGCTAGAAAATAGTAGCCTGGCCCAGGAGTTGCCAAAAGCCAAGCCACTCCAGGTGGGGCTATTGGAGGCACTCTGCAGGAAGCCCTGGGCAACCAGCCAAGGAGCCACAGCTGGACCCACCTTCAGCCATCAGCTCAGCCAGGGAGGCCGAGCTGCTAGCCAGGGGACTGCAGCTGGACAGGCCTTCAGCAATCAGCCAAGGCAGGGAGGCTGGGCAGCCAGGGAACAAGGCACAGCTGGTGCTGGTCAGTGGGGCCAGATCAGCTACCCCAGCTGCAACTGCTTGGTGCAGCCCAAGACTGGGCTGGAAGAGGGGTGGGGCAGTAGAAGGAAGCCCTATAAAAGCTGGCTGGGAAGAGCCCTGTGGTGGTGGATGTGAGTAAGGAGTGATAATGTGGAGTGAGAGTGGTGCAATGCAAGAGTGGAGGTTTGGAGGAGAGTTCTGGAAGGAGGGGGTGAAGAAGGACACAGGGGGCAAGCCGGCCAGGTTGAGCAGGCCAGCGAGTGGACTGAGAGGGAGTCTGGGTGAGGTATACCGCCCCTCCTTTCACAGAGCAGGGTCCTGCAGCATCCCTGGCCCCCCTATGACGTCAGGAGCAGACCGCCCAATGCCACGCCCAGTGGCAGCGGCGGCAAGCCCTGACACTACACTACATGTCTTGTATTCCCTTCATGCTGCAATTTTTCTTAAAAGTTAACTTTCTAATATGCTATCAGATTGGTAGATCTTATACAATACAGACTATATTCAGGATCAGGTTTTCCTCCCCCCCCCCCCCCGCGTCTCGGTCTCAGTTCTCTCTGCGCAGCTGAAACAGCTGCGCTCGCTCTCTCCTCCCCCCCACTTTCCCCTTCAGACTTTGGTCTTTCTTCTTGCTGGAACTCCTGATAGTTGAACAAAAAGTCTGTCAGCTGCCCTTCCGATGTAATCTTGTAGGTTTGATCCTCATATCTAAACCAGACGCCTTCTGGAAACAACCATTTATATTTTACATCACGTTTCCTCAGGAAAGCCGCAAGCCCTTTATACTTAAATCTTCTTTTACGAGCCAAAAATGGAACATCCTTCAATATTTTAACCTTGTTGCCCAAATAAACCAAGTCCACATTGTACGAATTATATAAGATGGTGTCCCGAGTCTTCTTAGATGAAAAGTCAATAATAATCTCGTGAGGCAGCTGACGCTTCATTGAATACTTTGAAGATGTCCGCCCGACTTCCCAAATATCGCTTTTTAACTCTTCTTTAGTTGCCTTTGCGAATGGCGCCAAAAGTCCAGACACCAAATCTTTCAAATTTTCACTTTGCTCCTCTTTTACATTCTGAAGACGCAGTACCGTTTGGGCACGGTCCACTTGCAATCCTATTATTTGATTCTCCAAAAGCTTCACTTCCTTACTTGTTGCTTTCATGAGTACTGCATTCTCGTGTGCAGACTGCTCTGCTCCAGTCGCTGTTTCTTTAATGGTTTTCACTTAGCTTTCCACTGAATCAAACTTTTGCCCCATTTCATTCAGTTTCGCTACAAAAGGCTGCACAGCATCAAAGACTGCTCGTCTCACCATCTCTTCCAAAGTTTCCCCCTTCCCCTGTAACGTCGCCATCACCGATTTACTCATTGCTGGGCTCTGCTTTTTCGTCGCCATCTTAGGGGGGGGACGCCAGCTAAGTTCCAAAACTCCGTGAAGGGGAAGAAATCCGCACCTTCTTAGCTTCAACTCCCACCAATCCTTCGCATACGCTTAGAAATCAGAAGGGATTCGCTTACTTACAGGTTTTCACCTTAAATCTGCTTATTGCCGTTCTCCATGGCCCGGCTGCACGTGATGTGCTGCGCAAGTCTGCCGGCCTCCGTTGGAGCAAACGGGCAATTTACCCCCTGCATTGCTTTCAGGGGGTTCTTCCCACCGCGCTCCGGACCCTACATACCTCACTGGAAGTCCTGGGAGTTAACCCTCAAGGGTCAACCGCCCGGTCAGGCTGCTCGGACGTTTCCTCCCGGACGTGTGGAGAGGAGCATCCGACATGGCCGGGAAAATGAAACCGAATCCCTTTTCTTGAATTTATAGACATGCACGATTTACATCCCAAAATAAGAATTGCTCCGACGTTGACTCGGTTTTCTGATATTTGGTAATATTATGTATTTTTTTTAATTAATTTACTTTTTAATTAAGCTTTATAAAATACAACAAATAGAAATCAACAATGAACATCAACTGTAACACAACAACTAATCAATAATAGTTTACAAGTTTTGAAGAATATGAACATTACAATAACTTTTAAACAAAGCAAACAAAGCCCCAGTTTCTGGGGCTGCTGGTCCCTCTTGCAACATCAGAGGGCCGATAGGTCCAGGTCCAAGGAGGGATGCCCTAGGAGGTTGAGATTGACCTTCATGAAGGTTAACATGTCCACCAGGTCCGGGTGTAGACATGCGCGGAGGGGACGGAGGAGGTCTCCCAGGTGGGAGAACACCTGCTCGCTCTGCACACTGGTGGGAGAGCAAGATAGGATGTTGGTTGCCACGATGGACAGGTCCGACCAGATCGAAGATTTGCTCGCCCAATACTCCAAGGGATTAGAGTGGGGGGGCTCGGTGGGCTCCGCCAGGTACTCTCACACCATAGCATCAAAAAGAGTTCAACAGCAGCACCTAGATTATCCAATTTTGATTTTGCTACTACAGACTAACACGGCAAACTCCTTTGAACCTTTACACAAGCAAACTGATCCCCACACCAAAAGGAGCTGTCTGCATCTCCATATCAAAGGAGTTGTTTACATCCCCCCTCTCCTCCTCCCCCTCTCCCCCTCTCCTTCTCTATATTTGACCAGTTTCCTTCTGCCCTCCATGCTTCTGCCGAAGAGAACGTGATTCTCCAAAGCTTATGCTACAATAAAATTGGTTAGTCTTAAAGGTGCTACTGGACTCTTTTTGATTATAGTTGAATGTGTTTCAGATAATTCGAATAACAACAACAAGAAGAACTACGCTTATACAGACAGAGTAGTGCCTCTCCCAGAGCGGTGAACAAGTTAGTGTTATTATTATCCCCACTATACAGCTGGGGAGCTGGGGCTGAGAGGGGTGGATTACCCAAGGCCATCTACTGAGTTCATGGTGGTAGTGGGATTGAAACCAGTAGAGTGCTGATTCGCAGCTGAACCACTTAACCACTGAGCTACAGCAGTTGCTGAAGACACACTGCAAAGGGGGACCGCTCAAACAGTACTTGATGCTTCGCAAAAGCATCTGGCTGACCACAGCTGGAAACAGAAAGCTGGTCTAACAGCTTGCAGGTCCTTTGTTCTCTAAACGCTGCTGCACCTTTAAGAGCATCACAGCACAGTTACGGCTTCACCCCTTATTTGAAGAGCCACACAGGATGGGAGAGCTTCAGTGCCCAGCAGCTCTTAAAGATACAGGAGCCCTCGCTGAGAATTCTGCCCAAAGGTCCTGTAGTTGAGCACCCCATGACGAAGGTGTTCCGAGGCTTTCCCCCCCACCCCCACCAGCCTGCAAATCTGCTCAGGGCTGTCCAATCTGCAAGAGGAGGGAAGGGAAGGCTTGGCTGGGCAGGCTTTTCAAAGATCCTGCAAGGGGAGGGACCCACAAGGAGGCAGCTCTCTGACCTCACTGTTCAAAACGAGCCAAGTACCTCCGCCACTACCCTTTGTCCTGGCAACCCCGCCCCTTCCTCTGTCCCCTTGCTGGAAGCAGCATTTGAGTGGCGGATGTTCCTCTGAAGACTCTCTCACCCTCCTCCCCTTACTGCTGCTGCTGGGCTCAGTGGGCACTGCCAAGTTGGACTTGCAAAGAAAGCGCTCTCTGCTGGCACACTTCTAGCCTGGCATGGTGGTGCGGCCCTCTGAAGGCCCCGCAGTGGGCGTGCCACCGCACCAGGGGAGGGGGTGCCAGCATGGAGAGCTTACTTGGTGTTAGATGCAGGCATGTCCCTGCCGCGCATGCACCCGTCTGCCGTGGTGCCGCCTGTGGAAACTCTGTCTGGCCCCTGATCTTTGGCTTCAGAGCCACCCAGTCGCCCCCTAGGCAAATGGCCCTCCTGGAGGGGAGAAGGCTTCACTCTTTTTAAGGCCTCAGAATTGGGATTTACCGTACTGGAGACTCTGCCGCTCTTTTGGCCACAAAACACCTGAGGAGGCTGCCATTCACTTCTGGAAAAGATCTCCTCCCTCCTCCAGGAAAAGAGCCTTCTTTATATCCACCCATTTCCTACCAGTGCTGCCCTGATGCCCAACCCCCAGCTCTCAGGGTGAGGCCCAACACCTTGGCCAGTGTTGACCACAACCCTCGGATTACACCCTCCCTCTGACCTTCCAGGGGTAGGTTGGATGTTCCTTCCGCCAAATTTGGCCCTTTCTGTGGGCTGCGCCTTGTGGGCTGGTTGTTGATTGGCCCCAGCCTCCGAGATTAGCCATTGCTTCGGGTGGCTCCAGGAGGTGGGGCGGAGCCAGCCCATGGTTCCAACTGGGCTGCATGTCTTCGAGTGGCTGGCCTACCCTTGTTGCGGCTCATCTCCACTCCCTGACGCCTTTTGACAGCTGTTGGGCGTCTGCAGGAGCTGCTGTGTGGCCTGGCTTGCTGGTGGGGTTCCGATAGGCACACCTCTCCATCCTGCTGATGGGGCTTTTGCTGCTCGTGCTGCTTCTCCTGCCCTTTGCCAGTTTGGTGTAGTGATTAAGAATGCGAGAGTCTAATCTGGAGAACCAGGTTTGATTCCCCCCTCGTCCACTTGAAGCCAGCTGGGTGTCCTGGGCTCTATCCCTATCGCTTTCTATATACTGTTCTCTTACTATCTTCATCTATGTGTATTAGAGATGGGCACATAGTGAACAACGGAACAAAATTTTGTACGGAATGGCCGGTTCGTAGTCAAAGAACCACGCGTTCCGTGGGACCGTGTTTTTCTGAACCAAACGAACTTTTCTTACCGTTCCATTGCCGGTTTGGATGCTTTGGCGCCAAACACTCCCTCCCCCAGGCAACAGTGGCAGTCTTTAGCTTGCCCCCACTCTGAGGCCTCCAGGCTTGATTGGCAGCTGTCCCTGCAAACTAGAGAGCTCCCACTCTGGCCTATCCAGCCAGGAAAAGGGGGGAGGGTTAGAATCTGCAAGACAACTGAGGAGGTAGTTCTTCAGCAGCCATGGTAATACCAATCTCTTCCTTCCAAAACCATGTTAGGCAGCTTTTTCTGCCAGCCAGAGTGCTCCTGTGTTGTTCAGTCTCTTGGCTTTTCCCATGAACAGGGGAAGCTGTGCGATTCCTGGTTTCAGTTTCTGTAGAGCGGGAGTGGGAGTGGGAGTGGGAGGAGAGTTTGGTGGCTTGGTGTCTGGCTGTGGTGTTGGGATTGGGATTGGAACTTGGATCTTTGGTCTGCACTTCTGGCTGCTGGAGAAGGGGCTGAAAAGCCTCTTTTCTTTTCTCTTGCTTTCTTGTTTTTCTTACTGTCTGGGGACTGGGTTGGTGTTTGGGGAAAGGGTGCTTTTTTCTTTCTTCCCCCCATCCTAGTCTTAAGATTTTCACCTCCCCACCCCAGCCTAGTCTTAGGCCTTTGAGTAGAACTGTGGTCTTCTTGCTTGACCAAGGTTTTTATTTGCTTTCCCCCCCTCCTTCTCTGCTTTTTGGAGGCTTTCTCTTCTGGCTTGGTTTCTGAGGGTTTGAGCTGCCCCCCCCCCCAGGGAGCTTCACTTTTATTTGCTTTTATTTCTGTCTTTCTCTGCTTATTGGAGTGTCTCACTTCTTGATTGTTTTGTAGAGCCTAGCGTTTCTGTTAGCTCTCTGTGCATTTGTGTGGTGTAGTGCAATTTCCCCTTTTTCTGCACACCCTTTTAGTGTCCTTTAGTTTTCTTTTGTGCACCTTTGTAGCCACTGCCGGTGACTGGGTGGTGCTATGGGGGGCTATGGTGCTGAATCACACCTGTATGGGCTTGCTCCACTGTCTCCGGTGTGCACACCTTCAGCACGCGTGAAAGCGAGGGTCGTGAGGGAACTGAAGGGTGCCCAAGGATGGATTGTCCACTTTACGGCAGACCTCTGGAGTGGCTGTCATCATGGTTACCTCGCCATCACAGTCCACTGGTGGCAACAGGAGGTTGCTCGTGGAGGCAGGCTTGGCCACCCACTTGTATCCTCTGTGCAGGGAGGACCCATACAACCTGTCTCCTCCACGCCAGGGTGAAGGGGTTCCTTCTGTGCCGCCATGATTGGTGGGTGGGTCATTCAGGTGACTGCCTCCAGTGTTCCACAATGCTGCTCCTCCAGGTCCAGACTCATCCGGGCCAATTATTTTGTGCAGCCTGACCAACCGGCAGGCATCCCACCATGTGAGGTAGGTGAGCGTACGATGTCGCTTTGCTGCTCTGCTCTCCCACGGAGGGAGGGCCAGGTCGCCCCCTCCTCATGGCGGGTTGGCCATGTCTGTGGTTGCATCCTGTGAAGCTTCCCGTATGGGCCTGCTGTCTCCTCCGTGCCAGGGGGAAGGGATTCCTTTGTTGCCGCCATGGCTGGCCGCCAGGTGAGTGATGCTGGTGACAGCCGCCTCTGCTCCACACCGGTGTTCAGCTACACGCTGCTCACCTGGGTTGCCCTCATCCAGGCCTCTTATTTCATGCCACCTGTTCAGCCAGGGAAGTTTCCCCTCTATGCGCATGATGTCTCCCCCTTCCCTGTCCATGCCACGCCACGCCATATCTGGCGGGTGGGTCATGCCTGCGGCTTCCAATCCTCTGCACGAGGGATGGCTTCATGCTGCAGCACTAGTGCACTGCTCTTCTGGGTCCGTCCTTGCCCAGTCCCCTTATTTTGTGCCACCTGTCCAGCCAGAGGTAGTTTCCCCTCCATGCACACGGTATCTCCCCCTTCTCTGTCCACGACACTCCGAGTCCGGGGGCTGGGTCATGTCTAGAGCCTCCGCTTCTCTGCACGAGGGATACTGTCATCCTGCTGCATTAGTGCACTACTCTTCTGGGTCCTCCATTCTCCTGGCCCCTTATTTCATTCCGCCTGTCACTCGTGGCGAGGTGCATTGGACACGGACCTCACCGACCCACCTGCCAGCCATGTCAAAGGAGAAAGGTGCACAAAATAAGCAGACCAGGAGAGGCCGGACCATGAGAGCAGCCATCAGAGCAATGCAGTGACATTGTGCACACCCCTGCCCCGCACGTCAGGGAAACGTCCACCGGCTGGACAGGCAGCACAACATAAGCAGCCTGGACGAGAGTGTGGCAGAACGGGCGCTGGCTCTCAGTCCGGGCAACTGAGCCGCCATCAATGGCCTGCTAGCCCCGCTATCCGCCTCCCACCATCCCTGGTGGGCGTGGCTCACCCTCTTCGTCGCTGCCACCACTCACTGATTTGCACACCGCCTGACTGAGGGGCCGTGAGACCCCTCTGGCTGAATTTCCCTACTGGGAAGTGAATTCCCCAATCTTTGGGTGGGCCCTGGAGAATTGGCAACCCACCAAGGTCTAACCTGATCAGTTTCTCCTGGGCTCCCTCCCTTCCTGTAGCATGCCAAGTGGGGGAGGTTACGTAGTCAGAGCACCACAAGGTTCTTTATATTCAAAAAAGGATAATTTATTAACTATATACAGAGCACTATATACAAAGCAGGTGAAGGCACAACACATAGGGGGGTAGACCCCCCCCCTGTTCAGAACTCATAGGGCAGAAAATCAAACTGAAGAGAACCGCTGTCTGCTTTCCCTACCACACTGTTCCCTACTTTACCTTAAGGGGGGGGGTCTGAGGGAAGGTTCACACTTTACTTCCTTTCTGCTGCCTCCCAGGCCCTCCACATTTAGGGCCCAGGCACCCGGGTTTCACCCCGCAGCAGGATCCTCTCCTTCTTCAACCAAGAAGGAGACTAACTCTTTTTTCCCTCAGGATTGGCTGAGTCTCTCTATTCAGGCTCCACCCCTTATTTTTCCCACACTTTCTTGGCCCGAGGCAGCTGGGAGTTGTAGTCCAGGAAGAATGGCGTCCCACACCAAGACTCCTGCAGGCCTCTCTCTGGCCCTACAGCCCATCAAACCTCATGGGGAACATTTTTCTCTTTACACAGATTAACTGCTAGCAGCACTCATTTCACCCCTGGTAACCATTTCGTTACAGAGGGCAACCCAGGAGAGCAGCATATAGCTAAACACCAGTGTGGAGTAGCGGAGCCTGTTACCAGCATCACTCACCTGGCGGCCAGCCATGGCGGCAACGAAGGAACTCCTTCCCCCTGGCACGGAGGAGACAGCAGGCCCATACAGGAAGCTTCACAGGATGCAGCCACAGACATGGCCAACCCGCCGGCCGTGGCGGTAGGTCCATGTTGAGGAGGGGGTGACCTGGCCCTTTCCCCGCAGAGAGCAGAGCAGCAAAGGGACGTTGTGCACTCTCCTACCTTGCGTGGTTAGATGCCTGCCGGCTGGTTAGGCTACACAAAATAATTGGATCGGATGAGTCCAGAACTGGAAGAGAAGCATCTTGGAACACTGTATGCAGTCACCTGAATGACCTACCCGCCGGACATGGTGGCACAGAAGGAACCCCTTCGCCCTGGCGCAGAGGAGACAGCCTCTCCCGTTGAATGGGACTCCTCCCACAATCCTGTACAACTATATGTGCAAGCTGTCCCTCGTGCCGAGGAGCGTTAGACAGCTCCTGGTCCCTCTTTCGACCTCTCCCTCTCTGGAACCAGTCCAACCCTTCCCAATGACCTCTCCTGTCCTGTCCCTCCTGTCCTTTCCGTGAAGGCAGGACGGTGGGTGATTTTCAGCTCGGCTGACGCTGCTTTTGGCCACAAGGGACCGCTCTGCTGCTGCTGCTGCAGTTCTGTGACTGCTGCTGCTGATACTGCTCTGTGTTGCCCTATCTTTTTTTTTTTAATAAAATTTTTATTGGAATTAGAATCATTTGATTTCACATTACAATCAATTCCCGTTTCCCAATTTCTAACCCCCTCCCTTCCCCCCCCCTTTTTTTTTTAGACTTCCAACAGTTTTCCAACCCTTTGTCCCTTTTCCCTTACTCATTTTGAATTCATCTATCTAACAAACATATACTTTCCCTTTAATCTAAGCAATAATTCTTTAACTATTTTTAACACTCTTTACCCTATCTTTAAGTCCCTTCTTCCATATTAGACAAACAATTTATCCCTTTTTCCATAATTTCATAATTTCCTGGTTTCAAATATTTCTATAAACCATATACCATGTAAACCATATAATCCATGCATTCATATAAGTCAACCAATTTAACTTATATTCTGTATATTACTTTTTCTACATATCTTGTCTTCATTCTACTTTAGTTATATTTAATTATATTATTAATTTCCTCTTTCTTTAATTGTACATCTATATAACTATCGTCAAAAGTTATCAATCAATTTGATCCATATGTTTCTTCAAGTAGACTTATTCAGTTTAACATGTTACACATTTATACCAGAAACAATATTAATTAGTCGGTCCTTATAGTTAGTTATTTTCTATCCATATTCTATATGTTTTCCTATATATAACAATCTAACAAGATAACTGCTTAGACATTTTCAATTCTCTCTCTACCCTCCGGTAAAGTCACCCCCCTCTACATTTTGTCATGTTTCAATAGTTCTCAAACTGCCACAGTACTCCTCCCTCCTCCCATTTCTTCAACACATATTGCTTCAGCTTCTCCCAGTCTGTGTTGAACTGTCCTGGGTCCAGATTTCTCAATTTTCTTGTCATTTTGTCCATTTCGGCCATATACAGCAATTTGTAAGTCCAGTCCTCAATAGTTGGCACTTCTTGTACTTTCCATTTTTGCGCATACAAAAGTCTGGCCGCTGCTGTCATGTAAAATAGCAATGTTCTATATTGGGCTGGAATGTTCTCCATTCCCAAGTTCAGTAGCAGGAGTTCTGGGTTCTTATTAATTTGAAATTGTAGAAATTATTGTTGAAATTATACCATTTCAACAATACTTGGTATACCTTGGAAATTTCCTTCTTATCCTCTTTTAAAAGTGTCTGCTCTAGTTCCGAATTCTCTGTTCTTATGCCTCCCTTTGCACAATCCGAGTTGTAGAGATCTCTGATCTGCCTATACTGAAACCAGTCATAGTTGGGCGATAACTCGTCCTGTGTCTTTATTTTAAGTTTGGAAGATTCTATTCGGGTTATCTCCTTATATGTTAAACACTGTTGCTCAGTATCGACAGCTCTCGGATCTATTACTTCATATGGAACCACCCACATGGGGGTTCCTTCTTGTAGAAAGTCTCTGTACTTCTTCCAAGTTGCAAATAGGCTTTTCCGTATGTAATGATGTAAGAACATAGAGTTCACTTTCACTTTATCGTACCATAGGTATGCATGCCATCCGAATATTTTTTTATATCCCTCTAGGGCCAATAATTTCTTATTCTTCAGCGTCATCCAGTCTTTCAGCCACACTAGGCAGATTGCATCATAGTAAAGTCTTAGATTGGGCAGTTGCATTCCGCCTCTTTCCTTTGCATCTTGTAAAACTTTCATTTTCACTCGAGGCTTCTTGCCTGCCCAGACAAAGTCTGATATTTTCCTCTGCCATTTTTCAAACTGCTTAGAGTCTCAGATAATTGGTATTGTCTGTAACAAAAACATTACTCTTGGTAACACGTTCATCTTAACTGCTGCAATCCTTCCCAACCATGACAAATTCAATCTATTCCATTTGATCAAATCTTGCTCAATCTGAGTCCATAATTTTTCATAGTTATTTTTGAATAGATCTATATTCTTTGCAGTCAGTTCAACTCCCAAATATTTCACCTTAGTTGTTACCTCACAGTCCGTTATTTCCATTAACAGTTGTTGTTTTTGCTTAGTCATATTTTTGCATAGTATCTTTGACTTCTTTTTGTTAATATAAAACCCTGCCAAATCTCCGAACTCCTTGATCTTCTCTATCACTTTTGGTATATTCTCCATTGGGTCTTCCACAATTAACATTATATCGTCCGCAAATGCTCTGACCTTATAAGAAAAGTCTTTTATTTTTATTCCACGGATTTCTTCATCTTGTCTTATTTGTATCATCAGTATCTCCAATACCAAAATGAATAACAGCGGAGACAACGGGCAACCTTGTCTTGTTCCTTTACTTATAATCAATTTCTTAGTAGTCTCATCATTCACCACAATTGCTGCATTCTGGTCGCTATAGATTTCTTTAACTGCTCTTATGAATCTTTCTCCCATTTGTAGCTTTTCCATAGTGGCAAACATAAAGTCCCAGTTCAAATTGTCAAACGCTTTTTCAGCATCAACAAAGAAGAAACCAACCTCTTTGTCACAACGCTTATCATAATACTCAATAGCATTAATCACTGTCCTTAAATTGTCTCTGATTTGTCTACCAGGTAAAAAACCTGCTTGCTCCTCCTCAATAACTTCCGAAAGCCATCCCTTCACTCTCTCTGCCAGTATCTTCGCAAAGATTTTATAGTCATTATTAAGTAAGGATATAGGTCTGTAATTTTTCACATTAGTCAGATCTTGGCCCTCTTTGGGTATCTTTTTTTTTTTTTTTGAAAAATTTTTATTGGGTTAGAATCCATTATTTCCACATTTACATTCAATTTTCCCCAATTTTTTCATCTCTAACCCCCTCCCTTTCCCCCCCCCTTTTTGTTGACTTCCAACAGCTTTCCAACCCTTTGTCCCCTTTCCCTTACTTTTATTAGCTTCCTCTATCTAAAACAAATATATATTCTCCATTATTCTAAGCAGTACATCCTTAACTATTTTTAACATTATATGCCCAAACTGTAAGTCTTTGTTTCCATCTTAGATAAACAATTTATCCCAATTTTTCAATTTCAGATATTTCTATATATCATAAACCATATAGATCATACATTCGTTTATATCAAACAATTTGACTTATTGGTTGTTGGGGGTTTTTCGGGCTGTATTGCCGTGGTCTTGGCATTGTAGTTCCTGACGTTTCGCCAGCAGCTGTGGCTGGCATCTTCAGAGGTGTAGCACCAAAAGACAGAGATCTCTCAGTGTCACAGTGTGGAAAAGATGTAGGTCATTTGTATCTACTCAGGAGGGGTGGGGTTGAGCTGAGTCATTCTGTAAGAGTTTCCCAGGGTGTGGAATGCTAATGGCGGGAGGCTTCACTGAGTCATTCTGTAAGAGTTTCCCAGGGTGTGGAATGCTAATGGCGGGAGGCTTCACTGTATCCTGAGGAGGTTCTTTTGCATATGGATTGGTGCTTGATGTGCTAATCTTCTCTGCAGGGCTATTGTCGGGTGTGGAGTGTTTTGTTGGCCTGGTGTTTTTCAGAACTGGAGCCCATGCTCTGTTCATTCTTAAGGTTTCTTCTTTCCTGTTGAAGTTTTGCTTATGCTTGTGAATTTCAATGGCTTCCCTGTGCAGTCTGACAAAGTAGTTGGAAGTGTTGTCCAGTATTTTGGTGTCCTGGAATAAGATACTGTGCCCTGTTTGAGTTAGGCTATGTTCAGCCACTGCTGATTTTTCAGGCTGTCCAAGTCTGCAGTGTCTTTCATGTTCTTTTATTCTTGTCTGGATGCTACGCTTTGTGGTCCCGATGTAAACTTGTCCACAGCTGCAGGGTATACGGTATACTCCTGCAGAGGTGAGGGGGTCTCTGCTGTCTTTTGCTGATCGTAGCATCTGTTGTATTTTTCGGGTGGGTCTGAATACTGAAAAGACAGCAGAGACCCCCTCACCTCTGCAGGAGTATACCGTATACCCTGCAGCTGTGGACAAGTTTACATCGGGACCACAAAGCGTAGCATCCAGACAAGAATAAAAGAACATGAAAGACACTGCAGACTTGGACAGCCTGAAAAATCAGCAGTGGCTGAACATAGCCTAACTCAAACAGGGCACAGTATCTTATTCCAGGACACCAAAATACTGGACAACACTTCCAACTACTTTGTCAGACTGCACAGGGAAGCCATTGAAATTCACAAGCATAAGCAAAACTTCAACAGGAAAGAAGAAACCTTAAGAATGAACAGAGCATGGGCTCCAGTTCTGAAAAACACCAGGCCAACAAAACACTCCACACCCGACAATAGCCCTGCAGAGAAGATTAGCACATCAAGCACCAATCCATATGCAAAAGAACCTCCTCAGGATACAGTGAAGCCTCCCGCCATTAGCATTCCACACCCTGGGAAACTCTTACAGAATGACTCAGTGAAGCCTCCCGCCATTAGCATTCCACACCCTGGGAAACTCTTACAGAATGACTCAGCTCAACCCCACCCCTCCTGAGTAGATACAAATGACCTACATCTTTTCCACACTGTGACACTGAGAGATCTCTGTCTTTTGGTGCTACACCTCTGAAGATGCCAGCCACAGCTGCTGGCGAAACGTCAGGAACTACAATGCCAAGACCACGGCAATACAGCCCGAAAAACCCCCAACAACCATCGTTCTCCGGCCGTGAAAGCCTTCGACAATACAATTTGACTTATTCTCTATATATATTACTCATTCTATCTTTTTATAATAGTTCTATATATCTCTCCTCACGTAGTCAATCAATTTGACCCATCTATATCTTCAGACATTCAGTTTGGTACAAAACTTATCAGAAAAAAAGAAAATATTGTCAGTTAATCGCTCCTTATATTTAGTCCTTATAATTAATTATTTTCTCTATGTTCTGTTTGTTAACCTATATATATCTATATATATGTCAATCTATTAATCTGACTGCTTATTAATTCACATTTATCTCTTCTCCCCCCGGTAAAGTCTCCCCCCTCTACTTCAATACTTCAGTAGTTCTCAAACTGCCACAGTTTTCCTCCCACCTCCCATTTCTTCTCCAGGTATTGTTTCAGCTTCTCCCAGTCTGTGTTGAACTGCCCTGAGTCCAGATCTCTCAGTTTTCTTGTCATCTTGTCCATTTCAGCCATATACAGCAATTTGTAAGTCCAATCTTCAATAGTTGGCACTTCTTGTACTTTCCATTTTTGCGCATACAAAAGTCTAGCTGCTGCTGTCATATAAAATATCAACGTCCTGTGTTGGGCTGGAATTCCCTCCATTCCCAAGTTCAGTAGCAGGAGTTCTGGGTTCTTATTAATTTGAAATTGTAAAATTTCACTCATTTCTCTTATTATTTCCCCCCAGTACTGCCTGGCTACCTCACACGACCACCACATATGATAGAGGGAGCCCTCATGCTTCTTACATTTCCAGCATTTATTAGAAGTATTCAAATTCCCTAGCGCAATCTTCTTTGGTGTCATGTACCAACGATAGATCATTTTGTAAATGTTCTCTTTGATATTAATACATGTCGTTGTCTTCATTGTAGTTTTCCACAAGTGTTCCCATGCCTCCATTGTTATTTCTTTATTAAAGTTTATAGCCCATTTCACCATTTGTGTTTTAACTATCTCATCCTCGGTATACCACTTCAACAGTACTTGGTATACCTTGGATATTCTTTTCTTATCTTCTTTAAGAAGGGTCTGCTCTAGTTCCGAATTCTCTATTCGTATACCTCCCTTTACAGAGTCCGAATTATATAAGTCTCTGATCTGTCTATACTGGAACCAATCGTAGTTAGGTGATAGTTCCTCTTGTGTCTTTATTCTAAGTTTGGATGCTTCAGTTTTAGTTATTTCTTTATACGTTAAACATTGTTGTTCATTATCAACAGCTCTCGGGTCTATCACCTCATATGGAACCACCCACAAAGGGGTTCCTTCTTGTAGATAAATTCTGTACTTCTTCCAGATTATGTATAGACTTCTCCGAACAAAGTGATGCAGGAACATCGAGTTGACCTTTACTTTGTCATGCCATAAATATGCGTGCCATCCAAATATTTTTTTATATCCCTCTAGGGCTAATAGTTTCTTGTTCTTTAATGTCATCCATTCTTTCAACCAAACTAGGCAGATTGCATCATGATAAAGTCTCAGATTGGGCAGTTGCATTCCGCCTCTTTCCTTTGCATCTTGTAAAACTTTCACTTTCACTCGAGGCTTCTTGCCTGCCCAAACAAAATCTGATATTTTCCTCTGCCATTTTTCAAATTGTTTGGAGTCTCTGATGATTGGTATTGTCTGTAGCAAAAACATTACTCTTGGTAACACATTCATCTTAACTGCTGCAATCCTGCCCAACCATGACAAATTCAATCTATTCCATTTAATCAAGTCTCTCTCTATCTGAGTCCATAGTTTTTCATAATTGTTTTTGAATAGATCTATGTTCTTTGCAGTTAATTCGACTCCCAAATATTTCACTTTACTTGTTACTTCACAATCCGTTGTTTCCATTAACAATTGTTGTTTCTGCTTAGTCATATTTTTGCATAATATCTTTGACTTCTTTTTGTTAATGAAGAAACCTGCCAAGTCTCCAAACTCCTTGATCTTATCTATCACTCTTGGCATGTTCTCCAATGGGTCCTCTACAATTAACATTATGTCATCCGCAAATGCTCTGACCTTGTATGAATAGTCCTTTATTTTTATTCCACGAATTTCATCATCTTGACGTATTTGTATCATCAGAATCTCCAATACTAAAATGAACAACAATGGAGATAACGGGCAACCTTGTCTTGTTCCTTTACTTATCGTCAATTTCTTGGTCAATTCATCATTCACCACGATTGCTGCAGTCTGGTCTCTATAAATTTCCTTAATTGCTCTGATGAATCTTTCTCCCAATTGTAGCTTTTCCATAGTGGCAAACATAAAGTCCCAGTTTAAATTGTCAAACGCTTTTTCAGCGTCTACAAAGAAGAAACCAACCTCTTTGTCACAACGCTTGTCATAATATTCAATAGCATTGATCACTGTCCTTAAGTTGTCTCTTATTTGTCTGTCTGGCAAAAAGCCTGCTTGTTCCTCCTCTATGACTTCCGAGAGCCACCCCTTCAATCTCTCCGCCAATATCTTCGCAAAAATTTTATAGTCATTGTTGAGTAGCGATATAGGTCTATAATTTTTCACATTAGTCAGGTCTTGGCCCTCTTTTGGGATCAATGATATATTCGCTTCACTCCAAGTTTCTGGAATCCTTTGATCCCTTAAAACCCCATTCATCACCTCTTTTAGGAATGGTGCCAGTTCATTAGCCATTGTCTTATAGAATTT
This sequence comes from Eublepharis macularius, assembly GCF_028583425.1. Lineage (NCBI taxonomy): Eukaryota > Metazoa > Chordata > Lepidosauria > Squamata > Eublepharidae > Eublepharis > Eublepharis macularius. The sequence goes on from NC_072801.1 coordinate 8,201,492, forward strand.
AGCCGTAAGTCCATCTGGCCCTGGCGCCTTTCCTAGATTTGCAGATTGTATTGCCTTACTTATTTCCTCGTCAGTTACTTCACTATTCAACTTATTTCTCCAAGCTTCCGAGATTTCTGGAAGTTTGGTTTTCTCCAAATATGACGCTATTGATTCTTTGTTTACTTCTTTTTTATTATACAGCTTAGCGTAAAATTTATAAAAGGCTCTACTAATGGTAGCCTGCTCCAAATACGTTTTGTTATCTTCGCAAATTTTATTTATTATCTTCTTTTCCCTTTTCTTCTTCAATTGCCATGCCAGGTACTTCCCAGGTTTATTAGCACCCTCAAACGCTTTTTGATTCAGTCTTTTGAAATTCCACTCCAATTCTTTATTGCTCATTGCTGTTAGCTGTTCTTGAAGTATTTTAATTTCCTGGTATACCTTCTTTTTCCTTGGTCTCTTTTTTAACTGTATTTCTTTGGCTTTTATTTTCTCCTCAATCTCTTGTCTTTTCTCCTCTTTCTTCTTTCTTGCTCTACCATTTAAGTCCATTAGTATGCCCCTTACAACCGCCTTGTAAGCATCCCAAACTTTATTGGTTGGTACTTCTTTATTCACGTTGTATTGTATAAAAAACTTTGTCTCTCTTCTCAATATTTCCATATTCTCTCTTTCCTGTAACAAGTCCTCATTTATTCTCCATGCTTTCCTTTTTCTCTTTTTTCCAAATTTCCACATAATTGGGTTGTGATCTGAGCCTACCATAGGCATTATTTCTACCTCCTTAGTCCATAATGCTAAGTCTTTTGAGGCCCAGATCATATCAATTCTTGATAATGTAGAATGCCTTGCAGAATAAAAAGTAAACTGTCTGCTTTTAGGATATTCTCTCCTCCATACATCTTCAAGAGTCTCTTGTTGAATCAACTCAAAAAAAAGCTTTGGTAATAGTCCTCTTTTCTTTTGTGCCGTTGTAGTCTTTTTGTCTAGTTCCAAGTCTGTCACTCCATTGAAGTCTCCAGCAAGAATTATCTGGTCATATGCAAGATCGTCTAAATGCTTCCTTAAATCCTCAAAGAAGCTTTCTTTTGCACCGTTAGGTGCATAAAGTCCGACTACCAACACTCTCTTTAAATTCCAAATACATTCCACTGCTACAAATCTAGCTTCCACATCTCTCATAACAAATTTTGGCTGTAGCTCCTCTTTTATGTACAACACCACTCCTCTTTTTTTCTTGTTGGAGGCCGCTACAAATTCTTTGCCCAGTTTTCCAGATTTTAAATATTTTACATCCTGCTTTCTGATATGGGTCTCTTGCAAACAAACAATGTCACATTTTTGTTTTAGTAGCCAGTGAAAAGTATTTTTCCTCTTATTCGGTGAGTTTAGTCCATTTACATTCCAAGATAATACTTTACACTCCATACTCATGATCTTGTTGGTAAGTCTTTTTCATTGTCCTTAATAAATCGCTCCATCTCTCGCTCAGATCTGATGCGTTTTTTGGCCCCTCCAAACTCAAAGGACACTCCTTCCGGTAACTCCCATCTGTACCTGATTTTCATGTCCTTCAAAATCTGAATTAGCACTTTATATTTTTTCCGGTCCAGTAACACTGATCTGGGCAGTTCCTTCATTATAATAATCGTCTTGCCATCAATCTCCAATGGATCTTGAAACTGTTTTGTCACAATCCTCTCTTTCATATTTCGTGTTGTAAACTGCACAATCACATCTCTTGGTAGTTTCCTCTGGGTTGCTATTCTCGAATTCACACGGTATGCCACATCTAGGATAGCCACAACTTCCTCCTCCTCCTTCCCCAGGTACTCAGCCAACACCTCAGTCATCTGTTCTTGCGCTGACTTTCCTTCCACTTCTGGCAAGCCACGAAAACGTAGCTGCTTCTCCATATGTTTAGTTTCTGCAACTGACATTCTCCCCTTCACCAATCTCATCTCTGTTTGTTGCGTGTCTGCTAAATTCTCCATCGCGTCTTCTACTGTTTTAACTCTCTGCTGCGTTCCTTGTAATTCACTTCGTATTGTTTCCATACCTTTTTTCACTTCTGACAGCTCCGATTTTACTGTCTGTGTAACCTCTTTAACCTCTTTTATCAGCTCCAATTTCGTGTCCTTAAGTTCTTTAATCATATCTAAAAGTTTTTTGTCCAGGTTTTTATCCAGGTTTTCTATTGCCGATTGCCACTCTTTTTTTGACATCGTGGGGCTTGCTTTAGCTCGCTCCCACGAATCCGCTCTCTTCCTTAACTCCGTGGCGTAAAATTTAACGTTTTTCTATTTTAAATGTCCCGGTCTTCTTATAGAAATTAAATTTTAAAGAGTCCAAAATGTCGGGCGTCTTTTCTCTATGGTTTCTCTATGATTTTGTAATCCAAGATGGCCTACTTCCTCTTCCGCTGAAGCCGCGACCCTTCCCCTTTCAAAAATGGCGATTCCCTACTTCCTGCCCTCCAGCAAGGGCCGCTTCTCTCCAGCCACTCTATTGTTATTACGCACTTCCTGTCTCCCGTCTTCCCACAGCAGATCTCGCGATGGTGTCTTTTTCTCACAGCTCCAAAGCCACAGGTATTCAAAACAATAGTCCCATTTCTTTAATAACTTCTTTAAACTTAGTCTCTTTTTAAATTCAATTCCTGCCGAGTCTTCCCCTCCTTTTCACTAGTCTGTTGCAGTTTAAAAATCTACTTTTTTTCCTCTCTGTTTTTATCAATCTGTCCCGTCTCAGAAGATAATGATCTTTACCTTCTCTTCACTTTTCTCGGGTTGTAATCGCTGTTTCGATTTTAAGTTCTCCTCTCAGCTTCTTCCCCCAATCGAAGCTTGGGTATGTAGGTCTTATGCCAGCCGAATTGGCCCCAAAACTGCCGCAGAGATTATAGCCGACCCGTCGCAAGGTGGGACCTCAAGGATCGGGAGGGGACCCGTTGTGTAGAGCCCCCCCTCGTCCGAGATCTAGCTCACCCTAGGGTCTTGAGCGTTCTTTGCCTGCTCCCCGCCTGAGAGCAGTCGCCCGCGGGCTATTTTCACCCCGCCGGCCGGTTAAAACGGCAGTCCGGTCAGCTCTGCAAGTGGAGCTGCGTTAGACCTCCATGGATCCCAAACAGGAAGTCCCCCAAACAGGAAGTCCCTGGCCCTCTTTGGGTATCAATGAAATGTTAGCTTCCTTCCAGGTATCTGGAATCCGTTGATCCTTTAATACTCCATTGATCACTTCTTTTAGGAATGGTACCAGTTCATTGGCCATTGTCTTGTAAAATTTGGCTGTAAGTCCATCTGGCCCTGGCGCCTTTCCCAAATTTGTTGATTGTATTGCCATTTTTATTTCCTCATCCGTTACTTCGTTGTTCAGTCTGTCTCTCCACGATTCCGAGATTACTGGGAGCTTCATTTTCTCCAAATATGTCGCTATTGATTCTTTATTCACCTCTTTCTTATTATACAATTTAGCATAAAATTTATAAAAGGCTCTACTAATGGATGTCTGTTCCAACCTGTGTTGCCCTATCTATGGGCAGGAGCAATAGCTGACCCCTCTGGGCATGGGGGGAATGGGTCACTTCTATCCTTTCCACGAAGGCAGGAAGGTGGTTCATGTCCACTGCTGTCACCAACCTGAAATTCAGTGGCTTTCTCGGCTCATGGCTCTCCAACGAAGGGGTATTCCCAGTCCTGCACCATGATGCAGCCGGCGGCAACCCATTGTCCTCTCCCCTGCAAAGTCCTGGACGTTCCCTCTTTTGACCTCTCCTTCTCTGGAACCACTCCAATCTCTCCGACTTTCCTCTCCTCTCCTCTTCTGCTCCTCCAGATGACTCACCATGTCATAGGTGTAGTTCCAGCGGGTGGCCGTGTCCTGGAAGAGGTGGTACTCATGATCTCCCTCCCCCTGCCTCTGGAGCAGCTTGCATGAAGACTTGATACTGTGCAAGAAGTGGGCTGAGAGGCTCCGACAGCTGTCCAGCAATGGGCGCATGGACAACGTCGATTGGTCCCTGTGGCATTGATGTTGCTCCCTAGCCCCAGAGCATCCATCGTAACTTAGTACAGTTTGTGTGCCAGGCAGACCAGGCTGTCTAGGGATGCCTCTCTCAGGGCCGCCCGCATGATTCTTCCCGCATCGGTGATCATGAAGCCGCAGGAAACCTATCCTGTGGGAGCCCATTCCCACAGGTCAGACCCGACGGTGGAGGTGATGTACTTGTCCATATGATCCTTGTCCATGCCTGCAGCAGGAGCACTCCATAGCCCAGCACCAAGGGGGCCACCACCTCCTGGGGACCTGACCGCTCTCTTGGACAGCCGAGATCCTCCGGTTGCCAAAAGTGGATTGTGATGGCGAGGCAGCCATGATGACAGCTGCTTGAGAGGTCTGCCATAAAGTGGAAAGTCCATCCTTGGGAACCCTTCAGTTCCCTCATGACCCTCGCTTTCATAGCCTGGTAGAGGGTGGGCAAGACTCGCTGGCCAATGGTCCTTTGTAACGGCACTGAGAAAAAGGGAGCCAATCGACGCTTTGGCCTCCTAAAGCCCACACCCTCTATGATGGATAATGGGAGTTCACCCAATGAGATCATCTCCTCCACTGCTTCAGTGTATGCCTCCTGCACCCTCCCCCTGACTCTTATGCTGGGCATTGTCAGAAGCCCAGAGGGAACAACCTCCTGCAAGGTAGCCTGCCTGGCCGTACCACTCCCACCCACACCGCCCTCATGGCCAGTCTACTTACTGGCCATGGACTCATTTTCCACTCCCCCTTCTCTCTGCTCTGGACTCCTCACCTGCCTGACAGGTGGTTCGCATACCGTCGGAAGCGAGATGCCCAGGTGGTGCCTCTGCACATGCTTGCGCAGATCAGAGGAAAACAGGTGCTTGGGGTCAGTGCCCCTACGCACCGTCACGTCGCAGTGAAAGCACCATGCTGAGCAAGGGTCATTGGGAAGGACTTCAAAGTGCCTCCAAATGGAGTTGTCGAAACGGTCGTGGGCAGGGGGCGTTTCATGAGAAGATCGAAGGGATGACTGCCACGGCATGCTGTTAGACTGTGAAGAGGGGGTGGGGGTGCTGCAGACACGGAGAGTCCCTGGAGTTTCTGAGGCAGAAGACTGGGATGATGCTCCAAACCCCACCCATTCCTCCTCAGATCCCACCTCCTCCGCAAACAGCTTCACCAGGTCCACTTCTGGCAGCATAGGAGAGACCACTTCTGCCTCCGCCAGAGCCTCGGTGGACGGATCAGTAGTGCGAGAATCTGCTACCGGACAGACTTCCCTCCCAGAACTGCTGCTGCCGGCCTCCAACAGGCCACATACTCTGCCCTCTTTCCCACCACGACCAGTCTTGCCTAGCAAGAAACACTTCATAGTGCTGCAGTAAAACAAAGGACAAAACAGAGAGGAACCACTGGGGATAATGGAGGACAAACTAGACAGTGAGGGAATGAGGTGGTAAGAAGCAGCCCTGACACTGGGTTTGGGTGTTTTGAGCCAAAAAACCAACTCCCCCAGTCCCTGTCAACAGCTGGACAGAGGCTCTAAATAAAACAACAGCGTGAGTGCTGATGATGTACGCAGCAGAGACAGTGCAGTGACACCGTGCAGGTGCATGAGTTAGGAAGCGGACAAGATCCACTGGCCCACCAAACCACCTCCATTGGACACTGTCCCCAGCTGGAAAAGGGCTCAAAATAAATAAAACAGTGTGTGCGCTGACGGTGTGCGAGCTCACAGCAAAGGAGAGTTACACTGGTGAAGTGTGCAAGTGGGGAGCATGCAGGGAGTAAAGCTGTCCGGGCAGATGTGACTCAGTGGGCAGTCCCCAAACAACCTCCACCAGACATTGTTCCCGGCTGGAAAGGGGCTCAAAATAAAATAAAACACTTTGTGGGCTGACAATGTGCACAGCGGAGTCAGTGGCTGCCTCGTCAAAGGGCAGTGGTGGAGGGCTCCTGTATCTTTAAGAGCTGCTGGGCACTGAAGCTCTCCCATCCTTTGCGGCTCTTCAAATTAGGAGTGAAGCCGCAGCTGTGCTGTGACACTCTTAAAGGTGCAGGAGCGATCAGTTAAGAAAGGACCTGCAAGCTGTTAGATCAGCTTTCTGTTTTCAGCTGTGGTCAGCAAGATGCTCTTGCGAAGCATCAAGTACTATTTGAGTGGTCCCCCTTTGCAGGGTGCGCAGCCTGAAACCTGATCTCTCAGAGTGGGGAGAGAAAATAAAAGCAGAAACTGCAAAGGAGGGGGGAAATGTGCCCAAAGCCGAACTGAAACAGGCGGGGGATGGCCACTGGTACAAGGGAAGCAAACTTTATATCCCAATCAGTTTAAGAAAAGAAATATTGCACCAACGTCATGATGCAAAAACTGATGGACATTTTGGATATCTCAAAACGTTACACTTAGTACAAAGACCATTTTGGTGGTCAGCAATGAGAAAGGATGTATCTCAATACATATCCTCCTGCCCAGTATGTATAATGGGAAAATCAAGGAAGAGGAAACCCCCTGGATTCTTACAACCATTGGAAACTCCCTCGAGACCATGGGCTGTGATTTCAATGGACTTTATTACCCATCTTCCCCCCTCAAAAGGACACACAGTCGTTTTAGTAGAGGTGGATCTCTTTTCAAAACAGGCTCATTTTATTCCGTGTACTGCCATACCTACAGCTAGGAAGCTAGCCAGCCTGTTCTTAAAGCATATAGTATAACTACGTTCATTTCTTAATAAAGTCATATCCGACAGAGGTCCCCAGTTCGTTGCCAACTTCTGGCGGGAGCTTCTTCAACTCTTGGGAATTGAACAAGGACTTAGCTCCGCCTATAATCCACAATCCAATGGACAATCCGAACGCACAAATCAGGTGCTTGAACAATTTCTAAGATGCTACAGTAACTCCCAACAAGATGATTAGTTGGAATTTATTGATTTTGCCAAATATGCGTATAACAACTCCGTACACTGTTCAACAAGGGCCACACCATTTAAGTACATGGATATGAAGGAAAGGTTCTGCCTTTCTCTACAGCCCCTGAATCCTCACAGGGAGGAGACCTGGAGGAATGGTGGACTAACAGCTTATGATCTGGGGCAGCCTCCAGAGCAACAGGCAGACCACGCCTATGCCAGCAGACCGCCCCGGCCCGTGCTTTGCGAAGAGCTCACAATCAAGAAGGAGAGGGGTGGGTGTGGTCTGGGGAGCCGCTCCCCCGGTCGCTCTATGCAGTGACAAGTCCGTGATTGGCGCATTCAGAGATGTTGGCATGGAACGGTCAGGGACTCTGCCCTGAGGAACCCAGGGAGTCTTAAACCGGGCAGCAGGCATTTTCACAAGCAGGGCTCATTCACCGATTGGCGCCTTGGTGGACGGTTAGGCAGAGCCAGCCACCAACATGCGGACACAGTGGCCCTGGCCCCGCCTCTACCCCCAGGCAATAAACACAAACACAGGCATGGTAGGAGAAGGCCAGTCCAGAAGGACAGGTGGCCAGAGGTCCATCGACGGCCTGGGCTCTGCTCACCGGCCCCCTCGCTTGCCCTCTGGGTCGTCCAACATCGTTTCGAGAGTGTGCCCAGAAGCAGCTGCCCCTCCCACTCATCCAGCTCCGGCTGCGGTGAGCAGATCGTGTGGCCAAGCTCCACATCATTGCCGTCGTCCCCTGGTGGACAGGGAGGCACTGTGGAGGGCTTGAAATAAGGCCCCCAGGCCCCCACTAGGGCCCAGCTGACCGGAACCCAGGTGCCCCCAATAACATGCCACCCCCCAGTCACCCCACATGGGACTGAGCGGTCCTCGACAGCAGCTGGCCATGCGGGGTGGCCGGACACACAGAGAGAGAGATGGTCCTATTCCCAGCAAGGTGGCGAAAAGCCATCCCAACCCAGAGTGCATCACTCCCCTGCACTCACCCCACTACACTGCGCGCCCCTTGGTTACAATGCTGTGGACCCGGTCGACGGCCTCACACCACCGTTCATCCCAGTCCCTTCCAGAGGAAACCCACAGGGGGGCAGTGAGTAGGGGGTGGTGCAGTGGCCGTGAGTGCCACCACAGTGGCAATGGCAAGGGTGCCGGGGCGGAGAGGGTAGTGGAGTGTCCCGAGTTCCCTGGCTTGAGGACGTGCGGGGGCCCAGTGTACTCTGGTCTGTTTCCATGTAGTCCTCCTCTCTCTGAAGGAGATGCTCCTCATCCCAGATGGCGGCATCCAGCATGGCCCTGCATTGGCGCAGCTCTGTCGCCTTGTCGGGATAGAGCTCCCCCAAGTCCAGAGGCCAGGCCACACGCTCAGCCTCTGCCAGCAGTGCCGGGTTCAAAGTACACTTCCCATGGAGGACCATATCCATCCGGATGGCACACTCCTCTCGCCACCCACCCCACACCATGCTGCTATCCGGAGCTCCAAGACAGGATCGATGAGGCACTGTGTGAGGCGGAGCACAATCTCCTGGAAGAGGAGGTGGCAGCAGGCCCTGAGTGCAGTAAGTCAGGGCCCGTTCCGCATACGCCAGGCCACGCCGCCATCCTGAGGGGCCTTCCCCCTGCTGCTGCAGATGGTGGTTCGCAAGGCCTCGGACATACCCCAACTGCTCCTGTCGAAGCGCACTGTAAAGCTCAAGACAACTCGGAGATAGTAATATTACTGCAATATGAAATATCAATTATGTTAAATTTAATAAAGTGCTAAGTGCAACCGTGTTGTGTCACAATCAATTAAAGCAATATCATAAATATTTCATATACCACATCTCATGAACAACATTCAAAAATGGTTAAGATGCACAGAGCTAGCAGCAATATAGCCATTTATATAATTCATACAATATCTACTCAGACCGCAGTTCATACAGTGTCTATACAGGCAGTAGTACACCCGGTGAAGAGTCCGTAGTACATATGAAGAGGCAATGACGATGGAAGGCAACCTGGAACTGGAACTCTTATTTCGAGGACCACCAGGAGTCAGTCGAATAGAGAACGACCTTGAGCTGAATCTCACACCAAGAACAGCCCTACGGGTCTAAGCCAGCAATTTCCAATCCCCGTTTCGTGCTGGAACTTCCTCATGGGCACAGTGTGTAATCTCTTCCAGCCTCTCACATTCACATCACACAATTGGTAGGAGCCGACGGGACAATGCTTGTCGAAGCGCAGTCTGCACGTGCCCATGGCACTGGCCACACCAGCACTAACAGGCATTCTCCCTCTCTCCTCCACAGGGACCATCTACAAAAGATGGATGGCTGCAATGGACCGGGTGCACGGGGCGTACCTGCAGGCCTGGGCAGCCGCACCTTGTGAGTCTCGCCGACTGGAGGGATGAGGGCGTGCAGAGCGGGGGTGTCCCGCAACAGCGACAGGATGCTTTGAGCCTACAGGAGCCCTGCCGGCACCGTCCCTAACGTCTTAACCCCTATGGGCTACACCGCCTTTTCCTCAGGTGTAGCTCTTTGCTATGGGAAAGCATGGTTTCCATTATTCCCTATGGGCAATAGCTGTCCCCATTATTCCCTAAGGGCAAGCATGCTTTCCATGATGCCCTATGGGAAATTGCTGTCCCCATTATTCCCTATGGGCAAGCAGGGTTTCCATTATTCCCTGTGGGCAATCGCTCTCTCCATTATTCCTTAAGGGCAACCGTGGTATCCAGTATTCTCTAGGGTAATTGCTGTCTCCATTATTCTCTATGGGCAAACATGATGCTTTCCATTATTCCCTATAAACAAACTCTGTGCCCATTGTTCCCTACGGGCAAGCATGCTTTCCATTATTCACTATGGTCAATAGCGGTACCCATTATTCCCTATAGGTCGTCGCTGTCCCAGTAATGTCCCAGCATGATTTCCATTATTTCCTATAGGAAATTCCTTTCTGCATTATTTCCTATGGACAATCACTGTTTTCATTATCCCCTATAGGCAAGCATTCTTTCCACTGTTCCCTATGGGTAATCACTGTCCCCATTATTGCAGAGGGGCAAGCTCAGTTCCCGTTATTCCCTATGGGCAAGTATTCTTTACGTTATTCCCTATGGGCAAGCATGGTTTCCATTATTGCCTATGGACAATCACTGTCTCCCTTATGATTTAGGGGCAAGCATTCTTTCCATTATTGCCTATGGGCAATTGCTCTCCTCATTATTCCCTACGGGCAAGTGTGGTTTCCATTATTTCCTATGGGCAATCACTGTCTCCATTGTTCCCTATGGGCAAGCTTGCTTTCTATTATTTCCTATGGACAATCGCTGTCCCCATTATTCCTTAAAGGCAAGCAGTTTTCTCTAGGGGAATCGCTGTCTCCATTATTCTCTAGGGGCAAGCCTCGTTTCCATTATTCCCTATGGACAATCACTGTCTCCATTGTTCCTAAAGGGCAAGCATGGTTTCTGGTATTCTCTAGGGGAATTGTTGTCTCCATTATTCTCTAGGGGCAAGCCTCGTTTCCATTATTCCCTATGGACAATCACTGTCTCCATTGTTCCTTAAGGGCAAGCATCATTTCAGTTAATCCCTGTGGGCAAGCCCTATTCCATTATTCCCTAAGGACAATTGCTCTTTTCATTATTCCCTAAGGGCAAGCATTCTTTGCACTATTCTCAATGGGCAATCACAGTCCCCATTATTCCCTATGGACAATCACAGTCTCCCTTATTCCTTAAGGGCAAACATCATTTCAGTTAATCCCTGTGGGCAATCCCTATTCCATTATTCCCTATGGACAATGGAGTTTTCATTATTCCTTATGGGCAAACATTCTTTCCATTATTCCCTAGGGGCAATCGCTCTTCCCATTATTCCCTATGAGCAAGCATAGTTTCCATTATTCCCTGTGGACCAATCACTGTCCCCATTATTCCTCAGGGGCAAGCATTATTTCCATTATTCCCTAAGGGCAATCACTGTCTCCATTACTCCCTATGGGCTTTAGCTGTTCCCTTTATTCCTTAAGGGAAAGCATGGTTTCCATTATTTTCTGTGGGCAATCACTGTCTAATTAATTCCCTGTGGGCAATTGCTGCCTCCTTTACTCCCTATGGGCAAACCTGGTTTCCAGTATTCCCTATGGGTAATCGCTGTCTTTATTATTCCCTAAAGGCAAGCATGATTTCTATTATTCCCTATGGGCAGTCACTGTCCTTATTACTCCCTATGGGCAAGCATGGTTTCCTTGATTCCTTATGACCAGTCACTGTCTCCGTTATTCCCCATGGACAACCGCTGTTATCATTATTCCCTAAGAGCAAGCACGCTTTCCATTATTCCCTATGGGGAATCGCTGATCCCATTATTCCTAATGTGCAATTGCTGTTCCTATTATGGCCTACAGGTAAACATGATTTCCATTATTTCCTGTGGGCAATCCGTGTCTCCGTTATTCCCTATGTGCAATCGCTGTCTCCATTATTCCCTATAGGCAAGCACAGTTTCCATTATTCCCTAATGTGTCTCCATTATCCCCTAAGGCCAATTGCCCTTTTCATTATTCCCTATGAGCAAGCATTATTTCCATTATTTCCTAAGGTCAATCGCAGTTCCCATTATTCCCTACGGGCAAGTGTTCTTTATTGTCCTTTATTGCCTAAGGACAATCTCTGTATATATTTTTCTTTAGAGGCAAGCATTATTTCCATTATTCCCTATGGTCAATCGCTGCGTCTATTATTCCCTATGGACAATCGTGGTTTCCATTATTTCCTAAGGGCAATCGCTGTCTCCAGTATTCCCCATGGGCAAACATGGTTGACATTGTTCCCTGTGAACAGTCACTGTCTCCATTACTCCTTAAGGGCAAGCATGGTTTCCGGTATTCTCTAGGGGAATTGCTGTCTCCATTATTCTCTATGGGCAAGCATGACTTCCATTATTTCCTATGGGCTATTGCTTTATCCATTATTCCCTAGGGGCAAGTATTCTTTCCATTATTCCCTAAGGGAAAGTGCTGTTCTCATTCTTCCCTATGGGCAGGCATAGTTTCCGTTATTCCCTATGGACAGTCACTGTCACCTTTATTCCCTATAGACAATCCCTGTTTTCATTATTCCCTATTCCTTATTCATTATTTCCCTATTCCCTATGACCGTGGTTTACATTATTCCCAATGGGCTTTCACTTTTCCCATTTTTCCCTATGGGCATGCATGGTTTCTATTATTCCCTATGGACAATTGGTGTCCGCATTTTCCCCTCTGGGCAAGTATCAATTCCATTATTCTCTATGGGCAATCGCTTTATCCATTATTGCCGATGGGCTATCGCTGTTCCCGTTATTCCCTAAGGACAAGCATGCTTTCCATTATTCCATATGAGCAATCACTGGGTCCATTATTCCATAAGGGCCAGCATGGTTTCCAATATTCCCTAAGGGCTATCGCCGTTTCATTAATTCCCTGTGGGCAATCATTGTCTCCTTTATTCCCTTTGGGCAAGCATGATTTCGGTTATTCCCTATGGGCAATCGCAGTCTCCATTATTCACTTGGAGAAAGCATGGTTTGCATTATTCCCTATGGGGATTATTCCCTAAGGGTAATCAAATTTTCCATTATTCCCTAGGGGCAATCGCTGTCCCCATTATTCCCCAGGGGAAGCATGGTTTCCTTTATTCCCTAAGGCCACTTGGGGTTGCCATTATTCCCTATGGACTATCACTGTTTTCAGTATTCCCTATGTTCAATTGCTGTTTTCATTATTCCCTAAGGTCAATTGCTGTTTTCATTATTCCCTATAGTCAATTGCAATCTCCATTATTCCTTATTCTTTCCATTTTTCGCTATGAACAAACTCTCTTCCCATTATTCCCTAAGGGCAACCACTTGTCTCATTATTCCCTATGGGCAATTGCTATTCCATTCTTCCCTATGTGCAAGCATTGTTTCCTTTATTCCCTATGTGCAATCGCTGTCGCCATTATACCCTATGGGGGATCCCTATCTCCATTAATCTCTATGGGTAAGCATAGTTTCCATTATTCCCTATGGACAATAGCTGTCCCCATTATTCCCTATTGGCAAACATGGTTTCCTTTATTCCCTATGGCCACTTACTCACCCCGTTATTCCCTATGGACAATTGCTGTTTTTATTATTCCCTATGGACAATCGCTGTTTTCAGTATTTCCAATGGGCAAGCATGCTTTCCATTTTTACCTATGAACAAGTGCTGTTCCCATTATTCCCTATGTGCAATCGCTGTTCTCATTATTCCCTATTGGCAGAGTTAGTTTTCATTATTCCCTATGAACAATCACTCTCTAAATTATTTCTTAGGAGCAAGCATCATTTCCATTGTTCCCTAAGGGCAATCGCTGACTGCATTATTCCCTTAGTTCTATCGGTGTTCCCCTTGTTCCCTAAGGGTATGCATGCTTTCCATTATTACCTACGGGGAATTGCTGTCACCATTATGCCCTATGGGCAAGCATGTTTTCCATTTTTTCCGAAGGGAAATCGCTGTTCCTATTATGGCCTACAGGCAAGCATGATTTCCATTCTTTCCTATGGGCAATCCGTGTCTCCATTATTCCCTAAGGGCAATTGCTCTTTTCATTAATCCCTATGAGCAAGCATGGTTTTCATTATTCCCTTTGTACAATCGCTTTACTCATTATTCCCTAAGGGGGATCGCTAGCTTCGTTATTCTCTACAGGTCAGCATGCTTTCCATTATTCCCTATGGCCAGTCATTGTCCCCGTTATTCCCTATGGTCAAGCTTGGTTTCTATTATTTCATATGAGCAAACGCTGTCCCTATTATTCCCTATGGGCAAACATGGTTTACATTATTCCTTGTGGGCAATGGCTGTCGCCATTATTCCTTAAGGGCAAGCATGGATTCTGGTATTTCCTAGGGGAATCGCTGTCTCCTTTACACCCAATGGTAAGTATGGTTTCCATTGTTTTATATGGACAATTGCTTTATCCATTATTCCCTAGCAGCAAGCATGGTTTGCATTATTCGCTATGGGCAGTCTCTGTCTCCATTATTCCCTAAAGGCAAGCACAGTTTCTGTAATTGCCTATGGGCAATCGCTGTCTTCATTGTTCCCTATGGGCAAGTGTTGTTTTCATTATTCCCTATGGGCGAGCATGTTTCCTTTATTCCTTAATTCCCTTTATTCCCTTAATGTCCCCATTATTCCCTATGGGCAATCACTGTCCACATTATTCGTTACGTCAAGCATTTTTACCATTATTCCCTATGGCCACTCGTTGTCCCCATTATTCCCTATGGGCAAGCATGGTTTCCTTTATTCCCTAAGGCCAATTTCTGTTCCCGTTATTCCCTGTAGACAATCACTGTTTATTATTATTCCCTATTCATTATTGGCTGTTTCCTATGCCCATGGTTTTCATTATTCCCTATCGGCATTCGCTTTTCCCATTATTCCCTAAGGGCATTCATGGTTTCTGTGATTCCGTATGTACAATCGCTATATGATATCGCTGTTCCCATTATTACCTGAGGACAAGCATGCTTACCATTATTCCCTATCAGCAATCACTGTCCCCATTATTCCCAGCGGGCAAGCATGGTTTCATTATTCCCTATGGTCAACCGCTGTCTCCATTCTTCCCTAAGGACATTCGCTGTTATCATTATTGCCTATGGGGAAGCATGCTTTCCATTTTTCCCTATGAATGAACACTGTTCCCATTATTTGCTAAGGACAATTGCTGTTCGTGTTATTCCCTACGGCAGTCGCTGGCTCCATTATTCCCTTTGGGCAAGCATCATTTCTATTATTCCCTATGGGCAGTCGCAGTCTCCATTATTCCCTAGGAGAAAGCATGGTTTGCATTATTCCCTATGAGGATTATTCCCTAAGGGCAAGCAAATTTTCCATTATTCCTTATGGGCAATCACTGTCCCCATTATGCCCCAGGGGAAGCATGGTTTCCTTTATTCCCTAAGGCCACTCGCTGTCACCATTATTCCCTATGGACTATCACTGTTTTCAGTATTCCCTATGGTCAATCGCTGTTTTCATTATTGCCTAAGGACAATCGCTGTTTTCATTATTCCCTACGGTCAATCGCAATCTCCATTTTTCCTTATTCTTTCCATTTTTCGCTATGAACGAACTTCTCTTCCCATTATTCCCTATGGGCAATTGCTATTCCAATTCTTCCCTATGTGCAAGCATGCTTTCCATGATTCCCTATGGGCAATAGCTGTCCCCATTTTTCCCTATGGGCAAGCACGTTTCCTTTATTCCCTATGGCCACTTAATGTCCCCATTATTACCTATGGACAATCATTGTCTCCATTTTTTCCAATAGACAATCGCTGTTTTCATTATTTTCTAAATGCAAGTATGCTTTCTATAATTCTCTATTGGCAGTCGTTGTCTCCATTATTCCCTATGGGCAATCGCTTTCTCCATTATTCCCTACATCAAGGATTTTTACCAATATTCCCTATGGCCACTCGCTGTTCCCATTATTCCTTATGGGCAAGCACGGTTTCCTACATTCCCTATGGCCAATTTCTGTCCCATTATTCCCTATAAACCATCACTGCTTATTATTATTCCCTGTTCCCTATTCATTATTGGCTGTTTCCTATGCCCATGTTTTGATTATTCCCTATTGGCATTCGCTTTTCCCATTATTCCCTATGGGCATGCATGGTTTCTATGATTCCCTATGGACAATCGCTGTTCTGATTAGTCCCTATATGATATTGCTGTTCCCATTATTACCTGAGGACAAGCATGCTTAACATTATTCTCTATCAGCAATAGCAGTCCCCATTATTCCCTGTGGGCACGCATGGTTTCCATTATTTCCTAGGAGCCATCACTGTCTCATTAATTCCCAGTGGGCAATCTCTCTCTCCATTATACCCTATGGGCAATCACTGTCTCCATTATTCCATATAGCCAAGCATGCTTTCCAGTATTCCCTATGGGCAATCACTTTCTCCATGATTCCCTGAGGGCAAGCATGGTTTGCATCATTCCCTTTGGGCAAGTGTTGTTTTCATTACTCCCTAAGGGCAAGCATGTTTTCCATTATTCCCTATGCGCAATCACTGTCTCCATTATTCCCTAAGGGTAAGTATGATTTCCTTCATTCTCTAAGGCCACTCGCTGTCCCCATTATTCCCTAAGCACATTCGCTGTTATCATTATTCCCTATGGAGAAGCATGCTTTCCATTTTTCCTCGTGAATGAACACTGTTCTCATTATTCCCTAAGGACAAGTGCTGTTCATGTTATTCCCTATGGGCAAGCATCATTTCCATTATTCCCTATGGGAAATCCCTGTCTCCGTTATTCCCTATGGACAAGCACTATTTTCATTATTTCCGTCAGACAAGCATTCTTTCCAGTATTCCCTATGGGCAATTGCTGTCTCCATTCTTCCCTAAGGGCAAGCGTAGTACCCCTTATTCCCTATGGACAATCACTGTCTCCATTATTCCTTAGGGGCATACATCATTTCCATTATTCCCTATGAGCAATCACTGTCTCCAATATTCCCTAATAACTATCACTGTTCTGCTTATCCCCTAAGGGCAAGCATCTTTTCCCGTTATTACCTATGGGGAAGCGCTGTCCCCATTATGCCCTATGCACAAGCATGGTTTCCATTACTTCCAATGGGCAATCGCTGTCCGATTAATCCCCTATGGGCAATCGCTGTCCGCATTATTATGATGTATGTGTATCTATCCTGTTTTGTTTTTCTTTCTCTCTCTCTCTCTCCCTATCCATCTATCTCACCATCTCTCTCTCTCTCTCTCTATCTTTCTATATTGTTCTGTCTTTTCTAATATTTTTGTTTTTCTCTCCTTTCTTTCTTTCTTTCTTTCTTTCTTTCTTTCTTTCTTTCTCTCTTTCTTTCTTTCTTTCTTTCTTCCATTCTTCCATTCTTCCTTCCTTCCTTCCTTCCTTCCTTCCTTTCTTTCTTTAATCTATCTTTCTATCTATATTGTTCTGTCTCTATAACTATATCTATATCCAACTCTATATCTATTTGAAGTGTTCCCATTCTGTTCTAGCTCTAAGACACTGGATCTCTATGTAGCCTTTTCTATCTGTTTATCTGTATCTGTATCTTACTGTCTACTTATTACTTTCTAATTCTGTTTCTTTCTCTAACTATCTATCTGAATCTATTTCTTTCTATGTATACCTTTCCATTCCTATCTCTTTCTATCACTAGCTTTCAGTTTCTCTATGATTAGCTCTACTGTTTTCTATATACCTTTCTGTAACTATCTTTACCTATGTATATATTTTTCTAATGTTTTTGTTTTTCTTTCCTAGTTTCTCTCTCTCTCTCTCTCTCTCTCTCTCTCTCTCTCTCTCTCTCTCTCTCTCTCTCTATCTATCTATCTATCTATCTATCTATCTATCTATCTATCTATCATCTTGTTCTCTCTGACTCCATATCTACTTGT
This sequence comes from Eublepharis macularius, assembly GCF_028583425.1. NCBI lineage: Eukaryota > Metazoa > Chordata > Lepidosauria > Squamata > Eublepharidae > Eublepharis > Eublepharis macularius. The sequence goes on from NC_072801.1 coordinate 8,218,897, forward strand.
ATCATTCGTATTCTACTTCTAGGTCTAGCACAGTTGATATCTAAGTAGCCTGTTCTCTCTGTTTCTTTACTTCTGTCTCTTATTATCTGTTTATTTTTCTATCTATTTCAATCAACTATCATAGAGCTAGAAACAGAATGTAAAGCCTTCAAATAGATATAGAGTTAGACTGAAGAAGATAGCTTGATAAAGAAAAAGGAGAGGAAAACAATATCATTTGAAATAGATAGCTACTCATAGATTAGAAATAAACAGATAGGAGGTAACAAACACTAAGAGACACACAGAGAAACAGATAGAAAAAGCTGCATAGAGATAATGAGCTAGATCTAGAAACAAATAGAATGTGAACTCTACAAATCGATAGAGGTTCGGACTGTACAAGATAGAAATAACGAAATAAACAAATAGGTAGCAGCTGAGAAAAACCAAAAGATAAGATAGTTAGAGATAGATAGATGAAGGTAGTTAGATAAAAGTAAATAGAAAGCAATAAGATAGATACAGAAATACAAAATGAAAACTAGTGATAGAAAGAGGAAAGTGTATGTATACTTATCTGAACCTTGGTGAAGCAAAAAAAGTATATAGAAAACAAAAAGATATAGAAGGAGAGAAAACGAAAACTAATGATATTCAGAAAGTTAGTGGTTGGAAGACATAGAAGGATAGAAAGTAACAAAAATGCATAGAGATCCACTGTCGATACAAACACTTCAAATAAATATAGAGACAGAGAACAAAGATAGAGAGACAGAGAGATAGAGAGATGAGAGAGAGGAGAGAGAGGAGAAAAAAGAAAAAAATAGATACATAAACATTGGTGCAGATAGTTAGAGAAAGGTATATAGAAAACAATAGAGATAGATATAGAGAAAGAGAAAATGAAAGCTAGTGATAGAAAGAGCAGATATACATAGATTCAGAAAGTTTGTGGTGGAAAGAAACAAATAGAAAAGGCTACATAGAGATCCAGTGAGCTAGAGCTAGAAATGAGAACGCTTCAAATAAACAGAACAAGATAGATAGATGGATAGACTGCTAGAAAGGAGAAAAGACATTAGGAGATTTATACACCTACACATAGTTGAAAAGAGAGAAAGGTAGAAAGAAAGAGAGAAAAAGTAACAAATAGTATGAGCTGCATAGACAGAAATAGATGGAAAAGTCAACATAGAGATAACCTGAGCTAGATCTAGAAACAGTTAGAATGCAAACTCTACAAATAGAGGTTTGGACAGAACAAGATAGAAATAACTAAATAAACAGATAGGTAGAAGCCGAGAAAAACCAAATCAGATAGAAAAAAGATAGATACACATAGATGAAGATAGTTAGAGAAAGGTATATAGAAAGCAATAAGGTAGATACAGAAAGCGAAAATAAAAGCTAGTGATAGATAGGAAAGTGCACGTATACTTATCTGAAGCTATGTAACATTGGTGAAGATAGTTAGAGAAAGGTATATAGAAAACAATAGAGATGAATACAGAAAGAGAGAAAATGAAAGCTAGTGATAGAGACAGGAAAGGGCAGATATACATAGAAAGAGATAGATTCAGAAAGTTAGTGGCGGGAAGACAAAGAAAGAAACAGATAGAGCTAGAAAGTATAGACAGAAAGATAAAAGATCCACTATTTCCAGTTCTAACCCAAATCTGAATGCATTTGCCTTCAGTTTCTAACTCTAGCACACTTGACCTCTATGTAGCCTTTTCTATCTGTTTCTCTGTATCTCTCTTACTGTTTATTTGTTACTTTCTATCTCTGTATCTTTCTGTCTTTCCACCACTGAATCTATCTTTCTATGAATATCTGCCCTTTCCTCTCTCTATCTCTAGCTATCATTTTCTCTCTTTCTAGATCTATCTCGATTGTTTTCTACAGAACTTTCTCTATTTTCATCTATGTGTGTGTCTGTCTACAACTCCTAATCTTGTTTTTCTCTCTATCAGTCTATCTATCATCTTGTTCTGTCTATCCACCACTATCTTTCTGAATCTCTCTCTTTCTCTATAAATCTGCCCTTTCATCTATATGTATCTAGGTGTATCTGTCTATTTTAACTTATACTCTTTTTCTCTCCTTTTTACGTATCGTTTTATTTATTTTTCTTTGGGCTGACTATATCTATTGGTAGTCTTCACAGTCTGTTTCTAGCTCTATGACAGTTGATAGAAAAGGATAGAAAGAAAGAAGCAGTAAGAGACAGATACAGAGAAACAGAAAGAAAAGCCTACTTAGATATCAACTGTGCTAGACCTAGAAACAGAATGTGAATGCTACAAGTAGATATGGAGTCCGACAGAATAAGATGGCTAGATAGATTGAAACAAGGAGAGAAAAACAAAAACATTAGAAAAATATACACAAAGATAAAGATAGTTAGAGAAAGGTATATAGCAAAACAATAGAGAGAGATAGAAAAAGAGAAACTGTAAGCTAGTGATAAAGAGATAGGAGAGGACATAGAATGACATAGATGCAGAGAGAGATAGAAAGATATGAAAGCAACAGAAATAGAAAGCAATAAATATTAAGAGACACATACAGATAAACAGAAAGGCTACACAAAGAGCCACTGTGAAAGAGCTAGAACAGAATGTGAATGCTTTAGGTAGATCTACAGTTGGACAGAACAAGATAGCTAGATTGACTAATAGAAAGAAGACAAAAACAAAAACATTAGGAAAAGATAGATTCACATACATACCCACAGAGGAAAATAGATAGAGGAAAGTATTGAAAACGATAGAGACAGGTATAGAAAGAGAGAAAATGAAAGCTATGAAATGAAAATAGAAATGAAATGAAAATAGAAAGCGATACAAAAGGGCAAATATACATAGAAAAAGATAGATTCAGATTGATTAGTAGTGGAAAGACAAAGAAAGAGATAGAGCTAGAAAGTAAAAAAAGACAGAAAGAGACAGATACAGAGAAACAGATAGAAAAGGCTACAGCTACAAATGCGAACGCTTCAAATAGATATACAATTAGAACGAGAGAGAGAGATAAAGAAAAAACAGAAATACAAAAACATTAGCAAAAGATAGATACACACAGATGAAGAAAGTTAGAGAAAGGTATATACAAAACAATACAGAAATATAGAGAGAGAAAATGATAGGTACAGATAGAAAGGTCAGATGTACATAGAAAGAGATACAGATAGTGGTAGAAATAAAGAAACAGAGAGAAAGTATACAAACAAGTAAGAGACAGCGAGAGAAAGAAAAAGCCGCATAGGAGCTAGATCTAGAAACATATAGAATGCGAATGCTACAAATAGGTATAGGTTCAGACAGAACAAGATAGAAATAATAGAAAGACGGAGAGAAATTCAGAAAAAGATATACATAGATACACATAGAAGAAAATAGAGAAAGGTATACAGAAAGAGCTAGATATAGGAGAGAAAATGAAAGCTAGAGATAGGAAAGGGCAAATATTCATAGAAAGAGGTAGATTAAGATGGATAGTGGTCGAAAGACATAGTAGGAATCAGCGATAGAAAGTACGAGACATATAGACAGAAACAGAAAAAGCCACATAGCGATAAACTGAGCTAGAAACATAGCAAGTGAACGCTTCAAATAGATAGAGGTTCGGACACAACAAAATAGAAATAACTAAATAAAGAGATAGAGTGAAAGAAGTGAGAAAAGCCAAATCAGATAGAAAAAGATAATAGATACACTTAGATGAAGATTGTTCGAAAAAAGTATTTAGAAAGAGATAGGAAAGGACAAATATACATAGAAATAGATTCTGCTAGATCGTGCTGGAAAGAAATAGAAAGAAAAAAATAGAGAGAGAATAACAAATAGACTGTAAGAGACAGATACAGAGAAAGGTAGAAATGGCTACACACAGATCCACTGTAGCAGAGCTAGAAATAGAATGCGAACACTTCAACTAGATATACAGTCAAAACAAGATAGATAGATAGATTGATAGAAAGATGGAGAGACAAACACATTAGAAAAAGATACTCATACATACACACACAGAGGAAAATAGTTAGAGAAAGGAATATAGAAAACGAGAGAGAGAGAGAAAGGTATGTGTAACTATCTTTTTCTAATGTTTTGGTTTTCTATTTCTTTCTATCAGTCTATCCATCTTGTTCTATCCGACTACATCTATTTGAAGTGTTTGCATTCTGATTATAGCTCTAGCAAATTTCATCTAAAGTGAAGCCTTTTCTATCTCTGTCTGCTTCTCACTGTCCATTTGTTACTTTGTATCTTTCTGTGTCTTTCCACCACTATCTGAATCTATCCCTTTCTATGTATATCTTCTCTTTCTATCACTAGCTTTCATTTTCTCTCTCTCTCTAGCTATCTCTATTGTTTTCTATATACCTTTCTCTTTCTGCACTGTTTATGTATCTATTTTCCTTTTTTCTCCTCTCTCTCTCATCTATCTTGTTCTCTCTATATTTATTTGATGTGTTTGCATTGACAGTGGATCTCTATGTATTTTTGTTACTTTCTGTTTCTTTCTATGCCTTCCCACCACTAACTTTCTGAATTTCATTAGCTTTCGTTTTCTCTCTTTCTATATCTATCTCTATTGTTTTCTATATACCTTTCACTTTCTTCACCAAGGTTTTTATCACTAGCTTTCATATTGTATTTCTGTATCTATCTTATTGCTTTCTATTTAACTTTATCTAACTATCTTCATCTTATCTCTATCTTCATCTTTTGGTTTTTCTCAGCTTCTAACTGTTTATTTAGTTATCTCTATCTTGTTCTGTCCAAACCTCTATTTGTAGAATTCACATTCTATCTGTTTCTAGATCTAGCTCAGTTTATCTCTATGTAGCTTTTTCGATCTATTTCTGTCTATACGGCTCGTACTATTTGTTACTTTCTATCTCATCTTTTTCTTTCCATGTCTTTCTACCACTATCTATCTGAATCTATCTCTTTGTATGTACAGCTGCCCTCTACTACCGCTTTCTAGCTTTCATTTCTCTCTATATCTCTCTAGCTCTTTCCATATCTCTATTGCTGTTTATTTCGTTATTTTTATCTTGTTCGGTCTAAACCTATATCTACTTGTAGCATTTGCATTCTATAGGTTTTCTAGATCTAGCTCATTATCTCTATGCAGCTTTTTCTATCTGTTTCTCTGTGTGTCTCTTAGTGTTTGTTACTTCCTATCTGTTTATTTCTAATCTATGAGTAGCTATCTATTTCAAATGATATTGTTTTCCTCTCCTTTTTATTTATCCATCTATCTTCTTCAGTCTAATTCTATATCTATTTGAAGGCTTTACATTCTGTTTCTGGCTCTACGACAGTTGATTGAAACAGATAGAGATAGAAATAGATAATAAGAGACAGATATAGAGAAACAGAGAGAACAGGCTACTTAGATATCAACTGTACTAGACCTAGAAGCAGACTGTGGATACAAGTAGATACGGAGTCAGAGAGAACAAGACAGATAGATAGATAGATAGATAGATAGATAGATAGATAGATAGATAGATAGATAGATAGATAGATAGATAGATAGATAGATAGATAGATAGATAGATAGATAGATAGATAGATAGATAGATAGATAGATAGATAGATAGATGAAAGAAAGAAAGAAAGAAAGAAAGAAAGAAAGAAAGAAAGAAAGAAAGAAAGAAACGAGGGGAGAAAAACAAACACATTAGAAAAATATACACATAGATAAAAATAGTTATAGAAAGGTACTTCCAGAAAGAGGTAGTGATAGAATTTTTTTCCAGATAGATAGTGATAGAAAAAAACAGAAGTAGAAAGAAATACGTAGACGGTAACAGATAAACTGATAGAAGATATACAGATAGATAGAAAAGGCTACTTAGAGAGCCAATGTCCTAGAGCTAGAACAGAATGTGAACACTTCAAATAGATATAGACACAGTTAAAGAAACCAGAAAGATGAAAGAAAGAAAGAAAGAAAGAAAGAAAGAAAGAAAGAAAGAAAGAAAGAAAGAAAGAAAGAAAGAAAGAAAGAAAGAAAGAAAGAAAGAAAAAGAAAAAGAAAAAGAAAAAGAAAAAGAAAAAAATATTAGAATAGATAAACATACTTACACAGAGAAAGATAGAGAAAGGTAGAAAATGATAGCTAGAGATAGAAAGAGATAGGAAAGTCCATAAAAGAGATAAATTCAGATTGATAGTGGTAGAAAGACATAGAAAGAGCTACAGATAGAAAGTAACAAATAGTCAGGGACAGAGACAGAGAAACAAATAGAAAAGGCTACATAGAAATCTACTGTGACAAACCAAGAAATATGCAAATGCTACAAATGGATATGGGCAGCACAAGATAGCTAGATAGCACAAGCTAGACAGACAGACGGACGGACGGACGGACGGACGGACATAGATAGATAGATAGATAGATAGATAGATAGATAGATAGATAGATAGATAGATAGATAGATAGATAGATAGATAGATGATAGATAGATAGATAGATAGATAGATAGATAGATAGATAGATAGATAGATAGATAGATAGATAGATAGATAGATAGATAGATAGATAGATAGATAGATAGATAGATAGATAGATAGATAGATAGATAGATAGATAGATATAAACAAGGAGAGAAAAGCAAAAACAAAAATATACACATAGATAAGATAGTTACAGAAAGGTATATAGAAAACAGAGCTACATACAGAGAGGCTCTGAAAGCTAGTGACAGAAAGAATGGAAAGGTATAGATAGAAAGAGATAGATTCAGATAGTGATTGAATGTTGTAGAAAGAAACAAATGGACAGTAAGAGGCAGACACAGAGAAACAGATAGAAAAGGCTACAGACACTGAGCTAGAACAGAATGTGAACACTTCAAATAGATATAGAGACAGAACAAGACAGAGAGAAAGAAAGAAAGAAAAACAAAAATATTCGAAAATGTAGATACATATACTTACACAGATACAGATAGAGACAGGAAGTAACAAATAGACAGCAAGACACATATACAGAAAAACTGTGCTAGAAGTAGAAGTAGAAACAGGAATGTAGAAACTAGAAGTAGAAACAGGAATGCAAATACAAAGGTCAGACAGAACAAGCTAGATGATAGAAGATAGATGATAGAAAAAGAATGGAAAGGTATACATAAAAAGAGATAGATTCAGATAGTGATAGAAAGATGTAGAAAGAAACAGAGAGAGAAAGTAACAAATGGACAGTAAGAGGCACAGATAGAAAAGGCTACAGACACTGAGCTAGAACAGAATGTGAACACTTCAAATAGATATAGAGACAGAACAAGAAAGAGAGAGAAAGAAAGAAAGAAATTAACAAATAGACATTGAGATATATAGGAATCTATCTCTTTCTATGTATATCTGCCCTTCCTGTCACTAGCTTTTATTTTCTCCCTTTCTGTATTCATTATTGCTTTCTATATACCTTTCTCTAACTATCTTCATCTATGTGTATCTATCTTTTTTCTATCTGATTTGGTTTTTCTCGGCTTCTACCTATCTGTTTATTTAGTTATTTCTATCTTGTTCTGTCCAAACCTCTATATGTAGAGTTTGCATTCTAACTGTTTCTAGATCTAGCTCAGGTTATCTCTATGTTGACTTTTCCATCTATTTCTGTCTATGCAGCTCATACTATTTGTTTCTTTTTCTCTCTTTCTACCTTTCTCTCTTTTCAACTATGTGTAGGTATATAAATCTCCTAATGTCTTTTCTCCTTTCTAGCAGTCTATCCATCTATCTATCTTGTTCTGTTTATTTGAAGCGTTCTCATTTCTAGCTCTAGCTCACTGGATCTCTATGTAGCCTTTTCTATTTGTTTCTTTCTATTTGTTACTTTCCACCACAAACTTTCTGAATCTATCCCTTTCTATGTATATCTGCTCTTTCTATCACTAGCTTTCATTTTCTCTCTCTATATCTATCTCTATTGTTTTCTATACACCTTTCTCTAACTATCTGCACCAATGTTTATGTATGTATTTTTTTCTCCTCTCTCTCTCTCTCGCTCCCATATCTATCTATCTATCTATCTATCTATCTATCTATCTATCTATCTATCTATCTATCTATCTATCTATCTATCTATCTATCTATCTATCTATCTATCTATCTATCTATCTATCTATCTATCTATCTATCTATCTATCTATCTATCTATCTATCTATCTATCTATCTATCTATCTTGTTCTCTGTTTCTATATTTATTTGAAGTGTTTGCATTGACAGTGGATCTCTATGTATTTTTGTTACTTTCTATCTTTCTATGTCTTCCAACCACTAACTTTCTGAATATCATTAGTTTTCATTTTCTCTCCTTCTATATCTGTCTCTATTGTTTTCTATATACCTTTCTTTTGCTTCACCTAGGTTCAGATAAGTATACGTACACTTTCCTCTTTCTATCACTATTCATTTTGTATTTCTGTATCTATCTTATTGCTTTCCATTTACTTTTATCTAACTACCTTCATCTATCTCTAACTATCTTATCTTTTGGTTTTTCTCAGCTGCTACCTATTTGTTTATTTCGTTATTTCTATCCTGTACTGTCTGAACCTCTATCGATTTGTAGAGTTCACATTCTATTTGTTTCTAGATCTAGCTCAGTTTATCTCTCTGTAGCTTTTTCTATCTATTTCTGTCTATACGGCTCGTACTATCTGTTTCTATCTCTATCTTTTTCTTTCTATGTCTTTCTACCACTATCTATCTGAATGTATCTCTTTGTATGTATATCTGTCCTTTCCTATCACTTTCATGCTTTCATTTTCCCTTTCAATATCTCTCTAGCTCTCTCTATATCTCTATTGCTGATTATTTCGTTATTTCTATCTTGTTCTGTCTAAACCTATATCTACTTGTAGAATTTGTATTCTATAGGTTTCTAGATCTAGCTCATTACTTCTCTATGCAGCTTTTTCTATCTGTTTCTCTGTTTATTTCTAATTTATGTGTAGCTATCTATTTCAAATGATATTGTTTCCTCTCCTTTTTATTTATCAAGCTATCTTCTTCAGTCTAATTCTATATCTATTTGAAGGCTTTACATTCTGTTTCTAGCTCTATGACAATTGATTGAAAAAGATAGAAAAATAAACAGATAATAAGAGACAGATATAGAGAAACAGAGAGAACAGGCTACTAAGATATCAACTGTGCTAGACCTAGAAGTAGAATACGAATGATACAAGTAGATAGGGAGTCAGAGAGAACAAGATAGATAGATAGATAGATAGATAGATAGATAGATAGATAGATAGATAGATAGATAGATAGATAGATAGATAGATAGATAGATAGATAGATAGATAGATAGATAGATAGATAGATAGATAGATAGATAGATAGATAGATAGATAGATAGATAGATAGATAGATAGATGAAAGAAAGAAAGAAAGAAAGAAAGAAAGAAAGAAAGAAAGAAAGAAAGAAAGAAAGAAAGAAAGAAAGAAAGAAATGAGGGGAGAAAAACAAACACATTAGAAAAATATACACATAGATAAAAATAGTTATAGAAAGGTACTTCCAGAAAGAGGTAGTGATAGAATTTTTTTCCAGATAGATAGTGATAGAAAAAAACAGAAGTAGAAAGAAATACGTAGACGGTAACAGATAAACTGATAGAAGATATACAGATAGATAGAAAAGGCTACTTAGAGAGCCAATGTCCTAGAGCTAGAACAGAATGTGAACACTTCAAATAGATATAGACACAGTTAAATAAACCAATAGTTAGATGAAAGAAAGAATGAAAGAAAGAAAGAAAAAGAAAAAGAAAAAAATATTAGAAAAGATAGATAAACATACTTACACAGAGAAAGATAGAGAAAGGTAGAAAATGATAGCTAGAGATAGAAAGAGATAGGAAAGTCCATAGAGAAACTAAAAGCTAGTGATAGAAAGAGATAGGAATGGAAAGGTATACATAGAAAGAGATAGATTCAGATAGATAGTGACAGAAAGAAACAGAATTAGATACAGATAAACAGATAGAAAAGGCTACATAGAGATCCAGTGTCCTAGAGCTAGAACAGAATGTGAACACTTCAAATAGATATAGAGTTGGATATAGATATAGTTATAGAGACAGAACAATATAGAAAGAAAGAAAGAAAGAAAGAAAGAAAGAAAGAAAGAAAGAAAGAAAGAAAGAAAGAAAGAAAGAAAGAAAGAAAGAAAGAAAGAAAGAAAGAAAGAAAGAAAGAAAGGAACTAAGAAAGAAAAAAGAAAGGAAGGAAGAAAGGAAGAAAGAAAGAAAGAAAGAAAGAGAAAGAAAGAAGGAAAGAAGGAAAGAAGGAAAGAAAGAAAGAAGAGAAAAACAATAATATTAGAAAAGACAGAACAAGATAGAAAGGTAGAGAGAGAGAGAGAGAGAAAGATGGTGAGATAGATGGAAAGAGAGAGAGAGAGAGAGAGAGAAACAAAACAAGATAGATACACATACATAATAATAATGCGGACAGCGATTGCCCATAGGGCATTAATCGGACAGCGATTACCCATTGGAAGTAATGGAAACCATGCTTGTGCATAGGGCATAATGGGGACAGCGCTTCCCCATAGGTATATATCTAAGTAGCCTGTTCTCTCTGTTTCTCTATATCTGTCTCTTATTATCTATTTCTATCTCTATCTGTTTCAATCAACTGTCGTAGAGCCAGAAACAGAATGTAAAGCCTTCAAATAGATATAGAATTAGACTGAAGAAGATAGATGGAAAACAATAGCATTTGAATTAGATAGCTACTCATAGATTAGAAATAAACAGATAGGAAGTAACAAACACTAAGAGACACACAGAGAAACAGATAGAAAAAGCTGCATAGAGATAATGAGCTAGATCTAGAAAACCTATAGAATGCAAATGCTACAAGTAGATATAGGTTTAGACCGAACAAGATAGAAATAACGAAATAAACAGCAATAGAGATATGGAAAGAGCTAGAGAGATATAGAGAGAAATGAAAGCTAGAAAGCGGTAGGAAAGGGCAGCTGTACATACAAAGAGATAGATCCAGATAGATAGTGGTAGAAAGACATGGAAAGAAAAAGATGAGATAGAAAGTAACAAATAGTACGAGCCGCATAGACAGAAATAGATCGAAAAAGCTACATAGAGATAAACTGAGCTAGATCTAGAAACAGATAGAATGTGAATTCTACAAATAGAGGTTCGGACAGAACAAGATAGAAATAACTAAATAAACAAATAGGTAGAAGCTGAGAAAAGCTGAGAAAAACCAAAAGATGAGATAGATGAAGATAGTTAGATAAAGTTAAATAGAAAGCAATAAGATAGATACAGAAATACAATATGAAAGCTAGTGATAAAAAGATAGAAAAGTGTAGGTATACTTATCTGCACCTTGGTGAAGAAAGTGAAAGGTATATAGAAAACAATAAAGATAGATATAGAAAGAGAGAAACCGAAAGCTAATGATATTCAGAAAGATAGTGGTGGGAAGACATAGAAAGAAACAGAAAGATCCACTGTCAATGCAAACACTTCAAATAAATATAGAGACAGTTAGAACAAGATAGATACATAAAGGTATATAGAAAACAATAGAGATAACTAGAGAGAGAGAGAAATGAAAGCTAGTGATAGAAAGAGAAGATATACATAGAAAGGGATAGATTCAGAAAGTGGTGGAAAGACATAGAAAGTAACAAATAGAAATAAACAGATAGAAAAGGCTACAGAGATCCACTGAGATGTATACACATACCTACACATAGATGAAAAGAGAGAAAGGTATGTACGAGAGCAAGAGATATAAAAAGAGAGAAAATGATAGCTAGAGATAGGAAAGGAAAATTCAAAGACAGAGATAGAGTCAGACAGATAGTGGTGGAAAGACATAGAAAGATACAAATGGACAGTGAGAGGCAGACAGAGAAACAGAAAAGGCTTCAGTTTAGATGAACTTTGCTAGAGCTATAAACAGAATGCAAACACTTCAAATAGATGTAGTCGGATAGAACAAGATGGATAGACTGATAGAAAGAAATAGAAAATAAAAGCCAAGGAAATACAGTTAAAGAAAAGACCAGGGAAAAAGAAAATCCACCAGGACATTAACATTCTTCAAGAACAGCTGACAGCAATGAATAACAAAGAATTGGAATGGAATCTTAAGAGAATGGATCAAAAGGCGTTCGAAGGCACAAATAAACCTGGGAAATATTTGGCATGGCAATTGAAGAAGAGAAAGGAGAAGAAAATAATAAATAAAATCTGTGAGGATAATAAAGTGTACCTGGAAAAGACAGCTATTAGCAGAGCCTTTTATAAATTTTATGCCAAATTGTATAATAAAAAAGAGGTGAATAAAGACTCAATAGCGACATATTTGGAGAAAATGAAGCTCCCAGTAATTTCGGAAGCTTAGAGAGACAAATTGAACAATGAAGTAACGGAGGAAGAAATAAGAAAGGCAATACAGTCAACAAACTTGGGAAAGGCGCCAGGACCGGATGGACTTACAGCCAAATTTTATAAGGTAATGGCTAATGAACTGGCACCATTCCTAAAAGATGTGATTAATGGTGTTTTAAAGGATCAACGGATCCCAGACACTTGGCGTGAAGCTAATATATCACTGATCCCCAAAGAGGGGCAAGATCTGACTGACATGAAAAACTATAGACCTATATCGTTACTTAATAATGATTATAAAATTTTTGCGAAGATACTGGCGGAAAGAGTGAAGGGATGGCTTTCTGAAGTTATTGAGGAGGAGCAAGCTGGTTTTTTGCCAAATAGACAAATCAAAGACAATTTAAGGACAGTTATACATGCTATTGAATACTATGACAAACGTTGTGACAAGGAGGTTGGTTTCTTCTTTGTGGACGCTGAAAAAGCGTTTGACAATTTGAACTGGGACTTTATGTTTGCCACCATGGAAAAGCTACAAATGGGAGAAAGATTCATAAGAGCAGTAAAGGAAATTTACAGAGACCAGAGTGCAGCAATTGTGGTGAATGACGAGGTGACCAAGAAATTGACTATAGGTAAAGGAACAAGACAAGGTTGCCCATTGTCTCCACTGTTGTTTATTTTGGTTTTGGAAATACTGATGATACAGATACGAGAAGACAATGCAATCCGTGGAATAAAAATAAAGGACTTTTCCTATAAGGTCAGAGCATTTGCGGACGATATAATGTTAATTGTGGAAGATCCAATGGAGAATATGCCAAAAGTAATAGAGAAGATTAAGGAGTTTGGAGATTTTATGTAAACAAAAAGAAGTCAAAGATATTATGTAAAAATATGACTAAACAAAACAACTATTAATGGAAATAACAGACTGCGAAGTAACAAGTAAGGTGAAATATCTGGGAATTGAACTGACTGCAAAGAATATAGATTTATTTAAAAACAACTATGAGAAACTGTGGACTCAGATAGAGCAAGACTTGATTAAATGGAACAGACTGAACTTGTCATGGTTGGGAAGAACTGCAGTAATTAAGATGAATGTGTTGCCAAGAGTGATGTTTCTGTTACAGACAATACCAATTATCCGAGACTCTAAGCAGTTTGAAAAATGGCAGAGGAAAATATCAGATTTTGTTTGGGCAGGCAAAAAGCCTCGAGTGAAAATGAAAGTGTTACAAGATGCAAAAGAAAGAGGCGGAATGCAACTGCCCAACCTAAGACTTTATTATGACGCAATTTGTTTAGTGTGGTTGAAAGATTGGATGATGCTGAAAAACCGGAAATTACTGGCCTTAGAAGGATATAAAAAAATATTCGGATGGCATGCATATTTATGGTATGATAAAGTAAAAGCGGACTCTATGTTCTTACATCATTATATTCGGAGAAGCCTATTCACAACTTGGAAGAAGTACAGAAATTACCTACAAGATGGAATCCCCTCATGGGTGGTTCCATATGAAGTAATAGATCCGAGAACTGTCGATAATGAACAACAGTGTTTAACATACAAGGAGATAACCCGAATGGAATTTTCTAAACCCAAAATAAAGACGCAGGACGAGTTGTCTCCAAGTTACGATTGGTTTCAGTACAGACAGATCAGAGATCTTTATAATTCGGACTGTGTGAAGGGAGGGATAAGAATGGAGAATTCGGAATTAGAACAGGCACTTTTACAAGAGGATAAAAAGGAAATATCTAAGGTATACAAAGTGCTGCTGAAATGGTATACTGAAGATGAAACAGTTAAAGTGCAAATGGTGAAGTGGGCTATAAACTTTAATAAGGAAATAACAATGGAGGCGTGGGAATACTTGTGGAAGAATACAGTGAAGATCACGACATGCACCAATATTAAAGAGAATGTCTACAAAATGATTTACCGTTGGTATATGACACCAAAGAAAATTGCGCTAGGGAATTTGAACACGTCTAATAAATGCTGGAAATGTAAAAAGCATGAGGGATCTTTGTATCATATGTGGTGGACTTGTGAGGTAGCTAGGCAGTACTGGGGGGAAATAATAAGAGTAATAAGCGAGATTTTACAATTTCAAATTAATAAGAACCCAGAACTCCTGCTACTGAACTTGGGAATGGAGGACATTCCAGCACAATATAGGACATTGCTATTTTACATGACAGGAGCGGCTAGACTTCTGTACGCGCAAAAGTGGAAAGTGCAAGAAGTGCCAACTATTGAGGACTGGATATATAAATTGCTGTACATGGCGGAAATGGACAAAATGACAAGGAAACTGAGAGACCTTGATCCAGGACAGTTCAACACGGATTGGGAGAAGCTGAAACAATATTTAGTGAAGAAATGGGAGGTGGGAGGAGAACTGTGGCAGTTTGAAAATTACTGAAATACAATAAAAGTAGAGGGAGGTGACTTTACCGGGCGGTGGAGAGGTAAATGAGAATTTCTAAGCAACTACTTTATTAGACTATTATATATAGCATTAAGTATTATAGGTGTTATTACAAGAATTATAATGATAGAAATTAACTAATTATAAGGATAGAAACTAATTAATTTCATTGGAAAACTGTTGGAAGTCAACAAAAGGGGGGGAAAGGGAGGGGGTTAGAATTGGAAAAATTAAAGGAAACTGATTGTAATGTACAATTTAATGACATCTAATCCAATAAAAAATTGTATAAAAAAAAAAGAAAGAAATAGAAAACCAAAAACATTAGACAAAGATAGTTACACATACCTTTCTCTCTCTCTCTCGTTTTCTATATACCTTTCTCTAACTATTTTCCTCTGTGTGTGTATGTATGAGTATCTTTTTCTAATGTGTTTGTCTCTCCATCTTTCTATCAATCTATCTATCTTGTTTTGACTGTATATCTATTTGAATGTGTTCGCATTCTATTTCTAGCTCTGCTACAGTGGATCTGTGTGTAGCCATTTCTACCTTTCTCTGTATCTGTCTCTTACAGTCTTTGTTATTCTCTCTCTATTTTTTTCTTTCTGTTTCTTTCCAGCACGATCTAGCAGAATCTATTTCTATGTATATTTGTCCTTTCCTATCTCTTTCTAAATACTTTTTTCGAACAATCTTCATCTGTGTATCCGTGTATCTATCTTTTTCTATCTAATTTGGTTTTTCTCACTTCTTTCACTCTATCTGTTTATTTAGTTATTTCTATTTTGTTGTGTCCGAACCTCTATCTATTTGAAGCATTCACATGCTATGTTTCTAGCTCAGTTTATCTCTATGTGGCTTTTTCTGTTTCTGTCTATATGTCTCGTACTTTCTATCGCTGATTCCTACTATGTCTTTCGACCACTATCCATCTTAATCTACCTCTTCCTATGAATATTTGCTCTTTCCTATCTCTAGCTTTCATTTTCTCTCCTATATCTAGCTCTCTTTCTGTATACCTTTCTCTATTTTCTTCTGTGTATCTATGTATATCTTTTTCTGTTTTTGAATTTCTCTCCGTCTTTCTATTATTTCTATCTTGTTCTGTCTGAACCTATACCTATTTGTAGCATTCGCATTCTATATGTTTCTAGATCTAGCTCAGTATATCTCTATGCGGCTTTTTCTTTCTCTCGCTGTCTCTTACTTGTTTGTATACTTTCTCTCGTTTCTTTATTTCTACCACTATCTGTATCTCTTTCTATGTACATCTGACCTTTCCTATGTCTTTCTATCTCTACCTATCATTTTCTCTATATATATTTCTGTATTGTTTTGTATATACCTTTCTCTAAGTTTCTTCATCTGTGTGTATCTATCTTTTGCTAATCTTTTTGTATTTCTGTTGTTCTTTATCTCTCTCTCGCTCTCTCTCTCTTGTTCTAATTGTATATCTATTTGAAGCATTCGCATTTGTAGCTGTAGCCTTTTCTATCTGTTTCTCTGTATCTGTCTCTTTCTCTTTTTTTACTTTCTAGCTCTATCTGTTTCTTTCTTTGTCTTTCCACTACTAATCAATCTGAATCTATCTCTTTCTATGTATATTTGCCCTTTTGTATTGCTTTCTATCACTAGCTTTCATTTTCTCTCTTTCTATACCTGTCTCTATCGTTTTCAATACTTTCCTATATCTATCTTCCTCTGTGGGTATGTATGTGTATCTATCTTTTCCTAATGTTTCTGTTTTTGTCTTCTTTCTATCAGTCGATCTATCTATCTTGTTCTATCCGACGGTAGATCTACCTAAAGCATTCGCATTCTGTTCTAGCTCTAGTCTGTTCTAGCTCCTATCTCTTTATCACTAGCTCTTACAGTTTCTCTTTTTCTATCTCTCTCTATTGTTTTGCTATATACCTTTCTCTAACTATCTTCATCTTTGTGTATATTTTTCTAATGTTTTTGTTTTTCTCTCCTTGTTTCAATCTACCTAGCCATCTTATTCTGTCGGACTCCATATCTACTTGTAGCATTCACATTCTGTTTCTAGGTCTAGCACAGTTGATATCTAAGTAGCCTTTTCTTTCTGTTTCTCTATAT
This sequence comes from Eublepharis macularius, assembly GCF_028583425.1. Classification (NCBI taxonomy): domain Eukaryota; kingdom Metazoa; phylum Chordata; class Lepidosauria; order Squamata; family Eublepharidae; genus Eublepharis; species Eublepharis macularius. The sequence goes on from NC_072801.1 coordinate 8,235,827, forward strand.
CTGTCTCTTACTGTTTGTTTCTTTCTATCTTTTTCTATCAACTATCATAGAGCTAGAAACAGACTGTGAAGACTACCAATAGATATAGTCAGCCCAAAGAAAAATAAATAAAACGATACGTAAAAAGGAGAGAAAAAGAGTATAAGTTAAAATAGACAGATACACCTAGATACATATAGATGAAAGGGCAGATTTATAGAGAAAGAGAGAGATTCAGAAAGATAGTGGTGGATAGAAAGAACGAGATGATAGATAGACTGAGAGAAAGGAGAGAAAAACAAGATTAGGAGACACACATAGATGAAAATAGAGAAAGTTCTGTAGAAAACAATCGAGATAGATCTAGAAAAAGAGAAAATGATAGCTAGAGATAGAGAGAGGAAAGGGCAGATATTCATAGAAAGAGATAGATTCAAATAGATTATGGAGGAAAGACATAGAAAGATAGAGACGGAAAGTAACAAAGACAGTACGAGCCAGATACAGAGAAACAGATAGAAAAGGCTACATAGAGATCAACTGTGCTAAACCTAGAAACGGAATGCCAATAGAAAAACACTTCAAATACAAAAAAAAGTCAGAAAGAAAAAGATGAGAGATGCTGCTGCTGCTGATGGATAGTTGTAGATCTATCTGAAGGCTTTACATTCTGTTTCTAGCTCTAGGACAGTTGATTGAAACAGATAGAGATAGAAAGAAACAAAGGGACAGTAAGAGACAGATATACAGAAACAGATAGGAAAAGCTACTTTCCTGTGCTACGCCTAGAAGCAGAATGCGAAGGATACAAGTAGATACAGAGTCAGAGAGAACAAGATAGATGATAGATGATAGATGATAGATAGAAACATTCATGTTTCTAGCTCTACGACAGTTGATTGAAATAGATAGAAATAAACATAATAAGAGACAGATATAGAGAAACAGAGAGAACAGGCTACTTAGATAGCAACTGTGCTAGACCTAGAAGCAGAATACGAATGATACAAGTAGATCAGAGAGAACAAGATAGATAGATAGATAGATAGATAGATAGATAGATAGATAGATAGATAGATAGATAGATAGATAGATAGACAGACAGACAGACAGACAGACAGACAGACAGACAGACAGACAGACAGAGACAGCTAGCTAGAGACAGACAGACAGACAGACAGACAGACAGACAGACAGACAGACAGACAGACAGACAGACAGACAGACAGACAGATAGATAGATAGATAGATAGATAGATAGATAGATAGATAGATAGATAGATAGATAGATAGATAGATGATATAAACAAGGAGAGAAAAGCAAAAACAAAAATATACACATAGATAAGATAGTTACAGAAAGGTATATAGAAAACAGAGCTACATACAGAGAGGATCTGAAAGCTAGTGATAGAAAGAATGGAAAGGTATAGATAGAAAGAGATAGATTCAGATAGTGATTGAATGTTGTAGAAAGAAACAAATGGACAGGAAGAGGCAGACACAGAGAAACAGATAGAAAAGGCTACAGACACTGAGCTAGAACAGAATGTGAACACTTCAAATAGATATAGACAGAACAAGCTAGAGAGAAAGAAAAAGATACAGTTAGAACAAGACAGAGAGAAAGAAAGAAAGAAAGAAAGAAAGAAAGAAACAAACGAGGGAAGAAAAACAAACACATTAGAAAAATATACACATAGATAAAAATAGTTATAGAAAGGTACTTACAGAAAGAGGTAGTGATAGAATTTTTTTTCAGATAGTGATAGAAAAAAACAGAAGTAGAAAGAAATACGTAGACGGTAACAGATAAACTGATAGAAGATATACAGATAAAAAGATAGAAAAGGCTACTTAGAGAGCCAATGTCCTAGAGCTAGAACAGAATGTGAACACTTCAAATAGATATAGACACAGTTAAATAAACCAATAGTTAGATGAAAGAAAGAATGAAAGAAAGAAAGAAAGAAAGAAAGAAAGAAAGAAAAAGAAAAAGAAAAAGAAAAAGAAAAAGAAAAAGAAAAAGAAAAAGAAAAAGAAAAAGAAAAAGAAAAAGAAAAAAATATTAGAAAAGATAGATAAACATACTTACACAGAGAAAGATAAAGGTAGAAAATGATAGCTAGAGATAGAAAGAGATAGGAAAGTGCAGATATCCATAAAAGAGATAAATTCAGATTGATAGTGGTGGAAAGACATAGAAAGAGCTACAGATAGAAAGTAACAAATAGTCAGTCAGGGACAGAGACAGAGAAACAAATAGAAAAGGCTACATAGAAATCTACTGTGACAAACCAAGAAAGAGCATGCAAATGCTACAAATGGATATGGGCAGCACAAGATAGCTAGATAGCACAAGCTAGACAGACAGACAGACAGACAGACAGACAGACAGACAGACAGACAGACAGACAGACAGACAGACAGACAGACAGACAGACAGACAGACAGACAGACAGACAGACAGATAGATAGATAGATAGATAGATAGATAGATAGATAGATAGATAGATAGATAGATAGATAGATAGATAGATAGATATAAACAAGGGGAGAAAAGCAAAAACAAAAATATACACATAGATAAGATAGTTACAGAAAGGTATATAGAAAACAGTAGAGCTAATCATAGAGAAACTGAAAGCTAGTGATAGAAAGAGATAGAAATGGAAAGGTATACATAGAAAGAGATAGGTTCATATAGATAGTGACAGAAAGAAACAGAATTAGAAAGTAATAGAAATGGAAATGTATACATAGAAAGAGATAGATTCATATAGATAGTGACAGAAAGAAACAGAATTAGATACAGATAAACAGATAGAAAAGGCTACATAGAGATCCAGTGTCCTAGAGCTAGAACAGAATGGGAACACTTCAAATAGATACAGAGTTGGATATAGATATAGTTATAGAGACAGAACAATATAGATAGAAAGAAAGAAAGAAAGAAAGAAAGAAAGAAAGAAAGAAAGAAAGAAAGAAAGAAAGAAAGAAAGAAAGAAAGTAACTAAGAAAGAAAAAAGAAAGGAAGGAAGGAAGGAAGAATGGAAGAAAGAAAGAAAGAAAGAATGGAAGAAAGAAAGAAAGAAAGAAAGAAAGAAAGAAAGAAAGAAAGAAAGAAAGAAAGAAAGAAAGAAAGAAAGAAAGGAGAGAAAAACAAAAATATTAGAAAAGACAGAACAAGATAGGAAGGTAGAGAGAGAGACAGAGATGGTGAGATCGATGGATAGGGAGAGAGAGAGAGAGAGAGAGAGAGAGAGAGAAAGAAAAACAAAACAGGACAGATACACATACATCATAATAATGCGGACAGCGATTGCCCATAGGGGATTAATCGGACAGCGATTGCCCATTGGAAGTAATGGAAACCATGCTTGTGCATAGGGCATAATGGGGACAGCGCTTCCCCATAGGTAATAACGGGAAAAGATGCTTGCCCTTAGGGGATAAGCAGAACAGTGATAGCTATTAGGGAATATTGGAGACAGTGATTGTCCATAGGGAATAAGGGGTACTATGTGTCAGACTGTGGCTAGATAATGTTTTTCCTACAGGTTCTCCTTTACAAGCAAACAAGAGTCCATTGTTTGAATAAGGAAACTTTACTGCAGAAATGGTTCATTATAGTCCACTGTCCTGAATAGGAGATTCAGGATGGTACAAGAGCATTGTTACCAATGAAGGGCAAAGCATGAGGTACAAAGTAACAGTTCCCAGCTGAACCAGCCTCCCCCCACAGTTCTCAAAACAACATCTTTCAGACTTGGGAAGCTGGACTCTCTCAAGGCCAATCTTGGGTGGAACGTTGTTAGACAAAACAATCTCTTTTGGTGAGAAGTCTGCTTGGGAACTTGTGCACCTGTGGAGAAAGCACTTAGACACTAGAAGCATTAGAAAATGGAGTCAGTACAGCTCATATACACACTGAACCTGACACTATGCTTGCCCTTAGGGAAGAATGGAGACAGCAATTGCCCATAGGGAATACTGGAAAGAATGCTTGTCTGATGGAAATAATGAAAATAGTGCTTGTCCATAGGGAATAACGGAGACAGGGATTTCCCATAGGGAATAATGGAAATGATGCTTGCCCATAGGGAATAACAGGAACAGCACTTGTCCTTAGGGAATAATGAGAACAGTGTTCATTCATGAGGAAAAATGGAAAGCATGCTTCTCCATAGGGAATAATGATAACAGCGAATGTGCTTAGGGAATAATGGGGACAGCGAGTGGCCTTAGAGAATGAAGGAAATCATACTTACCCTTAGGGAATAATGGAGACAGTGATTGCGCATAGGGAATAATGGAAAACATGCTTGCCCTTAGGGAGTAATGAAAACAACACTTGCCCAAAGGGAATGATGCAAACATTGCTTGCCCTCAGGGAATCATAGAGAAAGTGATTGCCCATAGGGAATACAGGAAAGCATGCTTGGCTATATGGAATAATGGCGACAGTGATTGCCATTAGGGTATAATGGAGAGAGCGATTGCCCACCGGGAATTAATGAGACAGTGATGGCTCCTAGGAAATAATGGAAACCATGCGTGCCCACAGGGAGTACTGGGGACAGCTATTGTTGATAGAGAATAATGTTAAGCATGCTTATCCTCAGGTAATAATGGGAACAGCAATATCATATAGGGACTAATCAGAACAGCGATTGTCCATAGGGAATCATAGAAACCATGCATGCCCATAGGGAATAATGGGAAAAGCAAATGCCGATAGGGAATAATCAAAACATGGGCATAGGAAACAGCCAATAATGAATAGGGAATAGGGAATAATAATAAGCAGTGATGGTTTATAGGGAATAATGGGACAGAAATTGGCCATAGGGAATATAGGAAACCATGCTTGCCCATAAGGAATAATGGGAACAGCGAGTGGCCATAGGGAATATTGGTAAAAATCCTTGACGTAGGGAATAATGGAGAAAGCGATTGCCCATAGGGAATAATGGAGACAACGACTGCCAATAGAAAATTATAGAAAGCATACTTGCACTTACAAAATAATGAAAACAGCGATTGTCTGTTGGGAATAATGGAGACAGTGATTGTCCATAGGTAATAATGGGGACGTTAAGTGGCCATAGGGAATAAAGGAAACGTGCTTGCCCGTAGGGAAAAATGGGGACAGCTATTGCCCATAGGGAATAATGGAAAGCATGCTTGCACATAGGGAAGAATTGGAATAGCAATTGCCCATAGGGAATAATGAGAAGAGAAGTTCGTTCATAGCGAAAAATGGAAAGAATAAGGAAAAATGGAGATTGCGATTGACCGTAGGGAATAATGAAAACAGCGATTGTCCATAGGCAATAATGAAAACAGCGATTGACCATAGGGAATACTGAAAACAGTGATAGTCCATAGGGAATAATGGTGACAGCGAGTGGCCTTAGGGAATAAAGGAAACCATGCTTCCCCTGGGGCATAATGGGGACAGTGATTGCCCATAAGGAATAATGGAAAATTTGCTTGCCCTTAGGGAATAATCCTCATAGGGAATAATGCAAACCATGCTTTCTCCTAGGGAATAATGGAGACTGTGACTGCCCATAGGGAATAATAGAAATGATGCTTGCCCAAAGGGAATAATGGAGCCAGCGACTGCCGAAGGGAATAATGGAAATCATGCTTGCCTAGAGGGAATAACACGAACAGCAATTGTCCTTAGCAAATAATGGGAACAGTGTTCATTCATAGGGAAAAATGGAAAGCATGCTTCCCCATAGGCATTAATGATAACAGCGAATGTCCTTAGGGAAGAATGGAGAGAACGGTTGACCTTAGGGAATAATGAAACCATGCTTGCCCACTGGGAATAATGGGGACAGCGATGGCTGATAGGGAATAATGGTAAGCATGCTTGTCCTCAGGTAATAATGGGAACAGCGATATCATATAGTGATTGTCCATTCGGAATCACAGAAACCATGAATGCCCTTAGGGAATAACGGGGAAAGCGAATGCCGATAGGGAATAATGAAAACCATGGGCATAGGAAACAGACAATAATGAATAGGGAATAATAATAAACAGTGATTGTCTACAGGGAATAATGGGAACAGAAATTGGCCATAGGGAATAAAGGAAACCATGCTTGCCCATAGGGAATAATGGGGACAACGAGTAGCCATAGGGAATAATGGTAAAAATGCTTGACGTAGAGAATAATGGGGACAGCGATTGCCCATAGGGAATAATGGGGACATTAAGGGAATAAAGGGAATTAAGGAATAAAGGAAACATGCTCGCCCATAGGGAATAATGAAAACAACACTTGCCCATAGGGAACAATGAAGACAGCGATTGCCCATAGGCAATTACGGAAACGGTGCTTGCCTTTAGGGAATAATGGAGACAGAGACTGCCCATAGGGAATAATGCAAACCCTGCTTGCTGCTAGGGAATAATGGATAAAGCAATTGTCCATAGAAAACAATGGAAACCATACTTTCCATTGGGTGTAAAGGAGACAGCGATTCCCCTAAAAAATACCAGAAACCATGCTTGCCCTTAAGGAATAATGGCGACAGCGATTGCCCACAGGAAATAATGTAAACCATGTTTGCTCATAGGGAATAATAGGGACAGCGTTTGCTCATAGGAAATAATAGAAACCAAGCTTGACCATAGGGAATAACGGGGACAACTGGCCATAGAAAACCATGCTTACCTGTAGAGAATAATGAAGCTAGCGACAGCAATTCCCTGTAGGTAATAATGGAAAGCATGCGTACCCTTAGGGAACAAGGGGAACACCAATAGAACTTAGGGATTAATGCAGTCAGCGATTGCCCTTAGGGAACAATAGAAATGATGCTTGCTCCTAAGGAAGAATTTAGAGAGTGATTGTTCATAGGGAATAATGAAAACTAACTCTGCCAATAGGGAATAATGAGAACAGTGATTGCCCATAGGGAATAATGGAAAGAATGCTTTCCCATAGGGAATAATGAAAACAGCAATTGTCCATAGGGAATAATGGAGACAGGGATTACCCATAAGGAAAAATGGAAATGTTGCTTGTCCTGAAGGAATAATGGAGACAGTGATTGTCCATAAGTAATAATGGAAACTACGCTTGCCCATAGGGAATAATGGGAACAGCGATTGCACATAGGGAATAATGGGAACAGCACTTGTTCATAGGTAAAAATGGAAAGCATGCTTGCCCATTGGAAATACTGAAAACAGCGATTGTCCATAGGGAATAATAAAAACAGCAATTGTCCATAGGGAATAACGGGGAGAGTAAGTGGCCATAGGGAATAAAGGAAACCATGTTTGCAAATAGGGGATAATGGGGACAGCTATTGTCCATAGGGAATAATGGAAACCATGCTTACCCATAGAGATTAATGGAGATAGTGATCCCCCATAGGGTATAATGGCGACAGCGATTGCACATAGGGAATAAAGGAAACAATGCTTGCACAAAGGGAAGAATGGAATAGCAATTGCCCATAGGGAAGAATTGGAATAGCAATTGCCCATAGGGAATAATGGGAAGAGAGTTCGTTCATAGCGAAAAATGGAAAGAATAAGGAATAATGGAGATTGCAATTGACCATAGGGAATAATGAAAACAGCAATTGGCCATAGGGAATAATGAAAACAGTAATTGAACATAGGGAATACTGAAAACAGTGATAGTCCATAGGGAATAATGGCAACCCCAAGTGGCCTTAGGGAATAATGGAAAATTTGGTTGCCCTTAGGGAATAATCCCCATACGGAATAATGCAAACCATACTTTCTCCAAGTGAATAACGGAGACTGCGATTGCCCATAGGGAATAAAGGAGACAATGATTGCCCACAGGGAATTAATGAAACGGCGATAGCCCTTAGGGAATATTGGAAACCACGCTGGCCCTTATGGAATAATGGACCCAGTGATTGCTCATATGGAATAATGGAAAGCATGCTTGTCCTTAGGGAATAACGGGAACAGCGATAGCCCATCGGCAATAATGGATAAAGCGATTGCCCATAGAGAATAATGGAATTGATACTTGCCCAGAGGGGAAAATGCGGACACCAATTGCCCATAGGGAATAATAGAAACCATGCATGCCCATAGGGAAAAATGGGAAAAGTGAAAGCCCATTGGGAATAATGTAAACCACGGTCATAGGGAATAAGGAAATAATGAATAAGGAATAGGGAATAATGAAAACAGGGATTGTCTATAGGGAATAAAGGTGACAGTGACTGTCCATAGGGAATAAAGGAAACTATGCCTGCCCATAGGGAAGAATGAGAACAGCGCTTGCCCTTAGGGAATAATGGAAAGAATACTTGCCCCTAGGGAATAATGGATAAAGCAATAGCCCATAGGAAATAATGGAAGTCATGCTTGCCCATACAGAATAATGGAGACAGCAATTCCCCTAGAGAATACCGGAAACCATGATGCCCTTAAGGAGTAATGGAGACAGTGGCTGCTCACAGGGAACAATGTCAACCATGTTTGCCCATGGGGAATACTGGAGACAGGGATTGCCCTTAGGAAATAATGGAAACCACGATTGTCCATAGGGAATAATAGGCGCAGCGATTGACCATAGGGAATAATGGAAAGCATGCTTCACTTTAGGGAATAATGGGAACAGCGATAACCCATAGGGAATAAGGGCAACTGCCCATACGGAATAACGGAAATAATGCTTGCCCATAAGGAATAATGGGGACTGCGATTGACCTTAGGAAATAATGGAAATAATGCTTGCTCATAGGGAATAATGAAAAGGGCAATTGGCCTTAGGGGATAATGGAGACACATTAGGGAATAATGGAAACTGTGCTTGCCTATAGGGAATAATGGAGACAGCTATTGCACTTAGGGAATAATGGAGACATGGATTGCCCATAGGAAATAATGGAGATCATGTTTACCTGTAGGCCATAATAGGAACAGTAATTGCACCTTAGGAATAATGGGATCAGCGATTCCCCATAGGGAATAATGGAAAGCATGCTTGCTCTTAGGGAATAATGAAAACAGCGGTTGTCCATGGAGACAGCGACTGCCCATAAGGAATCAAGGAAACCATGCTTGCCCATAGGGAGTAATAAGGACAGTGACTGCCCATAGGGAATAATAGAAATCATGCTTGCCTTTAGGGAATAATAAAGACAGCGATTGCCCATAGGGAATACTGGAAACCAGGCTTGCCCATAGGGAGTAAAGGAGGCAGCAATTGCCCACAGGGAATTAATCAGACAGTGATTGCCCACAGAAAATAATGGAAACCATGCTTTCCCTTAAGGAATAAAGGGAACAGCTAAAGCCCATAGGGGAGTAATGGAGACAGTGATTGCCCTTAGGGAATAATGGAAATAATGCTTGCCCCTGAGGAATAATGGGGACAGTGATTGTCCACAGGGAATAATGGAAACTATGCTTGCTCATAGGGAATAATGGGGAGGGCGATTGCCCCTAGGGAATAATGGAAAGAATGTTTGCCCATAGGGAATAATGAAAACTCCATTGTCCATAGGGAATAATGGAATGGGTATTGCCCACAGGGATTAACTGAAATGATGCTTGCCCTTAAGGAATAAGGGAGACTGTGATTGTCCATAGGGAATAATGGGGACTGTGACTGCCCATTGAGAATAGTGGAAAGAATGCTTGCCCATAGGGAATAGTGCAAAGAATGCTTGCCCTTAGGGAATAATGAAAAGAGCAATTGTCCTTAGGGAATAATGGAATAGGGATTGCCCACAGGGATTAACTGAAATGATGCTTGCCCTTAAGGAACAATGGAGACAGTTATTGTCCATAGGGAATAATGGAAACGAGGCTTGCCCCTAGAGAATAATGGAGACAGCGATTCCCCTACAGAATACTGGAAACCATGCTTGCCTTTAAGGAACAATGGAGACAGTGATTGTCGATAGGGAATAATAGAAACGAGGCTTGACCCTAGAGAATAATGGAGACAGCGATTCCCCTAGAGAAAACTGCTTGCCTTTAAGAAATAATGGGGACAGCGATTGTCCATAGGAAATAATAGAAACCAAGCTTGCCCATAGGGAACAATGGAGACAATGATTGCCCATAGGAAATAATGGAAACCACACTTGCCCGTAGGGAATAATGAGGAGAGCAATTGCCCATAGGCAATAATGGAAAGCATGCTTGCCCCTAAATCATAAGGGAGACAGTGATTGTCCATAGGCAATAAATGGAAACCACGCTTGCCCATAGGGAATAATGTAAAGAATACTTGCCCATAGGGAATAATGAAAACAGCGATTGTCCATAAAAATTATGCAGATTGGGATTGCCCCTAGGGAATAATGGAAATCATGCTTAGCCGTAGGGAATAACTGGGACAGCGATGGCCCATAGGGAATAATGGGGACAGCGATTGACCATAGTGAATAAAGGAAACTACGCTTGCCAATAGGGGATAATAGGGGCAGCAATTGCCCATATGGAATATTGCAAAAAATGTTTGCCCCTACGGAATAATGAAAACTGCAATTGTCTACAGGGAATAAGGGAATAGGGATTGCCCACGGGGAATAACTGAAATGATGCTTGCCCACTCGGAATAAAGGGGAGAGTGATTGTCCATAGGGAATAATGGAAACGAGGCTTGCCCATAGGGGATAATGAAAACAGTGATTGTCCATGGGAAATAATGCAGAAAGGAATTTCCCACAAGGAATAATGGAAATCATGCTGGGACATAACTGGGACAGCGACGACCTATAGGGAATAATGGATACCGCGATTGACCATAGTGAATAATGGAAAGCATGCTTGCCCTTAGAGAATAATGAAAACAGCGATTGCCAATAGGGAATAAGAAAAAGAGGGATTGTCCATCACTGTCCATGGGGAGAGTGATTTTCCACAGGGAATAATGGAAACTACGCTTGCCAGTAGGGAATAATGGGGGCAGCAATTGCCCATTTGTAATATTGGAAAGAATGTTTGCACATATGGAATAATTAAAACTGTGATTGTCTATAGGGAATAATGGAATAAGGATTGCCCATGGGGAATAACTGAAATGATGCTTGCCCATAAGGAATAGTGGAGACAGTGATTGTCCATAGGGAATAATGGAAACCTGGCTTGCCCTTATGGAATAATGGGGACAGCGATTACCCATAGGGAATAGCGGAAAGAATGCTTGCCCAGAGGGAATAATGAATGTCCATAGGGAATAATGGAGATAGGGATTGCCCATAGGGAATAATGGAAATCATGCTTGTCAACAGGGAATAATTGGAACAGCAATTGCCCATAGGGAATAATGGGAAGAGCGATGATCCTTTGGGAATAATGGGAACAGGGATCGTTCACAGGGAAAAATTAAAAGCATGCTTTCCCTAAGGGAATATTGAAAACAGCGATTGTCCTTAGGGAATAATGGAGACAGCGATTGACCATAGGGAATACTAAAAACAGGGAGTGTCTTTAGGTTATAATGGGGACAGTGAGTAGCCTTAGGGGAAAAAAAGAAACCATGCTTCCCCCTAGGGAATAATGGAGACAGTGATTGCCCATAGGGAATGATGGCAATCATGTTTACCCATAGAGAATAATAGAGACAGCAATTCCCCTAGAGAATACTGGATATCACGGTTGCCCTTAAGGAATAATGGAGAGAGCAGTAAAAATGAATGTCTTACCGCGAGTGATGTTCCTGTTGCAAACTATACCAATTATTCAAGACTCCAAACAATTTGATAAATGGCAAAGGAAAATCTCAGATTTTGTGTGGGCAGGCAAGAAACCACGGGTGAAAATGAAGGTTTTACAAGATGCTAAATAAAGAGGAGGCTTGCAACTGCCCAACATAAGACTGTACCATGAGGCAGTATGTCTTGTATGGCTGAAAGACTGGATAACGTTAAAAAATCGCAAGTTGCTGGCCCTGGAGGGACATAAAAGAATATTTGGATGGCATGCATACATGTGGTATGACAAAGTGAAAGCGGACTCTATGTTCTTGCATCATTATATTCGGAGAAGCCTCTTCACGGTCTGGAAGAAATGGAAGATGGAATTCCTTCATGGGTGGTTCCGTATGAAGTAATAGATCTGAGAACTGTTGATAATGAACAGCAATGCCTAACTTACAAGGAGATTACACAAATACAATATTCAAAGCTGAGAATAAAGACAGAAGAAGAATTGTCTCCTTGTTATGGATGGTTTCAGTATAGACAGATCAGAGATCTTTACAATGCGGACTGCCTGAGAGGAGGTATAAGACTGGAAAATTCGGAGTTAGAGGAAGTGCTATTACAAGAAGGCAAGAAAGAAATATCTAAGATTTACAAATTACTTTTAAAATGGTTTACGGTGGACGAAACAGTAAAAGTCCAGATGGTGAAGTGGGCAATAAATTTTCATAAAGAAATAACAATGGAGGCATGGGAGTACTTATGGAAAAATACAGTGAAGATTTCAACTTGTACGAACATTACTGAAAATGTGTACAAAATGATTTACAGATGGTATTTAACACCAAAGAAAATTGCGTTAGGCAATACTAACATATCAGACAAATGCTGGAAATGTAAAAAGCATGAAGGATCATTATATCATATGTGGTGGACATGTGAGGTAGCCAAACAGTACTGGGGTGAAATAATTGATGCAATTAATGAGATTTTACAAATACAAATAAACAAGAACCCAGAATTGTTGTTACTGAACTTGGGAATGGAGGCAGTTCCAGCGCAGTATAGAACATTGTTATTTTACATGACTGTAGCGGCAAGACTTTTGTACGCGCAGAAATGGAAGACACAAGAAATACTAACTGTAGAAGATTGGATCTATAAATTGCTGTACATGGCGGAAATGGACAAACTGACAAGGAAACTTAAAGATCTTGACCTAGGACAATATATTGTTGACTGGGGGAAATTGAAACAATTTTTGGGGAAAAAATGGGATGTAAAAGGAGAACTGTGGCAGTTTGAAAATTTTTAAAAGAATAATGTTGTAATGGGAAGAGAGAAGGGATCTTACCACTTAGGGGGAATGTAACTATAATCTAAGCAAATATAATATTTAAGGGAATTTTACATTGAACATATGGGACAACGAAAATGGTTAAACAGATATATTAATGAGGTATACAGTGCGTAGTATATAGTATAAAACAATAAGGTAGCGTATCAGACATTATATTATAATATATTATGTGGTTGGGTTATATTGGGTTGTGTGCTGTGCGACATTGGTGGCATAGCATACAATCTAAGTTTTGTGATATATACTATATTGATAGTATATTTGATGGAATATATATTTAAAAGAAGAGAAATAGCAAACGTCTAAAGTAAGAGACACTGAGAATCTGGCTATATATTATCCCATACTGTTGTGTTATATTGTTATGATATATACTTTTTTTTTTTAATAAAATTTTTATTGGATTAGAATCATTTAATTTCACATTACAATCAATTCCCCCATTTCCCAATTTCTAACCCCCTCCCTTTCCCCCCCTTTTTGTAGACTTCCAACAGTTTTCCAACCCTTTGTCCCTTTTCCCTTACTCATTTTAAATTCATCTATCTAACAAAAATATACTTTCCCTTTATTCTAAGCAATAATTCTTTAACTATTTTTAATACTCTGTACCCTATCTTTAAGTCCCTTCTTCCATGTTAGACAAACAATTTGCCCCATTTTTCATAATTTCAAATATTTCTGTAAACCATAAACCATATAAACCATACTTTCATATAAGTCAACCAATTTAACTTATACTCTATATGTTACTTTTTCTGCATATCTTATCTTCATTCTGCTTTAGTTATATTTAATTATATTAATATTTTTATTCTACTTTGATTATACATCTATATAACTATCATCAAAAGTTATCAATCAATTTGACCCATATATATCTTCAGGTAGACTTATTCAATTTAGTACATTATACAATTTTTACCCAAAATAGTATTAATTAGTCAGTCCTTATAGTTAATTATTTTCTATCAATATTCTATGTATTATTCTATATATAACAATCTAACAAGGTAGCTGCTTAGGAATTCTCATTTGCCTCTCCGCCCCCCGGTAAAGTCACCCCCCTCTGCATTTTATTATGTTTCAATAGTTCTCAAACTGCCACAGTTCTCCTCCCACCTCCCATTTCTTCACCAAATATTGTTTCAGCTTCTCCCAGTCTGTGTTGAACTGCCCTGGGTCAAGGTTTCTCAATTTTCTTGTCATTTTGTCCATTTCCACCATATACAGCAATTTGTAAATCCAATCCTCAATAGTTGGCACTTCTTGTACTTTCCATTTTTGCGCATACAAAAGTCTAGCCGCTACTATCATGTAAAATAGCAATGTCCTGTGTTGAGCTGGAATGTCCTCCATTCCCAAGTTCAGTAGCAGGAGTTCTGGGTTCTTATTAATTTGAAATTGTAAAATCTCACTTATTACTCTTATTATTTCCCCCCAGTACTGCCTAGCTACCTCACACGTCCACCACATATGATACAGGGAACCCTCATGTTTTTTACATTTCCAGCATTTGTTAGAAGTGTTCAAATTCCCTAGCGCAATCTTCTTTGGTGTCATGTACCAACGATAAATCATTTTGTAAATGTTCTCTTTAATATTAGTACACGTCGTAGTCTTCATTGTATTCTTCCACAAGTATTCCCATGCCTCCATTGTTATTTCTTTGTTAAAATTTATGGCCCACTTCACCATTTGTACTTTAACTATTTCATCTTCAGTATACCATTTCAGCAGTACTTGGTATACCTTGGAAATTTCCTTCTTGTCCTCTTTTAAAAGTGTCTGCTCTAGTTCCGAATTTTCTGTTCTAATGCCTCCCTTTGCACAGTCCGAATTGTAGAGATCTCTGATCTGTCTGTACTGAAACCAATCATAGTTTGGTGATAACTCATCCTGTGTCTTTATTTTAAGTTTAGAAGATTCTATTCGGGTTATCTCCTTATACGTTAAACACTGTTGCTCAGTATCGACAGCTCTCGGATCTATTACCTCATATGGAACCACCCATAGGGGGGTTCCTTCTTGTAAATAATCTCTGTACTTCTTCCAAGTTGCATATAGGCTTCTCCGTATGTAATGATGTAAGAACATAGAGTTCACTTTTACTTTATCATACCATAGGTATGCATGCCATCCAAATATTTTTTTATATCCCTCTAGGGCCAATAATTTCTTATTCTTCAGCATCATCCAGTCTTTCAACCACACTAGGCAGATTGCATCATAGTAAAGTCTTAGATTGGGCAGTTGCATTCCGCCTCTTTCTTTTGCATCTTGTAAGACTTTCATTTTCACTCGAGGCCTCTTACCTGCCCAAACAAAATCTGATATTTTCCTCTGCCATTTTTCAAACTGCTTAGAGTCTCGAATAATTGGTATTGTCTGTAGCAAAAACATTACTCTTGGTAACACGTTCATCTTAACTGCTGCAATCCTTCCCAACCATGACAAATTCAGTCTATTCACTGTCCCCCGTGGGTTTCCTCTGCAAGAGACTGGGATGTACGGTGGTAAGAGGCCATCGACCGGGTCCACAGCATTGTAACCAAGGGGCGTGTAGTGTAGTGGGGTGAGTGCAGGGGAGTGCCACACTCTGGGTTGGGATGGCTTCTCGCCACCTTGCTGGGAATAGGACCATCTCTCTCTCTCTCTCTGTGTCTGCCCACCCCGCATGGCCAGCTGCTGTCCAGGACCGCCCAGTCCCATGTGGGGTGACTGGGGGGGTGGCATGCTATTGGGGGCACCAGGGTTCCTGTCAGCCGGGCCTAGTGGGGGCCTGGGGGCCTTATTTCAAGCCCTCCACAGTGCCTCCCTGTCCACCAGGGGACGACGGCAGCGATGTGGAGCTTGGCCACATGATCTGCTCACCGCAGCCAGAGCCAGATGAGTGGGAGAGGCAGCTGCTTCTGGGCACACCCTTGAAAGGATGTTGGACGACCCAGAGGGCGAGTGAGGGGGCCGGCGAAGCAGAGCCCAGGCCGTCGATGGACCCCTGGCCGCCTGTCCTTCCGGACTGGCCTTCTCCTACCATGCCTGTGTCTGTGTTTATTGCCTGGGTGTAGAGGCGGGCTGGGGCCACGTTGTCCTCATGTTGGTGGCTGGCTCTGCCTAACCACCAGTTCCCAAGAGTTGAAGAAGCTCCCGCCAGAAGTTGGCAACGAACTGGGGACCTCTGTCGGATATCACTTTATTAAGAAATGAAGTAGTTTCACTCTATGCTTTAAGAACAGGCTGGTTAGCTTCCTGGCTGTAGGTTTGGCAGTTACGGAATAAAGTGAGCCTGTTTTGAAAAGAGATCCACCACTACTAAAATGACTGTGTGTCCTTTTGAGGGGGGAAGATGGGTAATAAAGTCCATTGAAATCACAGCCCATGGTCTCGAGGGAGTTTCCAATGGTTGTAAGAATCCAGGGGGTTTCCTCTTCCTTGATTTTCCCATTATACATACTGGGCAGGAGGATATGTATTGAGATATATCCTTTCTCATTGCTGGCCACCAAAATGGTCTTTGTACTAAGTGTAACGTTTTGAGATATCCAAAATGTCCATCAGTTTTTGCATCATGACGTTGGTGCAATATTTCTTTTCTTAAACTGATTGGGATATAAAGTTTGCTTCCCTTGTACCAGTGGCCATCCCCCGCCTGTTGCAGTTCGGCTTTGGGCACATTTCCCCCCTCCTTTGCAGTTTCTGCTTTTATTCTCTCTCCCCACTCTGAGAGATCAGGTTTCAGGCTGCGCACCCTGCAAAGGGGGACCACTCAAATAGTACTTGATGCTTTGCAAGAGCATCTGGCTGACCACAGCTGAAAACAGAAAGCTGATCTAACAGCTTGCAGGTCCTTTATTAACTGATTGCTCCTGCACATAGAATCATAGAATCATAGAGTTGGAAGGGGCCATACAGACCATCTAGTCCAACTCCCTGCCCAGTGCAGGATCAGCCCAAAGCATCTCTGACAAGTATTCATCCAGCCTCTTCTTGAAAACTGCCAGTGAGGGGGAGCTCACCACCTCCCTAGGCAGCTGATTCCACTTTTGAACTACTCTGACGGTGAAAAAGTTCTTCCTAATATCCAGCTGGTACCTTTGTGCATGTAGTTTTAGCCCATTGCTTCGCGTCCTACCCTCTGCTGCCAACTGGAACAGCTCCCTGCCCTCCTCCAAATGACAGCCTTTCAAATATTTAAAGAGAGTAATCATGTCCCCCCTCAACCTCCTCTTCTCCAAACTAAACATTCCCAAGGCCCTCAGCCTTTCCTCGTAGGGCTCAGTCTCCAGACCCCTGATCATCCTCGTCGCTCTCCTCTGCACCCTTTCGATTTTGTCCACATCCTTTTTGAAGTGAGGCCTCCAGAACTGCACACAATACTCCAGGTGTGTTCTGACCAAGGCAGTATAGAGAGGGGCTATGACCTCCTGCGATTTCGACGCTATGGCCTCTTTGATACAACCGAGGATTGAATTAGCCTTTTTTGCCACCGCATCACACTGACTGCTCATATTCAGTTTACAGTCCACTCTTACCCCAAGATCCCTTTCACATATACTACTGCCCAGAAGTGTATCCCCCCATCCAGTATTTGTGCTTCTCATTTTTGTGGCCCAGATGTAATACTGTGCACTTGTCTTTGTTGAATTGCATCCTATTCACAGCTTCCCACTTCTCCAGAGTATTCAGGTCTTGTTGAATTTTAATTCTATCTTCTTGGGTGTTTGCTACCCCTCCCAATTTGGTATCATCAGCAAATTTAATGAGCAGCCCTTCCACTCCTTTAAGAGTGTCACAGCACAGCTGTGGCTTCGCTCCTAATTTAAAGAGCCGCAAAGGATGGGAGAGCTTCAGTGCCCAGCATCTGTAAAAGATACAGGAGCCCTTGCTGAGCATTCTGCCCAAAGGTCCTGTAGTTGTGCACCCCCTGACAAAGGTACTCCAAGGCTTTCCCCCCACCCCTGCCAGCTTGCAAATCTGCACAGGGCTGTCCAATGTGCGAGAGGAGGGAAGGGACGGCTTGGCTGGGCAGGATTTTCAAAGATTCTGCAAGGGGTAGGACCTGTATGGAGGCAGCTCTCTGGCCTCACCATTCAAAGCGAGCCAGGCACCTCCACCACTGCCCTTTGTCCAGGCAGCCACTGACTCTGCTGTGCACATCGTCAACGCACAAAGTGTTTTATTTTATTTTGAGCCCCTTTCCAACTGGGGACAGTGTCTAGTGGAGGTTGTTTGGGGACTGCCCACTGAGTCACATCTGCCCGGACAGCTTTACTCCCTGCATGCTCCCCACTTGCACACTTCACCAGTGTAGCTCCCCTTTGCTGTGAGCTCGCACACTGTCAGCGCACACACTGTTTTATTTATTTTGAGCCCTTTTCTAGCTGGGGACAGTGTCCAATGGAGGTGGTTTGGGGGGCCAGGGGATCTTGCCCGCTTCCTAACTCACGCACCTGCACGGTGTCACTGCACTGTCTCTGCTGCGTACATCATCAGCACTCACGCTGTTGTTGTTTTATTTAGAGCCTCTGTCCAGCTGTTGACAGGGACTGGGGGAGTTGGTTTTTTGGCTCAAAACACCCAACCCCAGTGTCAGGGCTGCTTCTTACCACCTCATTCCCTCACTGTCTAGTTTGTCCTCCATTATCTCCAGTGGTTCCTCTCTGTTTTGTCCTTTGTTTTACTGCAGCACTATGAAGTGTTTCTTGCTAGGCAAGACTGGTCGTGGTGGGAAAGAGGGCAGAGTATGTTGCCTGTTGGAAGCCGGCAGCAGCAGTTCTGGGAGGGAAGTCTGTCCGGCAGCAGAGTCTCGCACTACTGATCCGTCCACCGAGCCTGTGGCGGAGGCAGAAGTGGTCTCTCCTATGCTGCCAGAAGTGGACCTGGTGAAGCTGTTTGCGGAGGAGGTGGGATCTGAGGAGGAATGGGTGGGGTTTGGAGCATCATCCCAGTCTTCTGCCTCAGAAACTCCAGGGACTCTCCGTGTCTGCAGCACCCCCACCCCCTCTTCGCAGTCTAACAGCATGCCGTGGCAGTCATCCCTTCGATCTTCTCATGAAACGCCTCCTGCCCACGACCGTTTCGACAACTCCATTTGGAGGCACTTTGAAGTCCTTCCCAATGACCCTTGCTCAGCATGGTGCTTTCTCTGTGATGTGACAGTGCATAGGGGCACTGACCCCAAGCACCTGTTTTCCTCTGATCTCCGCAAGCATGTGCAGAGGCACCACCTGCGCATCTCGCTTCCGACGGTATGCGAACCACCTGTCAGCCAGGTGAGGAGTCCAGAGCAGAGAGAAGGGGGAGGGGAAAATGAGTCGATGGCCAGCAAGTAGACTGGCCATGAGGGTGGTGTGGGTGGGAGTGGTACGGCCAGGCAGGCTACCTTGCAGGAGGTTGTTCCCTCTGGGCTTCTGACAATGCCCAGCATAAGAGTCAGGGGGAGGGTGCATAAGGCATGCACTGAAGCAGTGGAGGAGATGAACGCATTGGGTGAACTCCCATTATCCATCATGGAGGGTGTGGGCTTTAGGAGGCTGAAGCGTCGATTGGCTCCCTTTTTCTCAGTGCCGTTACAAAGGACCATTGGCCAGCGAGTCTTGCCCACCCTCTACCAGGCTATGAAAGCGAGGGTCATGAGGGAACTGAAGGGTTCCCAAGGATGGACTTTCCACTTTATGGCAGACCTCTCAAGCAGCTGTCATCGTGGCTACCTCGCCATCACAATCCACTTTTGGCAACCGGCGGATCTCCGCTGCCCAAGAGAGAGGTCAGGTCCCAAGGGGGTGGTGGCCCCCTTGGTGCTGGGCTATGGAGTGCTCCTGCTGCAGGCATGGACAAGGATCAGATGGACAAGTACTTCACCTCCACCGTCGGGTCTGCCCTGAGGGAATGGGCTCCCACAGGATAGGTTTCCTGCGGCTTCATGATCACCGATGCGGGAAGAATCATGCTGGCGGCCCTGAGAGAGGCATTCCTAGACAGCCTGGTCTGCCTGGCACACAAACTGTACTAAGTTACAATGGATGCTCTGGGGCTAGGGAGCAACATCAATGCCACAGGGACCAATCGACGTTGTCCATGCGCCCATTGCTGGACAGCTGTCGGAGCCTCTCAGCCCACTTCTTGCACAGTATCAAGTCTTCATGCAAGCTGCTCCAGAGGCAGGAGAGGGAGATCATGAGTACCATCTCTTCCAGGACACAGCCACCCGCTGGAACTACACCTGTGACATGGTGAGTTATCTGGAGGAGCAGAAGAGGAGAGGAGAGGAAAGTGAGAGTGATGAGAGTGGTTCCAGAGAAGGAGAGGTCAAAAGAGGGAATGTCCAGGACTTTGCAGGGGAAAGGAAAATGGGTTGCCGCCAGCTGCATCATGGTGCAGGACTGGGAATACCCCTTCGTTGGAGAGCCATGAGCCGAGAAAGCCACTGAATTTCAGGCTGGTGACAGCAGTGGACATGTACCACCTTCCTGCCTTCGCGGAAAGGATAGGAGTGACCCATTCCCCCCACGCCCAGAGGGGTCAGCAGGAGCCCATAGATAGGGCAACACAGGGCAGTATCAGCAGCAGCAGTCACAGAACTGCAGCAGCAGCAGCAGAGCTGTCCCTTGTGGCCAAAAGCTGCGACAGCCGAGCTGAAAATCACCCACCGTCCTGCCTTCACGGAAAGGACAGGAGGGACAGGACAGGAGAGGTCGTTAGGAAGGGTTGGACTGGTTCCAGAGAGGGAGAGGTCGAAAGAGGGACCAGGAGCTAACGCTCCTCGGCACGAGGGACAGCTTGCACATAAAGTTGTACAGGATTATGGGAGGAGTCCCATTCAACGGGAGAGGCTATCTCCTCCGCATCAGGGGGAAGGGGTTCCTTCTGTGCCACCATGTCGAGGGGGTGGGTCATTCAGCAGACTGCCTCCAGTGTTCTACCTCGCTGCTCTTCCAGGTCTGGACTTGTCCGGCATGAGTGGCAGCTCCAAAGCTTTTGCAGATACAGTTTTGCAGAAAGGTAAGGTGTTCCCCCATCCATGTGCACCTGCTGTTGCCCCTGTGCATGGCGGGAATGGGTCTCACAATTCACTTCCTTTCCACGTAGGCAGGAAGGTGGGTAATGCTGATGGGAGGCTACGCCACTCATTTGAAGTGCCTGTCCTGCCTGTGCAGGAAAGGTGTCTCTGGGTGGTCTGTGGACTGCTCTATCACCACTCAGTTCCTGACCATCTTGCGGAGCAGGACTGGGAAACACCCAACGATTTGGGAGCCTTTGTCTTTAAAACCCACTGATCTTGTCAGTGGCGGAAGCAGCCACCACCCGCCATCTGGCCTTCAAGGAAAGGACGATATGGACTGGTCAGGAGAAGTTGTTGTGGAGGGTCGGAGTGGTACCAGAGATGGTCGTTTTCATTGAGGGAGGGTGAACTTAATGGGGAGAGGACGAGGAGGAGGGCCCCAACATCCAACGTGTTGGACTGCTTAGACTGCTGCGGCATAGGCTGGTCTGCCCCTCCTGTGTCGCAGTGGAGGCTGTTGCCAGCATCATCCAACTTCCTGTCATCGCGGATAGGAAGGGATGGGCAGGAAAGGAGAGGTTGGCAGGGGCCAGAGGGTTCCAGAGAGGGAGAAGACGAAAGAGAGAACGTCTAGGACCTTGCCGGGCAGAGGAGCACAACCTGTTGCTTGTCACAGCCACATCGCAAAGCTGGACCAGGAAGGTCCAAACATGGTGGCCAAAGTGTTGTTTTCCCCCATGCCCAAAGGTGGAGACAGCTGACATCACCTACATTCCTGCATTAACGGAAAGGATGGTTGTCGTGGTGCAGGACCCATTCCCCCCTGGCTCAGAACATACAGCAACTGCTTCAGAGCTGCGCCTCGTGGCCAAAACCAGCAGCACCAGGCAGCACCCACCTTCCTGCCTTGACGGAAAGGGCTGGATGTGCAGGACAGGAGAGGTTGGGGAAGGGTCAGAGTGGTTCCGGACAGGGAGAGGTTGCAAGAGGGACCAGCAGCCCCATGAGCTGGTGATAGAGCAATCCACACCAGTCTGAGACACCTTTCCTGCGCAGGCAGGACAGGAACTTCAAATAAGTGGTGTAGCCTACCCCCGACATCACCCACCGTCCTGCCTATGCGGAAAGGATGAGATGGTCACAGGACTAGAGGGGAGGTCGATGGGAAGGGTCGAGGTGGTTCCTGAGAGGGCAAGGTTCAAAGAGGGACCTTGAGCTAGATAAGGAAAAGATTATCTTAATGGCCGCATTGTGCAGCAGGACCGGGAGGACCACAACATCCACCGCGTTGGATTTCGCAGACTGTTGCGGCATAGGCTTGTCCGCCCTGCCTGTATCGCAGTGCAGGTTATCACAGACAGCACCCTCCTTCCTGCCTTCATGGAAAGGGTGGGAGGGACCCATTCCCCCCCACACACCCAGAGGGCTCAGCAGGAGCCGATAGATAGGGGCCCATGTGTTGTGTTGCCCTACCACCATCAGCAGCAGAAGCAGAGCAGGGTAGTGTCAGCGGCTGACATCACCCACTGTCTGGACCGCTCATTCTGCACGCTGGTGGGAGGGCTGGAAAGGATGTTGGTTGCCACGCTGGACATTTCCAGCCAGATGGAAGATTTGGCCCCAGGGCCTGGCAGCAGCCCTGGAACCAGAGGGAGGCGGTAGAGCCCAAGGCCTGCACTCCCAGAAGCCTCATCCGATCAGAAACTGATAGTAATGTAAGCCCTCAGTCGAGGTGCCCACTGAGCTTGGCCCCAGGGCCTGGCAGCAGCCCTGGAACCAGAGGCTGGGGCTAGAGCCCTAGCCCAGCAGCACTCCCAGAAGCCTGATCAGATCAGGCATTGAGGTGAGCCCTCAGCCGAAGTGCCCACTGAGCTTGGTAGCTGCCCTGGAACCAGAGGCTGGAGATAGAGCCCTAACCCAGCAGCACTCCCAGAAGCCTGATCAGATCAGGCACTGATAATAATGTCAGCCCTCAGCCGAGGTGCCTACTTAGCTTGGCCCCTGGGGCCTGGCATCAGCCCTAGAACCAGAGGCTGGGGCTAGAGCCCTAGCCCAGCAGCACTCCGAGAGAGCTCACCAGATTAGGCACTGATTATCAGGGTGAGCCCTCAGCCGAGGTGCCCACTGAGCTTGGCCCTAGGGCCTAGCAGCAGCCCTGGAAACAGAGGGGATAGCTCCCTATCCCACCCACCACACAGAGAAAAAAGCCCAGTTCCACAACATCCACCGCATTGGATTTCGCACATTGTTGCGGCATAGGCTGGTCCGCCCTGCCTGTGTAGCAGTGCAGGTTTTTGCCAGCAGCACCCACCTTCCTGCCTTCATGGAAAGGGTGGGAGGGACCCATTCCCCCCCCATGCCCAGAGGGGTCAGCAGGAGCCTATAGATAGGGGCCTACATGCTGTGTTGCCCTTCCACAATCAGCAGCAGCAGAGCAGGGTCTTTGCAGCAGCTGACATCACCCACCATCGAGCCTTCATGGAAAGGATGGGGTGGGCAGGAGAGGAGAGGTCGTTGGGAGGCGTTGGAGGGGTTGCAACCGCAGACGGCGCAGTTGAAAGAGGGACCGTCCGGGGAATTGTCAGCTAGAGAACAGGATGTGTTGGACAGGTTGTGGGGAGGGGTTGTAGAGTTGCCATCAAGAGAGGGAGAAGTAGACAGAGGGGCTGTCGTGGAATTTGTCTGGGAGAGGAGGCAGCCCTGAGAACTGAGGAGTGCTGGAGCCCGCTGCACAGCACCTTGACCGAGAGCCACAGCAGACTTGGGGAAGTTCAGAGGGCCGATAGGTTCAGGTCCAAGGAGGGATGTCCTAGGAGGTTGAGGTTGACCTTCAGGAAGGTCAACATGTCCACCAGATCTGTGTTAAGACAAGCGCAGCGGGGACAGAGGAGGTCTCCCAGGTGGGAGAACACCCGCTTGCTCTGCACACTGGTAGGAGAGTAGGACAGGATGTTGGTTGCTATGATGGACAGGTCCAGCCAGATGGAAGATTTGCTCGCCCAATACTCCAAGGGATTAGAGTGGAAGGGCTCGGTGGGCTCTACCAGATACTCTCGAACCATAGCCGCCGCTGAGTCCTCCACTGTGATTGATGAGCCCACTGTGCTGCAGCCAACCATGCAGCCCACCAATGAGGCCCAGAGATCAAATGGGGCCATTTGCAGGGTCTCTCCTGGCATGTGTCTCTTCACAACTCCCCCCACCCCTCCTCCTGCTCCTGCTCCTCTGTCTCCACCACCTGACCCTTGCCCCGGCCCAATTCCCTCAGGACAGCCTTCTTTTTCTGGTAATGGAGCACCGCTTTCCAGAGCTCCTTTTTCCAGTGTAGCATCTGACACACCTGCATCACAATGCTGCCCTTGATCCAAGGGTCACAGGGGGAGGTCGTTTGGTACAGTGCCTTGTGGCGCAGAGGATGCAAGTACTCTGCCATTCATGGCTGGATCCTTCTCAGAAAGTCCAGGACCCTGGGCAGCAGCTCTTTCTTGCGCTCGAGCCCTTGGATCACGGTCATCCGCTCCTCGTGCACATGGAGGGGAACCTTCCCCTGGCTGGACAGCCAACACAAAATAAGGAGCCCAGACGGGGAGGGACCCAGAAGAGCCTCTTTCAGGTCTGCCAAAGGTGGGCCACACAACACAGAACACACTCAGAAAATGGTTCTGCTCCCCTTCCAGATAGCAAGTACTGCCTTGACCCACCTGACAGACGTGGCGGCTCAGAAGGAACCCCTTCCCCTGGCACAGAGGAGACAGCCTGTCCTGTTGAACGGGACTCCAGCCATAATGCTGTACAACTATACGTGCAAAGCTGTCGCTCATGCTGAGGTACATTGGACACGGATTGTCAGGGTCTGTTTATATGTTGCCTGACAGGACTAACGCCATGCTTAATTCTTTAGTTGTTCAGTATTCTTTTCCCTCTAGGCCCCACCTGCGAGGCGCCTTTTCCATGGGAGAAGACACTGTCTTATCTTTTGTACAAGCCGAGTTGACTTTGATGGATGTTCCCACAAAGAACTCTCCTGCTTTGAGAACTCTGGGGGGAGGCTGGGCTCTGAGAGTGTGAAATATAACAACTTCTAATCTGTACCTCATTGCTAACAATACTTTGTTCAGCCAGGATCTCAAATCCTGGAATATGTGCATCTGGACCTGAATGCTGTCTTTCAAAATAAAACCTTTTGAAATCAAAAGACCATGTCTTCTTGCAGAAGGGAGTAAGACAGACTCTCATGTCTGAGAAACCATAGTCTGACACGGACATCACCAACCCACCTGCCGGCCATGTCAAAGGAGAAAGGTGCATGGTCCAGCCCAGGAGAGGCTGGACCATGAGAGCAGTGATCAGAGCAACTCAGCGACATCGTCCCGTGTCCTGAATGCCGAAGAAACGTCCACCGCCTGGACAGGCAGCACGAAATAAGAGGCCTGGACAAGGGCAACCCAGGAGAGCAGCGTGTAGCTGTACAGTGGAGCAGTGGAGGCTGTCGCAAGCATCACTCACCTGACGGCCAGCCATGGCGGCAACGAAGGAACTCCTTCCGCCTGGCATGGAGGAGACCACAGGTCTATACGGGAAGCTTCACAGGATGCAGCCACAGACATGGCCCACCGGCCAGCCGTGGCGGTAGGTAAGGAGCCCCTTCCCATCTAGAGCACGTGTGTATTCCTCTGTGCATGCAGATGCATGAGGAGAGGTGGATGGGGAAAGGGTGTTGGTGCCATCCAAAGTTAATGTGCGCCGCCTCCTTCACAAAAAAGAGAAAGAGGAGAGAAGCCGCTGCTGTTGCTTTAAAGGGAAGGATAAGAAGGTGATTACAGCAGCACAGGAGGATGGCAAGCTACTTTTAATCACTTGGAGAGTAATTGTTACTCCTGAGTGACATTCAGTCACACCCTGCTCTTATTTTTTGTTTTTCTGAACTGGTATATTCCAGTGCAACTCCTGTAGGTTCAATCATTGCGTTGACCAGTAGAAAAGTTTTGAATACCCACTGGAAAGAGGGCAAAGCTTTGTGCACCATTGATATTTTCATTTTATTCTCAAGTTTAATGAAAATTTCTTTGTATTTTTCACCCAAGCCAGTTTGGTGTAGTGGTTAAGAGTGGTTAAGAGTGGTCAGGCTGCACATAATAATTGGCCCAGATGAGTACAGACCTGGAGGAGCAGCATTGTGGAACACTGGAGGCACTCACTGGAATGACCCACCCGCCGGACATGGCGGCACAGAAGGAACACCTTCCCCCTTACACGGAGGAGACAGCCTCTCCCATTGAATGGGACTCCTCCCACAATCGTGTACAGTTAACTATATGTGCAAAGCCGTCCCTCGTGCCGAGGAGCATTGGACTTGGACATAACCAACCCACCTGCCGGCCATGGCAAAGGAGAAGCATGCCTCCTCCTCCTTGGAGGGAGGGTGTTCAAAGTCCCACAAACCTATCTAGTGCGCATTCCAGCATGAGCAGGGGCAGCTTATACGCAGCAGGCAAAACATATCCGAACCCACACACCCCTCCTCATTCTGGGGAGGCACTGCTCAGTAGAACATATTGCTTCCAGAAGAAGAAGTAATTGAATGGCGGTGGACGGTCAACTTCCTATTCGAGAAAGGTGCTCAAAGAAAGATGGAAGGAGAAAGGAAAGGAAAACATGCTCCAAAGAGAAAGGGAAAGAAAATCCTAACATGCAGCTCTACATTGAAGGGGAAAGAGAAGCCAAAAATGTTCCAGCGAGCTCTCATCAGAAGTGCCCTGGGATCTTGGATGCGTTGGCTTGGCTTGGCTTTCTGGGCTGGAGCCTGAGGGTTGGTGGGCGGATGGCGAAAGAGAGGCAGGTGCCGGCTCAGGGCTCAGAACACTCAAGATCCATTCAGGGGTAGCCAATCAGGGGGAGGTTGACCTTGATGAACCAGAGCTGGTCCACCAACTCCGGATCTATACCTGAGCGTCATGGATGGAGGAGGTCTCCCAGGTGTGGGAACACCCTTTCGCTCTGGACACTGGTGGGGGGGGGCAGGTGAGGATGTTGTTGGCCACAGTCGAGAGGTCTGGCCAAACAGCAGATTTTCTCGCCCAACACTCTGATGAGTTTGCAGTGGAAGGGCTCGGGAGGCTCGGCTAGGTAGTCTCTGACCATGGCCTCCACCGAATCCTCCAACACGATGGAAGTCCCAACCCGGTTGCCACCGACTGCCCAGCCCACCACTGAGGACCAGAATGGGGATGGGTCTTCATGGGGAGAGCTCACCTGCCTCCTGGGTCTGCTGGGCACCGCTACCGCCCTCTCCAACCCCTCCGACAGCTCACCCACACACTCTTCCTTCCCCTCCGCTTGCTGGAACCGGAGCTTGAGCATGGCTCGATGCAGGAGCTCTGCCCACTGGTGGAGCTCTCCCAGCCACATAGCTATGCTGCCCTTGATATGAGGATCGCATATGCAGGCCAGGTTGTATGAGTCCTCCCTGCACAGAGGATGCAAGCGGGTGGCCAAGCCTGCCTGCAACCTCGCAACTAAGTCCCTGACCCTGTGGAGAAGCTGGTCTTGTTCTTCTATCTCTTTTGGCCAGGACCTGGTCCAAGCCATGGATCAGGGGGATAACCTGCCCCAGAGAGGATGGGTAGCCACATAGGATATCGTTGGTCTCATTGAATGGCCTCAGGAAATGGATCCTCTGAGAGAGGGCTGGCCAGTCCTTTGAGCTGAGGATGAGCTCCTCTCTCCCCTGCAAGACTGGCACCGAGGACATAATGTTCTGAAAAGCGTTCTTTTGCTCCTCCAGACAACTCACCATGTCGTAGGGGGAGTTGCAGCGGGTGGCCGTGTCCTGGAAGAAGTGGTGCTCATGATCCTCCTCCCCCTGCCTCTGGAGCAGCTTCCACGAAGACTTTATGCTGCGCGAGAAGTGGGCTGAGAGGCACCGACAGCTGTCCAGCAATGCGCACATGGACAACGTCGATTGGTCCCTGTGGCCTTGATGTTGCTCCCTAGCCCCAGAGCATCCATCATAACTAGGTGCAGTTTGTGCAGCAGGCAGACCAGGCCATCTAGGGATGCCTCTCGCAGGGCCACCAGCATGTTTCTTCTCGCATCGGTAAACATGAAGCCGCAAGAAACCTGTCCCGTGGGCGCCCATTTCCTCAGGATAGCCCCGATCATGGAGGCGATGTACTTGTTCGTATGATCATCATCCATGCCTGGAGCAGGAGCACTCTATAACCCAGCGCCAATGGGGCCAACTCCTCCTGGGGATCCGACCTCTACCTTGGGCAGCAGAGATCCTCTGGTTGCCACCAGTGGACTGTGATGGCGAGGTAGCCATGATGACAGCCATTCCAGAGGTCTGCCGTAAAGTGGAAAGGAGCAGTATCTTACACAAAAATAACACAACTCACTTAACATCAGAGAATCACCCCAAAATATTGCTGTCAAATGCACTTTATTTCCTTAACTGCTTTAGGTTACACAGTAGGAAGGCACAACAGGGCATGAAAGCAGTGTACTACATAAAAATAACACAACTCACTTCACATCAGAGAATCACACAAACACAACTGTTGTCAAAAACGGTGAAGTGGGTTTTATTATTTTGTGTAGTACACTTCTATCATGCCCTTTGGTGTGCTCCCCTGCTGTGTATCCTAAAGCTGTTCAAGAAATAAAGTGTTTTTGACAGGAATTGTGCTTTTGTGATTCTCTGATGTTAAGTGAGTTGTGTTATTTTTGTGTAAGATACTGCTGCCATGCCCTTTGGTGTGCCCCCCTGCTGTGTAACCTAAAGCTGTTCAAGAAATAAAGTGTTTTTGACAGGATTCGTGTTTTGTGATTCTCTGATGTTAAGTGAGTTGTGTTAATTTTTCTGTGTGGGGGACTGCTGGTGTAATGTGTCATAATGCTTTGCCTACTTGTACTTTGAAAGGGAGAAAATAATTTTTAAAAAACTTTATTTTGTGTTGTTCGTGTTTTATTCTTTGTTGTGCAGTTGGTTCCCATCATAGGGAACAATAGGGCTGGCTGGCCAGCCATCTCTGTAGGTGGTGGGGGAATTTGAGGGAGGATGTCTGTGGTTCAGGTGCTCTTTCACAGGGACCAGCTGGCACTCAGAAGTGTGCCCACCATTGTGGCACCCCTGGGCTGTGCAGAATTGCCCAGGGAAAGAGAGTTTAGAAGTTCCCAGCATAGAGAACAAAGGGAGAGGGCTGGCCAGCCTGTTCCTGGGGTTATGGGTGTGGGGCAGGTGGGGGTGGATTTGGGTCTGTGAGGGGCTAATGTGGGGATTTGGGTCTGTGTGTGGCAGCTGGGGGGAAATAGGGTTTGTGTGGGGCTCTAAGGGGTGGACTTTAGGGGCTGAGAGGACCTATTTGGGGAGGCCATGAAATGCCCCCCCCCCAAGTGGGAGCAGGCTGAGCCTTGGTGGGGGGTGGGAGGAGGGGTGGGAGAAGGGTCCCTGAGGGCTGGGGGGCATTTTGCATGCAAAATGTCACCCCTGGCAAGACAAGCCTCCCCCAGCTGTCAGTGGTAGAGATTAGAGCACCTACTTGGGGAGGCCATGAAATGCCCCCCCCAAGTGGGAGCAGTCTGAGCCTTGGTGGGGGGTGGGAGGAGGGGTGGGAGAAGGGCCCCTGAGGGCTGGGGGGCATTTTGCATGCAAAATGCCACCCCTGGCAAGACAAGCCTCCCCCAGCTGTCAGTGGTAGAGATGAGAGCAGAGCACCTACTTGGGGAGGCCATGAAATGGCCCCCCCAAGTGGGAGCAGGCTGAGCCTTGGTGGGGGGTGGGAGGAAGGGTGGGAGAAGGGCCCCTGAGGGTAAGGCTTCCTGACAAAGGAAGCCTGCGTCTTCATTTTCCCCCCATAGGAAATAATGAAGAAGATGAGCAGCAGCATGCTAACAATATGCTGCTCCTTCGCTTTCTTATGGGAGGATAGGGGAACCTGATTTGGGGGGCCATAACATGGCCCCTTAAAGTCCAATCGGTCTGAAACTTGGGGGGTTTTTAGAGAGGGGTTAGAGGAAGGTCCCCACCAATTTTGGGCTGATTTGGTGGGAAAATGCCTCCCCCAGACGTCCGGGAAGACGGAGGCATTTTCCCATTGAAAAGCCGAAAGAAAGCCGAAAGAAGCCGAAACGTTTCGGCTTTTTTTCTTTCGGCTAAGCCGAAACGTTTCGGCTTTCTCCGAAACGTTTCGGATAACCCGAAAGAAGCCGAAACACGTTTGTTTCGGCTTTCTTTCGGCATTCAGAAAGCCGAAACGCACACCCCTACTGAGGACCGTGGCAGAACCCTTTCTGAGCGTGTTCTGTGTTGTGTCCCGGAAGCCATGAAAGAGGCATGCGTTGAGGACATGTTTTGTTCCTTTGTTGCTGCCATGGCTGGTGGGTGGGTCATTCAGGTGACTGACTCCAGTGTTCCACAATGCTGCTCCTCCAGGTCCAGATTCATCCAGGCCAATTATTTTGTGCAGCGTGACCAACCGGCAGGCATCCCACCGTGTGAGGTAGGTGAGCGTACGATGTCGCTTTGCTGCTCTGCTCTCCCACGGGGAGAGGGCCAGGTCTCCTCCTCCTCAACAAAGGAGGCTTGGCTAGGTAGTCTCTGACTAGACATGGGCATGAACAGCATTACGAACAAAAAAAACCCACGAACAGGCTGCTCTGCTGCTCGCGAATGGGTTGTTCGGGATGGCCACTCCAGTCAAACAGGTAGTCGGCGCAAGCCTTGTTCATTGCGCTCAGTCGCCGTTCAGGAAGCTAGACACTCAGGCGCCTTCAATCAATTGCCTCGGCAACAGAGGGGGGAAGTGCCTGAACTCTGTCTGCACTCCCTCAGTCACCCTGGACACCACAATCAAAGCCCAACTTAGCTTCATGGGCAGGTCTTCCTTCCAAGTGTGGAGCTGCAAATGGTAACAGTTGGTAACGTGGGAGCAAACACTAGGGGGGAAGGAACGAGGAGGGGGTGTTCTGTGACCATGGGAACTCCAATCTCATCCCTGCAAACCCCTTTAGGCAGGTCTGACTGCCAACCACAGGCCTCCTGCATTTCTCCATGAGTTCTCAGCTTATAAAAGGGCACTGCACTCCCAGTTCTGGTTTCACTTTCAGCAAGCAGTGGAGTGGGACAGAGCTCTTAATAGCGTTTGGGAGGAGAGAGTGGGAGAGTGCATTGGAGCTGGGCTTTTTTCTGTGTGTGGTGGGTGGGATAGGGAGCTATCCCCTCTGTTTCCAGGGCTGCTGCTAGGCCCTAGGGCCAAGCTCAGTGGGCACCTCGGCTGAGGGCTCACCCTGATAATCAGTGCCTAATCTGGTGAGCTCTCTCGGAGTGCTGCTGGGCTAGGGCTCTAGCCCCAGCCTCTGATTCTAGGGCTGATGCCAGGCCCCAGGGGCCAAGCTAAGTAGGCACCTCGGCTGAGGGCTGACATTATTATCAGTGCCTGATCTGATCAGGCTTCTGGGAGTGCTGCTGGGTTAGGGCTCTATCTCCAGCCTCTGGTTCCAGGGCAGCTACCAAGCTCAGTGGGCACGTCGGCTGAGGGCTCACCTCAATGCCTGATCTGATCAGGCTTCTGGGAGTGCTGCTGGGCTAGGGCTCTAGCCCCAGCCTCTGGTTCCAGGGCTGCTGCCAGGCCCTGGGGCCAAGCTCAGTGGGCACCTCGACTGAGGGCTTACATTACTATCAGTTTCTGATCGGATGAGGCTTCTGGGAGTGCAGGCCTTGGGCTCTACCGCCTCCCTCTGGTTCCAGGGCTGCTGCCAGGCCCTGGGGCCAAATCTTCCATCTGGCTGGAAATGTCCAGCGTGGCAACCAACATCCTTTCCAGCCCTCCCACCAGCGTGCAGAATGAGCGGCCCAGACAGTGAGTGATGTCAGCCGCTGACACTACCCTGCTCTGCTTCTGCTGCTGATGGTGGTAGGGCAACACAACACATGGGCCCCTATCTATCGGCTCCTGCTGAGCCCTCTGGGTGTGTGGGGGGGAATGGGTCCCTCCCACCCTGGGTGTGTGGGGGGGAATGGGTCCCTCCCACCCTTTCCATGAAGGCAGGAAGGAGGGTGCTGTCTGTGATAACCTGCACTGCGATACAGGCAGGGCGGACAAGCTTATGCCGCAACAGTCTGCGAAATCCAACGCGGTGGATGTTGTGGTCCTCCCGGTCCTGCTGCACAATGCGGCCATTAAGATAATCTTTTCCTTATCTAGCTCAAGGTCCCTCTTTGAACCTTGCCCTCTCAGGAACCACCTCGACCCTTCCCATCGACCTCCCCTCTAGTCCTGTAATCATCCCATCCTTTCCACATAGGCAAGACGGTGAGTGATGCCGGTGGGAGCCTACATCACTTATTTGAAGTTCCTGTCCTGCCTGCGCAGGAAAGGTGTCTCAGACTGGTGTGGATTGCTCTATCACCAGCTCATGGGGCTGCTGGTCTCTCTTGCAACCTCTCCCTGTCCGGAACCACTCTGACCTTTCCCCAACCTCTCCTGTCCTGCACATTCAACCCTTTCCGTCAAGGCAGGTAGGTGGGTGCTGCCTGGTGCTGCTGGTTTTGGCCATGAGGGGCAGCTCAGAAGCAGTTGCTGTCCCTTCTGAGCAGAGGGGAATGGGTCCCGCTCCGTGACTCCCATCCTTTCTGTGAAGGCAGAAGGTTGGTGATGTCAGCTGTCTCCACCTTTGGGCACGGGGGAATACAACACTTTGGCCGCCATGTTTGGACCTTCCCGGTCCAGCTCTGCGATGCGGCTGTGACAAGCAACCTATTGTGTTCCTCTGCCCGGCAACGTCCTGGACGTTACCTCTTCCGAACTCTCCCTCTCTGGAACACTCCGGCCCCTGCCAACCCCTCATTTCCTGCCAACCCCAATCTTTCAGCCAAGACAGGAAAGTGGATGATGCTGGTGACAGCCTCCACTGCAACACAGGAGGGGCTGACCAGCCTATGCCGCAGCAGTTTGTGAAGTTCGACCCATTGGATGTTGGGGTCCTCCTCCTCGTCCTCTCCCCATTAAGCTAACCCTCCCTCTATGAAAACGACCCTCTCTGGAACCACTCTCACCCTCCACAACAACCTCTCCTGACCTGTCCATACCTTGCTTTCCATGAAGGCCGGAGGGCAGGTGATGGCTACTTCCGCCGCTGACACGATCAGTGGGTTTCAAAGACAAAGGCTTCCAAATCTTTGGGTGTTTCCCAGGCCTGCTCCACAAGGCAGTCAGGAAGTAGTAACGCTCTGTCCCTGTCTCCCCAAAAAGTTCACCATTCGTCTTCGAACCTCGCCCGCTCTTGAACCGCTCCATCCCATCTAAAGGGCACCTCCTCTCCCTCCTGTCCTCTCTGAGATTGCAGGAAGGTGGGTGATGCCCGCTGCCGCTGCTACCCGACTCTCATGCTGCTGCGTATTGCGGTAGGGCAACACAGCACGGGGCCCCCTATCTATGGGTTCCTGCTGACCCTGCTGGGCATGGGGGGGAATGGGTCTCTCCCACCCTTTCTATGAAGGTGGGAAGGTGGGTGCCGTACTACTGCTGCTGCTTCTTGGCATGAGTGGAGGCTCAAAAGCTTTTGCAGATACAGTTTTGCAGAAAAGTAAGGTGTGCCCCCATCCATGGGCACCTGCTGTTGCCCCTGTGCATAGGGGGAAAGGGTCTCACAACACACTTCCTTTCTGCGAAGGCAGGAAGGTGAGTGATGCTGGCGACAGCCTCCATTGTGACACAGGAGGGGCGGACAAGCCTCTCCAGCAGAAGTCTGCACAATCCTTCAGGGTGGATGTTGGCGTCTTCCGTCCCGCTCATGCTGCGCAATGCGGGCAGGAAGCCTTTGTCCTTTTCTCCATGTCAACTCCCAACTTTCCCTCTATCGACCCCTCCCAACCACCTCTCCTGTCCATCCTATCCTTTCCGCCTAGGCAGGAAGGTGGCTGATGCTGATGGGAGCCTACGCCACTCATTTGAAGTGCCTGTCCTGCCTGCGCAGGAAAGGTGTCTCTGAGTGGTGTGTGGACTGCTCTATCACCACTCAGTTTCTGGGGCTGCTGGTCCCTCTTGCAACAGCAGAGGGCCGATAGGTCCAGGTCCAAGGAGGGATGCTCTCGGAGGTTGAGATTGACCTTCATGAAGGTTAACATGTCCACCAGGTCCGGGTGCAGACATGCGCGGAGGGGACGGGGGAGGTCTCCCAG
This sequence comes from Eublepharis macularius, assembly GCF_028583425.1. Classification (NCBI taxonomy): domain Eukaryota; kingdom Metazoa; phylum Chordata; class Lepidosauria; order Squamata; family Eublepharidae; genus Eublepharis; species Eublepharis macularius. Next base: position 8,270,023 of record NC_072801.1, read on the forward strand.
GTGGGAGAACACCTGCTCGCTCTGCACACTGGTGGGAGGGCAAGGCAGGATGTTGGCTGCCCCGATGGACAGGTCCGGCCAGATTGAAGATTTGCTCGCCCAATACTCCAAGGGATTAGAGTGGGGGGGCTTGGTGGGCTCTGCCAGGTACTCTCACACCATAGCCCCCGCTGAGTCCTCCACTGCGAGCAATGCGCCCACTGTGCTGTGGCCAACCACACAGCTCACCGACGTGGCCCAGAAATCAAATGGGGCCATTTAGGATGGTCTCTCCTGGCATAGCTCTCTTTCCAACTGCCCCTCTCCCTCCTCCTCCTTATCCTCCCCCTCCTCCTGCCGGTGGGTGCGGAACAGTCAGGCAGGCCGCCCTTGGGGAGCTTATTCCACCGGGGACAGCAATAATGCCATTGAAAAGTGTGAGGTCAAGGGCTCAGGAGGCGGGCGTTCGTGTGGTGGCGGAAACAATTGCCCTGCAAGGATTCCGCCTATCTGTCATGGAGGGCATGGGCTTCCAAAGGCTGCTTCAGGACTTTGTCCCATGGTTCTCCATGCCATTACGGCACACCGTTGGGCATCGAGTCCTGCCTGACCTCTTCCAGTCTGTGTGAGACATGCCGCTGAGGGAGTTGTTGGCCGCCAAAGGCTGTAACGTCCACTTCACAGCCGACCCCTTCAGCTGCTGCCATCATGGGTACCTTGCCGTCACAACCCACTGGTGGCAACCAGAGGACCTCTGCTGCCCCAGGCCAAGAACTGTTCCCTGGAAACAGGCACCATGTTTGACACTGGGCTACAGGGTGGTTCTTCTCCAGGCTCGTGGGATGGATGTGGTCTATACAGGGAAGAACATCGATGGGGTGGGCAGGAGAGGAGAGGTTATTCGGAGGGCTCGGAGTGTTTCCAGAGACGGAGAGGTCAAAAGAGGGAACATCCAGGACCTTGCAGGGGAGAGGACAATGGGTTGCCGCCGGCTGCATCATGGTCCAGGACTGGGAATACCCATTCATTGGAGAGCCATGAGCTGAGAAAGCCACTGAGTCGCAGGCTGGTGGCAGCAGCGGACATGTCCCACCTTCGTGCCTTCATGGAAAGGATAGGAGTGATGATTCTCCCCATGCCCATAGGGGTGAGCAGGAGCCCATAGACAGGGCAACACAGGGCAGGAGCAGCAGCAGGAGCAGAAGCAGCTGCAGAGCTGTCACTTGTAGCCAAAAGTGGCGGCAGCCAAGCTGACAATCACCCACCGTCCTGCCTTTGTGGAAAGGATGGGTGGGACAGGACAGGAGAGGTCGTTGGGAAGGGTTGGACTGGTTCCAGAGAGGGAGAGGTCGAAAGAGGGACTGGGAACTGGGAGATCCCGACAGCCGTGAGGCCTCTTCCAAGAAACCCACTGATGTGCTCAGTGGTGGCAGTTCACATCACCCACCTTCCTGCTTCTGTGGAGAGGACAGGAGGGAGAGGAGATGTCCTTTAGAGGGGTTGGAGCGGTTAAAGAGTGGGCAAGGTTTGAAGACGGATGGTGAACTTTTTGCGGAGACAGGAACAGAGCGTTACTACTTCCTGACTGCCTTGTGGAGCAGGACTGGGAAACACCCAAAGATTTGGGAGCCTTCATCTTTAAAACCCACTGATCTTGTCAGTGGTGGAAGCATCCGCCACGCGCCCTCTGGCCTTCATGGAAAGGACGGTATGGACAGGTCAGGAGAGGTTGTTGTGGAGGGTGAGAGTGGTTCCAGAGAGGGTCGTTTTCATAGAGGGAGGGTTAGCTTAATGGGGAGAGGACGAGGAGGAGGACCCCAACATCCAATGGGTCGGACTTCACAAACTGCTGCAGCATAGGCTGGTCAGCCCCTCCTGTGTTGCAGTGGAGGCTGTCACCAGCATCATCCACTTTCCTGTCTTGGCTGAAAGATTGGGGTTGGCAGGAAATGAGGGGTTGGCAGGGGCCGGAGTGTTCCAGAGAGGGAGAGTTCGGAAGAGGTAACGTCCAGGACGTTGCCGGGCAGAGGAGCACAATAGGTTGCTTGTCACAGCTGCATCGCAGAGCTGGACCGGGAAGGTCCAAACATGGCGGCCAAAGTGTTGTATTCCCCCGTGCCCAAAGGTGGAGACAGCTGACATCACCAACCTTCTGCCTTCACAGGAAGGATGGGAGTCACGGAGCGGGACCCATTCCCCCCTGCTCAGAAGGGACAGCAACTGCTTCTGAGCTGCCCCTCATGGCCAAAACCAGCAGCACCAGGCAGCACCCACCTACCTGCCTTGACGGAAAGGGTTGAATGTGCAGGACAGGAGAGGTTGGGGAAAGGTCAGAGTGGTTCCGGACAGGGAGAGGTTGCAAGAGAGACCAGCAGCCCCATGAGCTGGTGATAGAGCAATCCACACCAGTCTGAGACACCTTTCCTGCGCAGGCAGGACAGGAACTTCAAATAAGTGATGTAGGCTCCCACCGGCATCACTCACCGTCTTGCCTATGTGGAAAGGATGGGATGATTACAGGACTAGAGGGGAGGTCGATGGGAAGGGTCGAGGTGGTTCCTGAGAGGGCAAGGTTCAAAGAGGGACCTTGAGCTAGATAAGGAAAAGATTATCTTAATGGCCGCATTGTGCAGCAGGACCGGGAGGACCACAACATCCACCGCGTTGGATTTCGCAGACTGTTGCGGCATAAGCTTGTCCGCCCTGCCTGTATCGCAGTGCAGGTTATCACAGACAGCACCCTCCTTCCTGCCTTCATGGAAAGGGTGGGAGGGACCCATTCCCCCCCACACACCCAGAGGGCTCAGCAGGAGCTGATAGATAGGGGCCCATGTGTTGTGTTGCCCTACCACCATCAGCAGCAGAAGCAGAGCAGGGTAGTGTCAGCGGCTGACATCACCCACTGTCTGGACCGCTCATTCTGCACGCTGGTGGGAGGGCTGGAAAGGATGTTGGTTGCCACGCTGGACATTTCCAGCCAGATGGAAGATTTGGCCCCAGGGCCTGGCAGCAGCCCTGGAACCAGAGGGAGGCGGTAGAGCCCAAGGCCTGCACTCCCAGAAGCCTCATCCGATCAGAAACTGATAGTAATGTAAGCCCTCAGTCGAGGTGCCCACTGAGCTTGGCCCCAGGGCCTGGCAGCAGCCCTGGAACCAGAGGCTGGGGCTAGAGCCCTAGCCCAGCAGCACTCCCAGAAGCCTGATCAGATCAGGCATTGAGGTGAGCCCTCAGCCGAAGTGCCCACTGAGCTTGGTAGCTGCCCTGGAACCAGAGGCTGGAGATAGAGCCCTAACCCAGCAGCACTCCCAGAAGCCTGATCAGATCAGGCACTGATAATAATGTCAGCCCTCAGCCGAGGTGCCTACTTAGCTTGGCCCCTGGGGCCTGGCATCAGCCCTAGAACCAGAGGCTGGGGCTAGAGCCCTAGCCCAGCAGCACTCCGAGAGAGCTCACCAGATTAGGCACTGATTATCAGGGTGAGCCCTCAGCCGAGGTGCCCACTGAGCTTGGCCCTAGGGCCTAGCAGCAGCCCTGGAAACAGAGGGGATAGCTCCCTATCCCACCCACCACACAGAGAAAAAAGCCCAGCTCCAATGCACTCTCCCACTCTCTCCTCCCAAACGCTATTAAGAGCTCTGTCCCACTCCACTGCTTGCTGAAAGTGAAACCAGAACTGGGAGTGCAGTGCCCTTTTATAAGCTGAGAACTCATGGAGAAATGCAGGAGGCCTGTGGTTGGCAGTCAGACCTGCCTAAAGGGGTTTGCAGGGATGAGATTGGAGTTCCCATGGTCACAGAACACCCCCTCCTCGTTCCTTCCCCCCTAGTGTTTGCTCCCACGTTACCAATTGTTACCATTTGCAGCTCCACACTTGGAAGGAAGACCTGCCCATGAAGCTAAGTTGGGCTTTGATTGTGGTGTCCAGGGTGACTGAGGGAGTGCAGACAGAGTTCAGGCACTTCCCCCGTCCGTTGCCGAGGCAACTGATTGAAGACGCCTGAGTGTCTAGCTTCCTGAACGGCGACTGAGCGCAATGAACAAGGCTTGCGCCGACTACCTGTTTGACTGGAGTGGCCATCCCGAACAACCCATTCGCGAGCAGCAGAGCAGCCTGTTCGTGGGTTTTTTTTTGTTCGTAATGCTGTTCATGCCCATGTCTAGTCAGAGACTACCTAGCCAAGCCTCCTTTGTTGAGGAGGAGGAGACCTGGCCCTCCCCCCGTGGGAGAGCAGAGCAGCAAAGCGACATCGTACGCTCACCTATTTCACATGGTGGGATGCCTGCCGGTTGGTCACGCTGCACAAAATAATTGGCCTGGATGAATCTGGACCTGGAGGAGCAGCATTGTGGAACACTGGAGTCAGTCACCTGAATGACCCACCCACCAGCCATGGCAGCAACAAAGGAACAAAACATGTCCTCAACGCATGCCTCTTTCATGGCTTCCGGGACACAACACAGAACACGCTCAGAAAGGGTTCTGCCACGGTCCTCAGTAGGGGTGTGCGTTTCGGCTTTCTGAATGCCGAAAGAAAGCCGAAACAAAAGTGTTTCGGCTTCTTTCGGGTTATCCGAAACGTTTCGGAGAAAGCCGAAACGTTTCGGCTTAGCCGAAAGAAAAAAAGCCGAAACGTTTCGGCTTCTTTCGGCTTTCTTTCGGCTTTTCAATGGGAAAATGCCTCAGTCTTCCCGGACGTCTGGTGGAGGCATTTTCCCACCGAAACAGCCCAAAATTGGTGGGGACCTTCCTCTAACGCCTCTCTAAAACCCCCCCCCAGCTTTAGGATACACAGCAGGGGAGCACACCAAAGGGCATGATAGAAGTGTACTACACAAAATAATACAACCCACTTCACCGTTTTTGACAACAGTTGTGTTTGTGTGATTCTCTGATGTGAAGTGAGTTGTGTTATTTTTATGTAGTACACTGCTTTCATGCCCTGTTCTGCCTTCCTACTGTGTAACCTAAAGCAGTTAAGGAAATGAAGTGCATTTGACAGCAATATTTTGGGGTGATTCTCTGATGTTAAGTGAGTTGTGTTATTTTTGTGTAAGATACTGCTGCCATGCCCTTTGGTGCGCCCCCCTGCTGTGTATCCTAAAGCTGTTCAAGAAATAAAGTGTTTTTGACAGGAATTGTGCTTTTGTGATTCTCTGATGTTAAGTGAGTTGTGTTATTTTTGTGTAAGATACTGCTGCCATGCCCTTTGGTGTACCCCCCTGCTGTGTAACCTAAAGCTGTTCAAGAAATAAAGTGTTTTTGACAGGAATCGTGTTTTGTGATTCTCTGATGTTAATTGAGTTGTGTTAATTTTTCTGTGTGGGGGGACTGCTGGTGTAATGTGTCATAATGCTTTGCCTACTTGTACTTTAAAAGGGAGAAAATAATTTTTAAAAAACTTTATTTTGTGTTGTTCGTGTTTTATTCTTTGTTGTGCAGTTGGTTCCCATCATAGGGAACAATGGGGCTGGCTGGCCAGCCATCTCTGTAGGTGGTGGGGGAATTTGAGGGAGGGTGTCTGTGGTTCAGGTGCTCTTTCACAGGGACCAGCTGGCACTCAGAAGTGTGCCCACCATTGTGGCACCCCTGGGCTGTGCAGGGGGAAAGAGAGTTTAGAAGTTCCCAGCATAGGGAACAAAGGGAGAGGGCTGGCCTTTGCCAGCCTGTTCCTGGGGTTATGGGTGTGGGGCAGGTGGGGGTGGATTTGGGTCTGTGAGGGGCTAATGTGGGGATTTGGGTCTGTGTATGGCAGCTGGGGGGTAATTGGGTTTGTGTGGGGCTGTAAGGGGTGGACTTTAGGGGCTGAGAGCACCTACTTGGGGAGGCCATGAAATGCCCCCCCCCAAGTGGGAGCAGTCTGAGCCTTGGTGGGGGTGGGAGGAAGGGTGGGAGAAGGGCCCCAGAGGGTTGGGGGTCATTTTGCATGCAAAATGCCACCCCTTGCAAGACAAGCCTCCCCCAGCTGTCAGTGGTAGAGAAAAGAGCACCTACTTGGGGAGGCCATGAAATGGCCCCCCCAAGTGGGAGCAGGCTGAGCCTTGGTGGGCGGTGGGAGGAAGGGTGGGAGAAGGGCCCCTGAGGGTAAGGGGGCATTTTCCATGCAAAATGCCACCCCTGGCAAAGGAAGCCTGTGTCTTCATTTTTTCCCCTTAGGAAATAATGAATAAGATGAGGAGCAGCATGCTAACAATATGCTGCTCCTTCGATTTCTCATGGGAGGATAGGGGGACCTGATTTGGGGGGCCATAACATGGCCCCCCAAAGTCCAATCGGTCTGAAACATGGGGGGGGTTAGAGAGGGGTTAGAGGAAGGTCCCCACCAATTTTGGGCTGATTCGGTGGGAAAATGCCTCTCCCAGACGTCCGGGAAGACGGAGGCATTTTCCCATCGAAAAAGCCGAAAGCCGAAAGCCGAAACAAAGCCGAAACAAAGCCGAAAGCCGAAAGCCGAAACGGCTGGCCGTTTCAGCTTTCGGCTTATTCGAAAGAGATTCTTCTTTCAGCTTTCGGCTTTCGGCTTTAGCCGAAATTTTTTGGCTTGCACACCCCTAGTCCTCAGTTATGTCCCTGCAGTACCCAAACCCACACACCCCTCCTCATTCTGGGCAGGAACTGCACAATAGAACGTATTGCTTCCAGAAGAAGACGTAATTGAATGGCAGCGGACGGTCACCCTATTCGAGAAAGATGCTCAAAAAAGAAGCAAGGACAAAGGAAAGGAAAACATGCTCCATAGAGTAGGGGAAAGAAAATACTAATATGCAGCTCTATGTTGAAGGGGAAATAGAAGCCGAAAATATTCCAGCGAGCCCTCATCAGAAGTGCCCTGGATTGGGATCTTGGATGCTTGGCTTTCTGGGCTGGAGCCTGAGGGTTGGTGGGTGGATGGTGAAAGAGAGGCAGGAGCCAGCTCAGGGCTCAGAACACTCAAGATCCACAGAGGCGGAGACGATCAGGGGGAGGTTGACTGCCCAGCCAACCACTGAGGACCAGAATAGGGGTGGGTCTTCGTGGGCAGAGCTCACCTGCCTCCTGGGGCGGCTGGGCACGGCTACCGCCCTCTCTAACCCCTCTGTCCCCTCACCCACACACACTTGCCTGTATCTAACACCAAGTAAGCTCTCCATGCTGGCACCCCCTCCCCTGGTGTGGCGGCATGCCCACTGCAGGGCCTTCAGAGGGCCGCACCACCATGCCAGACGAGAAGTGTGCCAGCAGAGAGCGCTTTCTTTGCAAGTCCAACTTGGCAGTGCCCACTGAGCCCAGCAGCAGCAGTAAGGGGAGGAGGGTGAGAGGGTCTTCAGAGGAACATCCGCCACTCAAATGCTGCTTCCAGCAAGGGGACAGAGGAAGGGGCGGGGTTGCCAGAACAAAGGGTAGTGGCGGAGGTACTTGGCTCGTTTTGAACAGTGAGGCCAGAGAGCTGCCTCCTTGTGGGTCCCTCCCCTTGCAGGATCTTTGAAAAGCCTGCCCAGCCAAGCCTTCCCTTCCCTCCTCTCGCAGATTGGACAGCCCTGAGCAGATTTGCAGGCTGGCGGGGGTGGGGGGAAAGCCTCAAAACACGTTTGTCATGGGGTGCACAACTACATGACCTTTGGGCAGAATTCTCAGCAAGGGCTCCTGTATCTTTAAGAGCTGCTGGGCACTGAAGCTCTCCCATTCTGTGTGGCTCTTCAAATAAGGGGTGAAGCTGTAACTGTGCTGTGACGCTCTTAAAGGTGCAGCAGCGTTTAGGGAACAAAGGACCTGCAAGCTGTTAGACCAGCTTTCTGTTTCCAGCTGTGGTCAGCCAGATGCTTTTGCGAAGCATCAAGTACTGTTTGAGCGGTCCCCCTTTGCAGTGTGTCTTCAGCAACTGCTGTAGCTCAGTGGTTAAGTGGTTCAGCTGCGAATCAGCATTCTACTGGTTTCAATCCCACTACCACCATGGCCTTGGGTAATCCACCCCTCTCAGCCCCAGCTCCCCAGCTGTATAGTGGGTATAATAATAACACTAACTTGTTCACCGCTTCGGGTGAGGCACTACTCTGTCTGTATAAGCGTAGTTCTTTTTGTTGTTGTTATTCGAATTATCTGAAACACATTCAACTATAATCAAAAAGAGTCCAGTAGCACCTTTAAGGCTAAGCAATTTTATTGTAGCATAAGCTTTTGAGAATCACGTTCTCTTCGTCAGATACATGGAGGGCAGAAGGAAACTGGTCAAATATAGAGGAGGAGAGGGGGGGAGGGGGAGGAGGAGAGGGGGGATATAAACAACTCCTTTAATATGGAGATGCAGACAGCTCCTATTGGTGTGGGGATCAGTTTGCTTGTGTAAAGGTTCAAAGGAGTTTGCCGTGTTAGTCTGTAGTAGCAAAATCAAAATTGGATAGTCTAGGTGCTGCTGCTGAACTCTTTTTGATGCTATAGTGCGAGAGTACCTGGCAGAGCCCACCGAGCCCCCTCACTGTAATCCCTTGGAGTATTGGGCGACCAAATCTTCAATCTAGGCGGACCTGTCCATCGTGGCAACCAACATCCTGTCTTGCCCTCCCACCAGTGTGCAGAGCAAGCAGGTGTTCTCCCACCTGGGAGACCTCCCCCGTCCCCTCCGTGCATGTCTGCACCCGGACCTGGTGGACATGTTAACCTTCATGAAGGTCAATCTCGACCTCCTAGGGCATCCCTCCTTGGACCTGGACCTATCGGCCCTCTGCTGTTGCAAGAGGGACCAGCAGCCCCATAAACTGAGTGGTGATAGAGCAGTCCACACACCACTCAGAGACACCTTTCCTGCGCAGGCAGGACAGGCACTTCAAATGAGTGGCGTAGGCTCCCATCAGCATCAGCCACCTTCCTGCCAAAGCGGAAAGGATAGGATGGACAGGACAGGAGAGGTGGTTGGGAGGGGTCGATAGAGGGAAAGTTGGGAGTTGACATGGAGAAAAGGACAAAGGCTTCCTGCCCGCATTGGGCAGCATGAGCGGGACGGAAGACGCCAACATCCACCCTGAAGGATTGTGCAGACTTCTGCTGGAGAGGCTTGTCCGCCCCTCCTTTGTTGCAGTGGAGGCTGTCGCCAGCATCACTCACCTTCCTGCCTTCGCAGAAAGGAAGTGAGTTGCGAGACCCTTTCCACCCATGCACAGGGGCAACAGCAGGTGCCCATAGATGGGGGAACACCTTACCTTTCTGCAAAACTGTATCTGCAAAAGCTTTTGAGCCGCCACTCATGCCAAGAAGCAGCGGCAGCAGTACGGCACCCACCTTCCCGCCTTCATGGAAAGGGTGGGAGAGACCCATTCCCCCCCATGCCCAGAGGGGTCAGCAGGAACCCATAGATAGGGGCTCCCATGCTGTGTTTCCCTACCGCAATCCGCAGCAGCATGAGAGTCAGATAGCGGTGGCAGCTGGCATCACCCACCTTCCTGCATTCTCAGAGAGGACAGGAGGGAGAGGAGGTGTCCTTTAGAGGGGATGGAGCTGTTCAAGTGCGGGTGAGGTTCGAAGACGAATGGTGAACTTTTTGGGGAGACAGGGACTGTTGCCAAGTAGGCCCCCTCCCCTGCTTTAAAGCCTGCCATGAACTGTGTTAAAGTTTCCTGCATTGCTGTTTCACTGCTACACCAAAGATTGCTTTACACGTGTGTGTGTGTGTTAATACACGTGTCAGTTTCCTGCCTGCGTGTCAATTGCCTTACTGCTGCAATAGACTGTGTAGTTTACTGACTCCATGTTTGGACAACTGCACAGAGGACTCTCTTTCTGGGCAGCCCTGCCCTGACCTGTATCTGGACTTCCTAGTGTGCGTTTGGACTGTGTTCCCCGTGCCTGCATCGCCATCTGCCACGGACCGTGCCTGTTCCTTGCTTTGGACTGTGTTTTAAGTATTGTTCCCCCTGCCTCCATGGAAGCCTGCCTCATATGGGCCCAAGCCGCTGCTAGCAGCCGGGCGCCTGCCGGGGAAACCTCCAGCGAGCCTGGCTAGGCGCTCCCTGGTCAGTTCCCACCTGGAGCCTCCCGCGAGCCGGCCGCCGAGCTTGCCCTCGCTACCGGGCAGCCTGCTATCCAGCCCCAGCTATGCCCAGCCGGCATCCATGTTCTCAGGCAGCCAGAAGACCCTGGGAAGAAGACGGCTTTGGGAAGCCATTTCGGCGAAGCGGGCACACCACGTCCGCAGCGAGAGCCCCTCGCCCCGCTCTGCATATCTTAGGAGCCGCCCCGGAGAAGAACTAAGTGCCGACCATCCCAAGCACTTAGAGAATGCATCTCAAAGAAACCTCCGCATTCCAGAAGCTGATGACATCAGGACAAGCCCTGTCCGCTGGAACATCCTTTCAGCCCACTTGGATTTCCCCCTCCCTCTTTTGTCCCCTCTTCCTGAGGTGTCACTTATCACAATCTGATTACTAAAGTGGCCCATCTAAGCCATTCAGTAGCCCATTAGAACCTTTGTTTTAATCTGTGAGAACCACCAAGTACAGCACCAGCCCCAGGGTACGTTTTGGGGTATTTAAGCTGGTCTCCCAGACCACTCGGTGCTCAGGCCATTCCCCATCCAGACCTCCTTGCTGTCCGTCTGTGGTTCCAGTGCTGGCATTGGGCCACCCCCCTCGCTGTTGTGTCTCTGCTTCGCTTCAGGATAAGTGAGTATTCCCCCTATCATCGTTGGGAACCAGCTAATGCGAACGTCTCTGTATTTCATACTCTGTATTTCCTAGATCTTGTGTGTTTCTTGTATGCTTGTGCAAGTTCAGGCTTACGCCACACTAAATACACGTGTTTGAACCTATTTGTAGTCTGCCTCTTTTTCACTAGAGTGTCTGGGATCGGGACCTCCGTAGACATAGGTTAAGATCCGCGCTTATTTTAAGTTACAGACTGCTACAGCTAAATTCCCCATTATAATAAAGAGCAGTTCTGGTAACAGGACAGAGGGTTACCACTTCCTGGCCACCTTGCAGAGCAGGACTGGGAAACACCCAAAGATTTGGAAGCCTTTGTCTTTGAAACCCACTGATCATGTCAGCGGCGGAAGTAGCCATCACCTGCCCTCCAGCCTTCATGGAAAGCAAGGTATGGACAGGTCAGGAGATGTTGTTGTGGAGGGTCGGAGTGGTTCCAGAGAGGTCATTTTCATAGAGAGAGGGTGAGCTTGTCAGGGAAAGGAGGATGAGGAACCCTCCAACATCCAACGTGTCGGATTGCATAAACTGCTGCGGGATAGGGTGGTCCACCCCTCCTTTCCACTTTACGGCAGACCTCTGGAGCGGCTGTCATCATGGCTACCTCGCCATCACAGTCCACTGGTGGCAACCGGAGGATCTCTGCTGCCCAAGGTAGAGGTCGGATCCCCAGGAGGAGGTGGCCTCATTGGCGCTGGGTTATAGAGTACTCCTGCTGCAGGCATGGATGATGATCATACGAACAAGTACATCGCCTCCACGATCGGGGCTATCCTAAGGAAATGGGCTCCCACGGGACAGGTTTCTTGCGGCTTCATGTTCACTGATGCGGGAAGAAACATGCTGGTGGCCCTGCTAGAGGCATCCCTAGATGGCCTGGTCTGCCAGTTGCACAAACTGCATCTAGTTATGATGGATGCTCTGGGGCTAGGGAGCAACATCAAGGCCACAGGGACCAATTGACGTTGTCCATGGGCACATTGCTGGACAGCTGTCGGTGCCTCTCAGCCCACTTCTCGCGCAGCATCAAGTCTTCACGCAAGCCGCTCCAGAGGCAGGGGGAGGGGGATCATGAGCACCACCTCTTCCAGGACACGGCCACCCGCTGCAACTCCCCCTACGACATGGTGAGTTGTCTGGAGGAGCAAAAGAACCCTGTTCAGAACATTACGTCCTCGGTGCCAGTCTTGCAGGGGAGAGAGGAGCTCATCCTCAGCTCAACGGACTGGCCAGCCCTCTCTCAGAGGATCCATTTCCTGAGGCTATTCAACGAGACCAACAATATCCTATGTGGCTACCCATCCTCTCTGGGGCAGGTTATCCCCCTGATCCATGGCCTGGACCAGGTCCTGGCCAAAAGAGATAGAAGAACAAGACCAGCTTCTCCACAGGGTCAGGGACTTAGTTGCGAGGTTGCAGGCAGGCTTGGCCACCCGCTTGCATCCTCTGTGCAGGGAGGACTCATACAACCTGGCCTGCATATGCGATCCTCATATCAAGGGCAGCATAGCTATGTGGCTGGGAGAGCTCCACCAGTGGGCAGAGCTCCTGCATCGAGCCATGCTCAAGCTCCGGTTCCAGCAAGCGGAGGGGAGGGAAGAGTGTGTGGGTGAGCTGTCGGAGGGGTTGGAGAGGGCGGTAGCGGTGCCCAGCAGACCCAGGAGGCAGGCGAGCTCTCCCCATGAAGACCCATCCCCATTCTGGTCCTCAGTGGTGGGCTGGGCAGTCGGTGGCAACCGAGTCGTGACTTCCATCGCGTTGGAGGATTCGGTGGAGGCCATGGTGAGAGACTACCTGGCTGAGTCTCCCGAGCCTTTCCACTGCAAACTCCTCAGAGTCTTGGGCGAGAAAATCTGATGTTTGGCCGGACCTCTCGACTGTGGCTAACAATATCCACTCCTGCATCCCCCCCACCAGAGTCCAGAGCGAAAGGGTGTTCCCACACCTGGGAGACCTCCTCCATCCATGACGCTCAGGTATACATCTGGACTTGGTGGACCAGGTCTGGTTCATCAAGGTCAACCTCCCCCTGATCAGCTACCCCTCCATGGATCTTGAGTGTTCTGAGCCCTGAGCCGGCGCCTGCCTCTCTTTCGCCATCCGCCCACCAACCCTCAGGCTCCAGCCCAGAAAGCCAAGCCAAGCCAACGCATCCAAGATCCCAGGGCACTTCTGATGAGAGCTCGCTGGAACATTTTTGGCTTCTCTTTCCCCTTCAATGTAGAGCTGCATGTTAGGATTTTCTTTCCCTTTCTCTTTGGAGCATGTTTTCCTTTCCTTTCTCCTTCCGTCTTTCTTTGAGCACCTTTCTCGAATAGGAAGTTGACCGTCCACCACCATTCAATTACTTCTTCTTCTGGAAGCAATATGTTCTACTGAGCAGTGCCTCCCCAGAATGAGGAGGGGTGTGTGGGTTCGGACATGTTTTGCCTGCTGTGTATAAGCTGCCCCTGCTCATGCTGGAATGCTCACTAGATAGGTTTGCGGGACTTTGAACACCCTCCCTCCAAGGAGGAGGAGGCATGCTTCTCCTTTGCCATGGCCAGCAGGTGGGTTGGTTATGTCCAAGTCCAACGCTCGTTGGCACGAGGGATGGCTTTGCACATATAGTTGTACGGGATTGTGGGAGGAGTCCCATTCAATGGGAGAGGCTGTCTCCTCCATGCAAGGGGGAAGGGGTTCCTTCTGCGCCACCATGTCCGGCGGGTGGGTTATTCCGGTGAGTGCCTCCAGTGTTCCACAATGCTGCTCCTCCAGGTTTGGACTCATCTGGGCCAATTATTTTGTGCAGCCAGACCAACCAGCAGGCATCCCACCATGCCAGGTAGGGGAGCGCACGGTGTCGCTTTACTGCTCTGTTGTCCCGTGAGGGGAGGGCCAGGTCGCCCCCTCCTGAACAGGGACCTACCGCCACGGCTGGCCGGTGGGCCATGTCTGTGGCTGCATCCTGTGAAGCTTCCTGTATGGGCCTCTGGTCTCCTCCATGCCAGGCGGAAGCAGTTCCTTCGTTGCTGCCGTGGCTGGCCGTCAGGTGAGTGATCCTGGCGACAGCCTCCACTGCTCCACTGTACAGCTACACGCTGCTGTCCTCGGTTGCCCTTGTCCAGGCCTCTTATTTTGTGCTGCCTGTCCAGGCGGTGGACGTTTTCCGGCATGCAGGACAAGGGACGATGTCGCTGCGTTGCTCTGATCACTGCTCTCATGGTCCAGCCTCTCCTGGGCTGGACCATGCACCTTTCTCCTTTGACATGGCCGGCAGGTGGGTTGGTGATGTCCGTGTCAGACTATGGTTTCTCAGACATGAGAGTCTGTCTTACTCCCTTCTGCAAGAAGACATGGTCTTTTGATTTCAAAAGGTTTTATTTTGAAAGACAGCATTCAGGTCCAGATGCACATATTCCAGGATATGAGATCCTGGCTGAACGAAGTATTGTTAGCAATGAGATACAGATTAGAAGTTGTTATATTTCACACTCTCAGAGCCCAGCCTCCCCCCAGAGTTCTCATAGCATGAGAGTTCTCTGTGGGAACATCCGTCAAAGTTGACTCAGCTTGTAGAAAAGATAAGACAGTGTCTTCTCCCATGGAAAAGGCGCCTCGCAGGTGGGGCCTAGGGGGAAAAGAATACTAAACAACTAAAGAATTAAGCATTGCGTTAGTCCTGTCAGGCAACATATAAACAGACCCTGACAATCCGTGTCCAATGTACCTTAGCATGAGCAACAGCTTTGCACATATAGTTGTACAGCATTATGGCTGGAGTCCCGTTCAACAGGACAGGCTGTCTCCTCTGTGCCAGGGGAAGGGGTTCCTTCTGAGCCGCCACATCTGTCAGGTGGGTCAAGGCAGTATTTGCTATCCGGAAGGGGAGCAGAACCATTTTCTGAGTGTGTTCTGTGTTGTGTGACCCACCTTTGGCAGACCTGAAAGAGGCTCTTCTGGGTCCCTCTCCGTCTGGGCTCCTTATTTTGTGTTGGCTGTCCAGCCGGGGGAAGGTTCCCCTCCATGTGCACAATGTCTCCCTGTCCAAAACACACCACATCCAGTGGCTGAGGTAAGCCCGCAGCCTCTGCTCCTCTGCACGAGGAGCGGATGACCATGATCCAAGGGCTCGAGCGCAAAAAAGAGCTGCTCCGCAGGGTCCCGGACTTTCTGAGAAGGATCCAGCCATGAATGGCAGAGTACTTGCATCCTCTGCGCCACAAGGCACTGTACCAAATGGCCTCCCCCTGTGACCCCCGAATCAAGGGCAGCATTGCGATGCGGGTGGGTCAGATGATACGCTGGAAAAAGGAGCTCTGCAAAGCGGTGCTCCATTACCAGAAAAAGAAGGCCGTCCTGAGGGAACTGGGCCGGGGCAAGGGTCAGGTGGTGGAGACGGAGGAGCAGGAGCAGGAGGAGGGGTGGGGGGAGTTGTGAAGATAGCCGTGCCAGGAGAGACCCTCCCAAATGGCCCCATTTGATCTCTGGGCCTCGTTGGTAGGCTGCATGGTTGGCTGCAGCTCAGTGGGCTCATCAATCACAGTGGAGAACTCACCTGCAAAGTCCTGGACATTCCCTCTTTTGACCTCTCCTTCTCTGGAACCACTCCAATCTCTCCGACTTTCCTCTCCTCTCCTCTTCTGCTCCTCCAGATGACTCACCATGTCATAGGTGTAGTTCCAGCGGGTGGCTGTCTCCTGGAAGAGGTGGTACTCATGATCTCCCTCCCTCTGCCTCTGGAGCAGCTTGCATGAAAACTTGATACTGTGCAAGAAGTGGGCTGAGAGGCTCTGACAGCTGTCCAGCAATGGGCGCATGGACAACGTCAATTGGTCCCTGTGGCCTTGATGTTGCGCCCTAGCCCCAGAGCATCCATCATAACTAAGTACAGTTTGTGTGCCAGGCAGACCAGGCTGTCTAGGGATGCCTCTCTCAGGGCCGCCAGCATGATTCTTCCCGCATCGGTGATCATGAAGACGCAGGAAACCTATCCTGTGGGAGCCCATTCCCTCAGGGCAGACCCGACGGTGGAGGTGATGTACTTGTCCGTATGATCCTTGTCCATGCCTGCAGCAGGAGCACTCTATAGCCCAGCACCAAGGGGGCCACCACCTCCTGGGGACCTGACCTCTCCCTTGGGCAGCGGAGATCCTCCAGTTGCCAAAAGTGGATTGTGATGGTGAGGTAGACATGATGACAGCTGCTTGAGAGGTCTGCCATAAAGTGGAAAGTCCATCCTTGGGCACCCTTCAGTTCCCTCATGACCCTCGCTTTCATAGCCTGGTAGAGGGTGGGCAAGACTCGCTGGCCAATGGTCCTTTGTAACGGCACTGAGAAAAAGGGAGCCAGTCGACGCTTCGGCCTCCTAAAGCCCACACCCTCCATGATGGATAATGGGAGTTCACCCAATGAGATCATCTCCTCCACTGCTTCAGTGTATGCCTTATGCACCCTCCCCCTGACTCTTATGCTGGGCATTGTCAGAAGCCCAGAGAGAACAACCTCCTGCAAGGTAGCCTGCCTGGCCATACCACTCTCACCCACACCACCCTCATGGCCAGTCTACTTGCTGGCCATCGACTCATTTCCCCCCCCCCCTTCTCTCTGCTCTGGACTCCTCACCTGCCTCACAGGTGGTTTGCATACTGTCGGAAGCGAGATGCCCTGGTGGTGCCTCTGCACATGCTCGCGCAGATCAGAGGAAAACAGGTGCTTGGGGTCAGTGCCCCTACGTACCGTCACGTCGCAGTGAAAGCACCATGCTGAGCAAGGGTCATTGGGAAGGACTTGAAAGTGCCTCCAAATGGAGTTGTCAAAACGGTCGTGGGCAGGGGGCGTTTCATGAGAAGATCGAAGGGATGACTGCCACGGCATGCTGTTAGACTGTGAAGAGGGGGTGGGGGGGTGTTGCAGACAAGGAGAGTCCCTGGAGGTTCTGAGGCAGAAGACTGGGATGATGCTCCAAACTCCACCCATTCCTCCTCAGATCCCACCTCCTCCGCAAACAGCTTCACCAGGTCCACTTCTGGCAGCATAGGAGAGACCACTTCTGCCTCCACCACAGCCTCGGTGGACGGATCAGTAGTGCGAGACTCTGCTGCCGGACAGACTTCCCTCCCAGAACTGCTGCTGCCGGCCTCCAACAGGCCACATACTCTGCCCTCTTTCCCACCACGACCAGTCTTGCCTAGCAAGAAACACTTCATAGTGCTGCAGTAAAACAAAGGACAAAACAGAGAGGAACCACTGGAGATAATGGAGGACAAACTAGACAGTGATGGAATGAGGTGGTAAGAAGCAGCCCTGACACTGGGGTTGGGTGTTTTGAGCCAAAAAACCAACTCCCCCAGTCCCTGTCAACAGCTGGACAGAGGCTCTAAATAAAACAACAACAGCGTGAGTGCTGATGATGTACGCAGCAGAGACAGTGCAGTGACACCGTGCAGGTGCGTGAGTTAGGAAGCGGGCAAGATCCCCTGGCCCCCCAAACCACCTCCATTAGACACTGTCCCCAGCTGGAAAAGGGCTCAAAATAAATAAAACAGTGTGTGCGCTGACGGTGTGCGAGCTCACAGCAAAGGGGAGCTACACTGGTGAAGTGTGCAAGTGGGGAGCATGCAGGGAGTAAAGCTGTCCGGGCAGATGTGACTCAGTGGGCAGTCCCCAAACAACCTCCACCAGACATTGTCCCTGGCTGGAAAGGGGCTCAAAATAAAATAAAACACTTTGTGGGCTGACGATGTGCACAGCAGAGTCAGTGGCTGCCTGGTCAAAGGGCAGTGGTGGAGGGCTCCTGTAACTTTAAGAGCTGCTGGGCACTGAAGCTCTCCCATCCTATGCGGCTCGTCAAATTAGGAGTGAAGCCGCAGCTGTGCTGTGACACTCTTAAAGGTGCAGGAGCAATCAGTTAAGAAAGGACCTGCAAGCTGTTAGATCAGCTTTCTGTTTTCAGCTGTGGTCAGCCAGATGCTCTTGCGAAGCATCAAGTACTATTTGAGTGGTCCCCCTTTGCAGGGTGCGCAGCCTGAAACCTGATCTCTCAGAGTGGGGAGAGAAAATAAAAGCAGAAACTGCAAAGGAGGGGGGAAATGTGCCCAAAGCCGAACTGAAACAGGAGGGGGATGGCCACTGGTACAAGGGAAGCAAACTTTATATCCCAATCAGTTTAAGAAAAGAAATATTGCACCAACGTCATGATGCAAAAACTGATGGACATTTTGGATATCTAAAAACGTTACACTTAGTACAAAGACCATTTTGGTGGTCAGCAATGAGAAAGGATATATCTCAATACATATCCTCCTGCCCAGTATGTATAATGGGAAAATCAAGGAAGAGGAAACCCCCTGGATTCTTACAACCATTGGAAACTCCCTCGAAACCATGGGCTGTGATTTCAGTGGACTTTATTACCCATCTTCCCCCCTGAAAAGGACACACAGTCGTTTTAGTAGTGGTGGATCTCTTTTCAAAACAGGCTCATTTTATTCCGTAACTGCCAAACCTACAGCTAGGAAGCTAGCCAGCCTGTTCTTAAAGCATATAGTGAAACTACGTTCATTTCTTAATAAAGTGATATCCGACAGAGGTCCCCAGTTCGTTGCCAACTTCTGGCGGGAGCTTCTTCAACTCTTGGGAATTGAACAAGGACTTAGCTCCGCCTGTCATCCACAATCCAATGGACAATCTGAATGCACAAATCAGGTGCTTGAACAATTTCTAAGATGCTACAGTAACTCCCAACAAGATGATTGGTTGGAATTTATTGATTTTGCCAAATATGCGTATAACAACTCCATACACTCTTCAACAAGGGCCACACCATTTAAGATTCTGCCTTTCTCTACAGCCCCTGAATCCTCACAGGGAGGAGACCTGGAGGAATGGTGGACTAACAGCGCAATCCGCAGGGGAGCTGCGGGGCCACTTGGCCGGATCCCATGCCAGCATAGTGCACATGCGGCAGCAGCGCAGACATGCAAAGCGGAATGGCCAGAAAGCGTTGTGGGCGGTGCGGAGGAACAGCCGCCACCATCCGCAGCCAAAGGGTGCCGTTCCCGGCAAACTGCTGGGGGAGGGGCCAGGAAAGATGGAGCCAGTGGGCAGCTTATGATCTGGGGCAGCCTACAGAGCAACAGGCGGACCACGCCAATGCCAGCAGACTGCTCCGGCCCGTGCTTTTGGAAGAGCTCGCAATCAAGAAAGAGAGGGGTGGGTGTGGTCTGGGGAGCCGCTCCCCCGGTCCCTCTATGCAGTGACAAGTCCGTGGTTGGCGCATTCAGAGATGTTGGCATGGAACGGTCATGGACTCTGCCCTATGGAACCCACGGAGTCTTGAACCGGGCAGCAGGCATTTTGACAAGCAGGGCTCATTCACCAATTGGCACCTTGGTGCCTTAGGCAGAGCCAGCCACCAACATGCCTACACAGTGGCCCTGGCCCCGCCTCTACCCCCAGGCAATAAACACAGACACAGGCATGGTAGGAGAAGGCCAGTCCGGAAGGACAAGTGGTCAGCAGTCCGTCGACGGCCTGGGCTCTGCTCGCCGGCCCGCTCGCTCGCCCTCTGGGTCGTCCAACATGGTTTCGAGAGTGTGCCCAGAAGCAGCTGCCTCTCCCACTCATCTGGCTCTGGCTGCGGTGAGCAGATCGTGTGGCCAAGCTCCACATCGCTGTCGTCGTCCCCTGGTGGACAGGGAGGCACTGTGGAGGGCTTGAAATAAGGCCCCCAGGCGCCCACTAGGGCCCGGCTGACCGGAACCCTGGTGCCCCCAATAACATGCCACCCCCCAGTCACCCCACATGGGACTGAGCAGTCCTGGACAGCAGCTGGCCATGCGGGGTGGGCGGACACAGAGAGAGAGAGATGGTCCTATTCCCAGCAAGGTGGCGAGAAGCCATCCCACCCCACAGTGCTTCACTCGCCTGCACTCACCCCACTACACTGCACACCCCTTGGTTACAATGCTGTGGACCCGGTCGACGGCCTCACACCACCGTTCATCCCAGTCCCTTACAGAAGAAACCCTCAGGGGGGCAGTGAGTAGGGGGTGATGCGGTGGCCATGGGTGCCAGCACAGTGGTAATGGCAAGGGTGCCGGGGCGGAGAGGGTAGTGGAGTGTCCCGAGTTCCCTGACTTGAGGACGTGGGGGGGCCCAGTGTACTCCGGTCTGTTCCCATGTAGTCCTCCTCTCTCTGAAGGAGATGCTCCTCATCCCAGATGGCGGCATCCAGCATGGCCCTGCATTGGCGCAGCTCTGTCGCCTTGTCGGGATAGAGCTCCCCCAAGTCTAGAGGCCAGGCCACACGCTCAGCCTCTGCCACCAGTGCCGGGTTCGAAGTACACTTCCCATGGAGGACCATATCCATCCGGATGGCACACTCCTCTCGCCACCCACCCCGCACCATGCTGCTATCCGGAGCTCCAAAACAGGATCGACGAGGCACTGCGTGAGGCGGAGCACAATCTCCTGGAAGAGGAGGTGGCAGCGGGCCCTGAGTGCAGTAAGTCAGGGCCCCTTCTGCATAGGCCAGGCCACGCCGCCATCCCGGGGGGGGCGTTCCCCCTGCAGCTGCAGATGGTGGTCCGCAAGGCCTCGGACGTACCCCAGCTGCTCCTGTCGAAGCGCACTGTAAAGCTCAAGACAACTCGGAGATAGTAATATTACTGCAATATGAAATATCAATTATGTTAAATTTAATAAAGTGCTAAGTGCAACCGTGTTGTGTCACAATCAATTAAAGCAATATCATAAATATTTCATATACTACATCTCATGAACAACATTCAAAAATGGTTAAGATGCACAGAGCTAGCAGCAATATAGCCGTCTATGTAATTCATACAATATCTACTCAGACCACAGTTCATACAGTGTCTATACAGGCAGTAGTACACCCGGTGAAGAGTCCGTAGTACATATGAAGAGGCAATGACGATGGAAGGCAACCTGGAACTGGAACTCTTATTTCGAGGACCATCAGGAGTCAGTCAAATAGAGAACGACCTTGAGCTGAATCTCACACCAAGAACAGCCCTACGGGTCTAAGCCAGCAATTTCCAATCCCCGTTTCGTGCTGGAACTTCCTCATGGGCACAGTGTGTAATCTCTTCCAGCCTCTCACATTCACATCACACAGTTGGTAGGAGCCGACGGGACAATGCTTGTCGAAGCGCAGTCCACACGTGCCCACAATACCCGCCAGACCGGCACTAACGGGCGTTCTCCCTCTCTCCTCCACAGGGACCATCTACAAAAGATGGATGGCTGCAATGGACCGGGTCACGGGGCGTACCTGCAGGCCTGGGCAGCCGCACCTTGTGAGTCTCGCCGACTGGAGGGATAAGGGCGTGCAGAGCGGGGGTGTCCCGCAACAGCGACAGGATGCTTTGAGCCTACAGGAGCCCTGCCGGCACCGTCCCTTACGTCTTAACCCCTATGGGCTACACCGCCTTTTCCTCAGGTGTAGCTCTTTGCTATGGGAAAGCATGGTTTCCATTATTCCCTATGGGCAATAGCTGTCCCCATTATTCCCTAAGGGCAAGCATGCTTTCCATGATGCCCTATGGGAAATTGCTGTCCCCATTATTCCCTATGGGCAAGCAGGGTTTCCATTATTCCCTGTGGGCAATCGCTCTCTCCATTATTCCTTAAGGGCAACCGTGGTATCCAGTATTCTCTAGGGTAATTGCTGTCTCCATTATTCTCTATGGGCAAACATGATGCTTTCCATTATTCCCTATAAACAAACTCTGTGCCCATTGTTCCCTACGGGCAAGCATGCTTTCCATTATTCACTATGGTCAATAGCGGTACCCATTATTCCCTATAGGTCGTCGCTGTCTCAGTAATGTCCCAGCATGATTTCCATTATTTCCTATAGGAAATTCCTTTCTGCATTATTTCCTATGGACAATCACTGTTTTCATTATCCCCTATAGGCAAGCATTCTTTCCACTGTTCCCTATGGGTAATCACTGTCCCCATTATTGCAGAGGGGCAAGCTCAGTTCCCGTTATTCCCTATGGGCAAGTATTCTTTACGTTATTCCCTATGGGCAAGCATGGTTTCCATTATTGCCTATGGACAATCACTGTCTCCCTTATGATTTAGGGGCAAGCATTCTTTCCATTATTGCCTATGGGCAATTGCTCTCCTCATTATTCCCTACGGGCAAGTGTGGTTTCCATTATTTCCTATGGGCAATCACTGTCTCCATTGTTCCCTATGGGCAAGCTTGCTTTCTATTATTTCCTATGGACAATCGCTGTCCCCATTATTCCTTAAAGGCAAGCAGTTTTCTCTAGGGGAATCGCTGTCTCCATTATTCTCTAGGGGCAAGCCTCGTTTCCATTATTCCCTATGGACAATCACTGTCTCCATTGTTCCTAAAGGGCAAGCATGGTTTCTGGTATTCTCTAGGGGAATTGCTGTCTCCATTATTCTCTATGGGCAAACATGATGCTTTCCATTATTCCCTATAAACAAACTCTGTGCCCATTGTTCCCTACGGGCAAGCATGCTTTGCATTATTCACTATGGTTAATCGCGGTACCCATTATTCCCTATAGGTCGTCGCTGTCCCAGTTATGTCCCAGCATGATTTCCATTATTCCCTATTGGAAATTCCTTTCTGCATTATTTCCTATGGACAATCACTGTTTTCATTATCCCCTATAGGCAAGCATTCTTTCCACTGTTCCCTATGGGTAATCACTGTCCCCATTATTGCAGAGGGGCAAGATCAGTTCCCATTATTCCCTATGGGCAAGTATTCTTTACATTATTCCCTATGGGCAAGCGTGGTTTCCATTATTGCCTATGGACAATCACTGTCTCCCTTATGATTTAGGGGCAAGCATGCTTTCCATTATTGCCTATGGGCAATTGCTCTCCTCATTATTCCCTACGAGCAAGTGTGGTTTCCATTATTTCCTATGGGCAATCACTGTCTCCATTGTTCCCTATGGGCAAGCTTGCTTTCTATTATTTCCTATGGACAATCGCTGTCCCCATTATTCCTTAAAGGCAAGCAGTTTTCTCTAGGGGAATCGCTGTCTCCATTATTCTCTAGGGGCAAGCCTCGTTTCCATTATTCCCTATGGACAATCACTGTCTCCATTGTTCCTAAAGGGCAAGCATGGTTTGCGGTATTCTCTAGGGGAATTGCTGTCTCCATTATTCTCTAGGGGCAAGCCTCGTTTCCATTATTCCCTATGGACAATCACTGTCTCCATTGTTCCTTAAGGGCAAGCATCATTTCAGTTAATCCCTGTGGGCAATCCCTATTCCATTATTCCCTAAGGACAATTGCTCTTTTCATTATTCCCTAAGGGCAAGCATTCTTTGCACTATTCCCTGTGGGCAAGCATTCTTTCCACTATTCTCTTTTTTTTTAAAAAGAATTTTTATTGGATTAGAAACATATAATAACAATTATAATCACATTCTTTAATTTTTTCTAATTCTAACCCCCTCCCTTTCCCCCCCCTTTTTATTGACTTCCAACAGTTTTCCAACACCCTATCCACTTTCGCTCTACTCCTTCATATTTATTTTATTTGTTTATTATAATATACTTTCAGATTCTTCTAAGCACTATTTCCACTTCCTTTCACATATAAATTGTCATATAAATTGTCATATAAATAAAATCCTCTTAATCTATCTTCTTCATTAAAACTACTAATAATATTCATTTTGATAACCTGTGTTTTATCTTACTCCTTCTATTCTCTTCAATATGGGACAAACAATTTGCCCCCCTTTATACATCAATTCCAATACTTCTATACACATACTTATTATACACACTTATTGTCATTTGCTTAGGCTTCTGTTCTATATGTTGTTCTTTATCTATACATATACCATAAGTCTAACAATTAGACCTATCTTTGAATTTACGTATGTATGTATATATTCACTCTATGTTATACGGTTATCTTTCCAAAAAATATAGATTAGTTAATTTCTATCCCATTAATTCTCATAGTATCAACGCTATTGCTACTTAATATAATACTTAAAAATCATATAAAGTTGCTTAGAATTTTTCCATTAACTCTCCACCCCCTCGGTATAGTCACTTCTCTCCTCCTGTGTACCTCAATAATTTTCAAACTGCCACAGTTCTCCTCCCACCTCCCATTTTTTCACCAAATATTGTTTCAGCTTTCCCCAGTCCGTGTTAAACTGCCCTGGATCAAGGTCTCTCAGTTTTCTTGTCATTTTGTCCATCTCCGCCATGTACAGCAATTTGTAAATCCAGTCCTCAGTAGTTGGCACTTCTTGTACTTTCCACTTCTGCGCATACAAAAGTCTGGCTGCTGCCGTCATATAGAATATCAATGTCCTATGTTGTGCTGGGATGTCTTCCATTCCCAAGTTCAGTAGCAGGAGTTCTGGGTTCTTGTTAACTTGAAATTGTAAAATCTCACTCATTACTCTTATTATTTCCCCCCAGTACTGCCTAGCTACCTCGCAAGTCCACCACATATGATACATTGATCCCTCATGTTTTTTACATTTCCAGCATTTATTAGACATATTCGAGTTCCCTAGCGCAATCTTCTTTGGCGTCAGATACCAACGGTAAATCATTTTGTAAATATTCTCTTTAATATTGGTACATGTCGTGATTTTCAATGTATGTTTCCACAAGTATTCCCACGCCTCCATTGTTATTTCTTTGTTAAAGTTTATAGCCCACTTCACCATTTGCACTTTAACCGTCTCATCTTCAGTATACCATTTTAACAACACTTTGTAGACCTTAGAAATTTCCTTTTGGTCTTCTTGTAAAATTACTTTCTCTAATTCTGAGTCTTCCATCCTTATCCCTCCCTTCGCACAGTCTGAGTAATAAAGATCTCTAACTTGTCTATATTGAAACCAGTCGTAGTTTGGAGACATCTCTTGTTGCGTTCTTATTCTTATTTTAAAGGATTCTATTTGAGTTATCTCCTTATACGTTAAACACTGTTGTTCATTATCGACCGTTCTTGGATCTATTACTTCATATGGAACCACCCAGGAGGGAATTCCTTCTTGTAGGTATTCTTTGTACTTCTTCCAAATTGTGAAGAGGCTTCTCCGAATATAGTGATGCAGGAACATAAAATCTGCTTTTACTTTATCATACCATAGGTATGCATGCCATCCAAATAATTTTTTGTATCCCTCTAAGGCCAGCAGTTTGCGATTTTTCAATGTGATCCAATCCTTCAACCATACCAGACAGATTGCATCATAATAAAGTCTCAAGTTGGGCAGTTGCATTCCCCCTCTTTCTTTTGCATCCTGTAACACTTTCATTTTCACTCGAGGCTTCCTGCCTGCCCACACAAACTCTGATATTTTCCTCTGCCATTTATCAAATTGCTTGGAGTCCCTAATGATTGGTATCATCTGTAACAGAAACATAACTCTTGGTAACACGTTCATCTTGATTACTGCAATTCTTCCCAACCATGACAAGTTCAGCCTATTCCATTTGATCAAATCATGCTCTATTCAAGTCCATAATTTCTCATAGTTATTCTTAAATAGATCTATATTTTTTGCAGTCAATTCAATTCCCAAGTACTTCACCTTACTTGTTACCTCACAGTCTGTTATTTCCGTTAATAACTGTTGCTTTTGTTTAATCATATTCTTACATAAAATCTTTGATTTCTTTTTGTTTACATAGAAACCTGCCAAGTCTCCAAACTCTTTTATTTTTTCTATTACCTTAGGCATGTTTTCAATTGGATCTTCCACAATTAACATTATATCATCTGCAAACGCTCTGACCTTATAGGAAAAGTCTTTTATCTTTATACCACGGATTGCATTATCTTCTCTAATCTGCATCATCAAAATTTCAAGAACCAAAATAAACAACAATGGGGATAGCGGGCAACCTTGTCTTGTACCCTTTCCAATAATCAGTTTTTTAGTCAGCTCGTCATTCACCACAATTGCTGCACTCTGGTCTCTATAAATTTCTCTCACTGCTCTTATGAACCTTTCCCCCATTTGTAGCTGTTCCATGGTGGCAAACATAAAGTCCCAGTTCAAATTGTCAAATGCTTTTTCAGCGTCTACAAAAAAGAAACCAACCTCCTTATCACATCGCCTGTCATAGTATTCTATAGCGTTTATGACTGTCCTTAGGTTGTCTCTGATTTGTCTATTTGGTAAAAAGCCTGCTTGTTCTTCTCCAATAACTTCGGCTAGCCACCCCTTTATTCTCTCCGCCAAGATCTTTGCAAAAATCTTGTAGTCATTATTAAGTAAAGAGATAGGTCTGTAGTTTTTAACATTGGTCAAGTCCTGTCCTTCTTTGGGGATCAATGATATATTTGCTTCACTCCAGGTATCTGGGATCCTTTGGTCCCTCATAACACCATTGATCACCTCTTTTAAAAACGGTACCAGTTCATTGGCCATTGCCTTGTAAAACTTAGCTGTGAGTCCATCAGGCCCTGGCGCTTTTCCCAAGTTTGTTGACTGTATTGCCTTCCTTATCTCTTCTTCTGTTACTTCACTGTTTAGTTTAACTCTCCACTCCTCGGACATTACTGGCAGCTTCATTTTCTCCAGATATGCGGCTATCGCATCTTTATTCACTTCTTTCTTATCATACAATTTAGCGTAAAATTTATAAAAGGCTCTGCTAATAGCGACCTGTTCCAGGTGTACTTTATTGTCATCACATATTTTATTTATTATCTTTTTCTCCTTTCTTTTCTTCAATTGCCATGCCAAAAATTTCCCAGGTTTGTTCGCCCCTTCAAATGACTTTTGATTCAGTCTTTTCAGATTCCATTCCAATTCTTTATTATTCATGGCCGTCAACTGCTCCTGAAGGATTTTAATGTCCTGATATATTTTCTTTTTCCCTGGTCTTTTCTTCAACTGGATTTCTTTGGCTTTTATTTTTTCCATAATCTCCTGTCTCTTCTCCTCTTTTTTCCTTCGGAGTCTTCCATTTAAGTCCATTAATACACCTCTAATTACTGCCTTGTACGTGTCCCATACCTTGTTGGTTGGTACTTCTTGATTCATGTTGTACTGTATGAAGAATTTAGTCTCCCTTCTCAACATTTCCATATTTTCTCCCTCTTGCAACAAATCCTCATTTATTCTCCATCCTTTTCTCTTAGTTCTTTTTCCAAATTTCCACATAATTGGGTTATGATCTGAGCCTACCATAGGCATTATTTCTACTTCCTTAGTCCAAAGTACTAAGTCCTTTGAGGCCCAGATCATATCAATACGCGATAAGGTAGAGTGTCTTGCAGAGAAAAAGGTATACTGTCTGATTGTGGGATTCTGCGTTCTCCACACATCTTCCAACGCTTCCTGTTGCATTAATCCAAAAAAAGTCTTTGGTAATAATCCTCTTTTCTTTTGTGTAGTGGCTGATTGTGTAGTGGTCTTGTTCCAAATTCGTAACTCCATTGAAGTCTCCTGCAAGTATTATCTGATCATATGAAAGTTCATCTAGTTGCTTCTTTAAATCCTCAAAAAAGCACTCTTTAGCTCCATTAGGCGCATATATTCCAATCACCAACACTTTCTTTAAATTCCAAATGCATTCCACTGCTATAAATCTGGCTTCCCCATCTCTAATGATCACCTTTGGTTGCAGCTCTTCTTTTATATATAGTACCACTCCCCTTTTTTTCTTTTTTGAGGCCGCTACAAATTCAATGCCCAATTTACTTACTTTAAGGTATTTTACATCCTGATTTCTAATATGAGTCTCTTGTAAGCAAACTATATCACATTTCTGTTTTAATAGCCAGTGGAAAATACTTTTTCGCTTATTAGGTGAGTTAAGTCCATTTACATTCCACGATAAAACTTTGCACTCCATATTCAAAGCCTTGTTGTTGGTAGTCTTTTTCATTGTCCATCATGAACCTTTCCATTTCCAATTCAGATCTGATGCGCTTTCTTACCCCTCCAAATTCAAAAGATATCCCTTCCGGTAATTCCCATCTGTATCTTACTTTCATGTCTTTCAAAGTCTGGACTAACACTTTGTATTTTTTCCGGTCCAAGAGCACCGATCTGGGTAACTCCTTCATGATGATAATTGTCTTGCCATCAACTATCAATGGATCTTGAAATTGCTTAGTCACTATCATTTCCCTTACATTCCTTGTCGTAAATTGCACTATCACATCCCTTGGTACCTTTCTCTGGGTCGCAAATCTGGAATTTATTTGGTACACCACATCTAGGAAAGCCACAACCTCCTCCTCCTCCTTTTCCAGGTATTCAGCTAACACTTCAGTCACCTGTTCTTGTGCTGTCTTTCCTTCTACTTCCAACAAACCTCGAAACCTCAGCTGCTTTTCCATATATTTACTCTCCGCAACTGCCATTCTTCCCCTCATTACTCTCATGTCCGTTCGCTGCGTCTCTGTAAGGTTGTCCATCGCCTTCTCCACATCGTTAACTTTTTGCTGCGCTGCCTGCAGGTCGGTTTGTATCGTCTCCATTCCCTTTTTTACTTCTGCCAGCTCATTTTTAACTGTCTCTTTGACATCTTTGACTTCTTTCACCAACTCCAATTTTGTTTCTTTAAGCTCCTTTAGCATTTCACAAAATTTTTTGTCCAAGTTCTCTATGGCTGCTTGCCACTCTTTCTTCGACATCGTGGGGCTTGATTTACCTCGCTCCCACGAGTCTGCACGTTTTCTTAGCTCCGTGGCGTCCAAATTGGTAGTCCTTTTAATTAATTTAAAAGTCCCGGTCCTTTAAATGAACAAAAATCGCTTCAAAAATCCAAAATGTCGGGCGTCTTTTCTCTATGGTTTCTCTGTACCCTTTTGTAATCCAAGATGTCCTACTTCCGCCCTTGCTGAAGCCAAAGCCCTTCCCTGTTCAAAAATGGCGATGCCCTTCTTCCTGTCTTCCAGTAGGGGCCGTCTCCTTCTGGCGACTCTATCACTATTACGTACTTCCTGTTTCCCGACTCTCCGCTGCAGCTCTCACGATGGTAGAAGTTTTCCCACAGCCTGCTATCGATTCTCAACCACAGGTATGATAAACAAATGTCTCTTTTCTGAAATTACTTCTTTTTACTTAGTCCTTTTTGGAATCTATTTCTTGCCGGGTTTCCCCCTCCTTATAGTAAGTCTGTTGCAGTTTAAAAAGTCCTTTTAAAACTTCGTTACTTTTAACAATCCATCCCAATTCAGGAGATAGTGATCTTTACCTTTTCAAACGTCTTTCTGGGTTGTAATCACTGCTTCAATCTTAAGTTCTCTTTCCGTTTGTTTTCCCCCTATTGAAGCTTGGGCACGAAGGTCTTATGCCAGCCGCACTGGCCCCGGGTCTGTCGCAGAGATCTATGCCGACCTGTCAAAGGGTGGGACCTCAAGGGTCGAGAGAGAATCCTTAGCGCAGAACCCCCCCTCGCCCGAGATCAACGCGCCCTGAGGTCTTTGAGCGTTCTTTGCCTGTTCTCCGCCTGAGAGCAGGTGGCCGGGGGCTATTTGTGCCCCTCCGGCCGCTGAAACGGCAGCCCGGTCAGCTCTGCACTTAGAGCTGCGTTAGACCTCCATGGATCCCAAACTGGAAGTCCTCTTTCCACTATTCTCAATGGGCAATCACAGTCCCCTTTATTCCCTATGGACAATCACAATCTCCATTATTCCTTATGGGCAAGCATCATTTCAGTTAATCCCTGTGGGCAATCCCTATTCCATTATTCCCTATGGACAATGGAGTTTTCATTATTCCCTATGGGCAAACATTCTTTCCATTATTCCCTAGGGGCAATCGCTCTCCCCATTATTCCCTATGAGCAAGCATAGTTTCCATTATTCCCTGTGGACAATCACTGTCCCCATTATTCCTCAGGGGCAAGCATTATTCCTCAGGGGCTTTAGCTGTTCCCTTTATTCCTTAAGGGAAAGCATGGTTTCCATTATTTTCTGTGGGCAATCACTGTCTGATTAATTCCCTGTGGGCAATTGCTGCCTCCTTTACTCCCTATGGGCAAGCCTGGTTTCCAGTATTCCCTATGGTCAATTGCTGTCTTTATTATTCCCTAAAGGCAAGCATGATTTCTATTATTCCCTATGGGCAGTCACTGTCCTTATTACTCCCTATGGGCAAGCATGGTTTCCTTGATTCCTTATGGGCAGTCGCTGTCTTCGTTATTCCCCATGGACAACCGCTGTTTTCATTATTCCCTAAGTGCAAGCACGCTTTCCATTATTGCCTATGGGGAATCGCTGATCCCATTATTCCTAATGTGCAATTGCTGTTCCTATTGTGGCCTACAGGTAAACATGATTTCCATTATTTCCTATGGGCAACCCGTGTCTCCATTATTACCCATGTGCAATCGCTGTCTCCATTATTCCCTATAGGCAAGCACAGTTTCCATTATTCCCTAATGTGTCTCCATTATCCCCTAAGGCCAATTGCCCTTTTCATTATTCCCTATGAGCAAGCATTATTTCCGTTATTTCCTAAGGTCAATCGCAGTTCCCATTATTCCCTACGGGCAAGTGTTCTTTATTGTCCTTAATAGCCTAAGGACAATCTCTGTATCTATTTTTCTTTAGAGGCAAGCATTATTTCTGTTATTCCCTATGGGCAATCGCAGTTTCCCTTATTCCCATCGCTGTTCCCATTATTCCCTAAAGTGAAGCATGCTTTCCATTATTCCCTAAGGTCAATCGCTGCGTCTATTATTCCCTATGGACAATCGTGGTTTCCATTATTTCCTAAGGGCAATCGCTGTCTCCAGTATTCCCCATGGCAAACATGGTTGACATTGTTCCCTGTGAACAGTCACTGTCTCCATTACTCCTTAAGGGCAAGCATGGTTTCCGGTATTCTCTAGGGGAATTGCTGTCTCCATTATTCTCTATGGGCAAGCATGACTTCCATTATTTCCTATGGGCTATTGCTTTATCCATTATTCCCTAGGGGCAAGTATTCTTTCCATTATTCCCTAAGGGCAAGCGCTGTTCTCATTCTTCCCTATGGGCAGGCATAGTTTCCGTTATTCCCTATGGACAGTCACTGTCACCTTTATTCCCTATAGACAATCCCTGTTTTCATTATTCCCTATTCCTTATTCATTATTTCCCTATTCCCTATGACCGTAGTTTACATTATTCCCAATGGGCTTTCACTTTTCCCATTTTTCCCTATGGGCATGCATGGTTTCTATTATTCCCTATGGACAATTGGTGTCCGCATTTTCCCCTCTGGGCAAGTATCAGTTCCATTATTCCCTATGGGCAATCGCTTTATCCATTATTGCCGATGGGCTATCGCTGTTCCCGTTATTCCCTAAGGACAAGCATACTTTCCATTATTCCATATGAGCAATCACTGTGTCTATTATTCCATAAGGGCCAGCGTGGTTTCCAATATTCCCTAAGGGCTATCACCGTTTCATTAATTCCCTGTGGGCAATCATTGTCTCCTTTATTCTCTTTGGGCAAGCATGATTTTTGTTATTCCCTATGGGCAATCGCAGTCTCCATTATTCACTTGGAGAAACCATGGTTTCCATTATTCCCTATGAGGATTATTTCCTAAGGGTAACCAAATTTTCCATTATTCCCTAGGGGCAATCGCTGTCCCCATTATTCCCCAGGGGAAGCATGGTTTCCTTTATTCCCTTAGGACACTTGGGGTTGCCATTATTCCCTATGGACTATCACTGTTTTCAGTATTCCCTATGTTCAATCGCTGTTTTCATTATTCCCTATGGTCAATTGCTGTTTTCATTATTCCCTATGGTCAATTGCAATCTCCATTATTCCTTATTCTTTCCATTTTTCGCTATGAACAAACTCTCTTCCCATTATTCCCTAAGGGCAACCACTTGTCTCATTATTCCCTATGGGCAATTGCTATTCCATTCTTCCCTATGTGCAAGCATTGTTTCCTTTATTCCCAATGTGCAATCGCTGTCGCCATTATACCCTATGGGGGATCGCTATCTCCATTAATCTCTATGGGTAAACATGGTTTCCATTATTCCCTGTGGACAATAGCTGTCCCCTTTATTCCCTATTGGCAAACATGGTTTCCTTTATTCCCTATGGCCACTTACTCTCCCCGTTATTCCCTATGGACAATTGCTGTTTTTATTATTCCCTATGGACAATCGCTCTTTTCAGTATTTCCAATGGGCAAGCATGCTTTCCATTTTTACCTATGAACAAGTGCTGTTCCCATTATTCCCTATGTGCAATCGCTGTTCCCATTATTCCCTATTGGCAGAGTTAGTTTTCATTATTCCCTATGAACAATCACTCTCTAAATTATTTCTTAGGAGCAAGCATCATTTCCATTGTTCCTTAAGGGCAATCGTTGACTGCATTATTCCCTAAGTTCTATCGGTGTTCCCCTTGTTCCCTAAGGGTACTCATGCTTTCCATTATTACCTACGGGGAATTGCTGTCGCCATTATGCCCTATGGGCAAGCATGTTTTCCATTTTTTCTGATGGGAAATCGCTGTTCCTATTATGGCCTACACGCAAGCATGATTTCCATTATTTCCTATGGGCAATCCGTGTCTCCATTATTCCCTAAGGGCAATTGCTCTTTTCATTAATCCCTATGAGCAAGCATGGTTTTCATTATTCCCTTTGTACAATCGCTTTCCCCATTATTCCCTAAGGGGGATCACTAGCTTCATTATTCTCTACAGGTAAGCATGGTTTTCTATGGCCAGTCGTCCCCGTTATTCCCTATGGTCAAGCTTGGTTTCTATTATTTCCTATGAGCAAACGCTGTCCCTATTATCCCCTATGGGCAAACATGGTTTACATTATTCCCTGTGGGCAATCACTGTCGCCATTATTCCTTAAGGGCAAGCATGGTTTCTGGTATTTCCTAGGGGAATCGCTGTCTCCTTTACACCCAATGGAAAGTATGGTTTCCATTGTTTTCTATGGACAATTGCTTTATCCATTATTCCCTAGCAGCAAGCATGGTTTGCATTATTCCCTAAGGGCAGTCTATGTCTCCATTATTCCCTAAAGGCAAGCACCGTTTCCATAATTGCCTATGGGCAATCGCTGTCTTCATTGTTCCCTATGGGCAAGTGTTGTTTTCATTATTCCCTATGGGCGAGCATGTTTCCTTTATTCCTTAATTCCCTTTATTCCCTTAATTTCCCCATTATTCCCTATGGGCAATCAATGTCCACATTATTTGTTACGTCAAGCATTTTTACCATTATTCCCTATGGCTACTCGTTGTCCCCATTATTCCCTATGGGCAAGCATGGTTTCCTTTATTCCCTACGGCCAATTTCTGTTCCCATTATTCCCTGTAGACAATCACTGTTTATTATTATTCCCTATTCATTATTGGCTGTTTCCTATGCCCATGGTTTTCATTATTCCCTATCGGCATTCGCTTTCCCCATTATTTCCTAAGGGCATTCAAGGTTTCTGTGATTCCCTATGGACAATCATTATATGATATCGCTGTTCCCATTATTACCTGAGGACAAGCATGCTTATCATTATTCCCGATCAGCAATCGCTGTCCCCATTATTCCCAGCGGGCAAGCATGGTTTCATTATTCCCTATGGTCAACCGCTCTCTCCATTCTTCCCTAAGGACATTCGCTGTTATCATTATTGCCTATGGGGAAGCATGCTTTCCATTATTCCCTATGAATGAACACTGTTCCCATGATTTGCTAAGGACAATTGCTGTTCGTGTTATTCCCTACGGCAGTCGCTGGCTCCATTATTCCCTTTGGGCAAGCATCATTTCTATTATTCCCTATGGGCAGTCGCAGTCTCCATTATTCCCTAGGAGAAAGCATGGTTTGCATTATTCCCTATGAGGATTATTCCCTAAGGGCAAGCAAATTTTCCATTATTCCTTATGGGCAATCACTGTCCCCATTATGCCCCAGGGGAAGCATGGTTTCCTTTATTCCCTAAGGCCACTCGCTGTCACCATTATTCCCTATGGACTATCACTGTTTTCAGTATTCCCTATGGTCAGTCGCTGTTTTCATTATTGCCTAAGGACAATCACTGTTTTCATTATTCCCTACGGTCAATCGCAATCTCCATTTTTCCTTATTCTTTCCATTTTTCGCTATGAACGAACTTCTCTTCCCATTATTCCCTATGGGCAATTGCTATTCCAATTCTTCCCTATGTGCAAGCATGCTTTCCATTATTCCCTATGGGCAATAGCTGTCCCCATTTTTCCCTATGGGCAAGCACTTTTCCTTTATTCCCTATGGCCACTTAACGTCCCCATTATTACCTATGGACAATCACTGTCTCCATTATTCCCAATAGACAATCGCTGTTTTCATTATTTTCTAAGTGCAAGTATGCTTTCTATAATTCTCTATTGGCAGTCGTTGTCTCCATTATTCCCTATGGGCAATTGCTTTCTCCATTATTCCCTACATCAAGGATTTTTACCAATATTCCCTATGGCCACTCGCTGTTCCCATTATTCCTTATGGGCAAGCATGGTTTCCTACATTCCCTATGGCCAATTTCTGTCCCATTATTCCCTATAAACCATCACTGCTTATTATTATTCCCTATTCCCTATTCATTATTGGCTGTTTCCTATGCCCATGTTTTGATTATTCCCTATCGGCATTCGCTTTTCCCATTATTCCCTATGGGCATGCATGGTTTCTATGATTCCCTATGGACAATCGCTGTTCTGATTATTCCCTATATGATATTGCTGTTCCCATTATTACCTGGGGACAAGCATGCTTAACATTATTCTCTATCAGCAATAGCGGTCCACATTATTCCCTGTGGGCACGCATGGTTTCCATTATTTCCTAGGAGCCATCACTGTCTCATTAATTCCCGGTAGGCAATCATTATACCCTATGGGCAATCACTGTCTCCATTATTCCATATGGCCAAGCATGCTTTCCAGTATTCCCTATGGGCAATCACTTTCTCCATGATTCCCTAAGTGTAAGTATGATTTCCTTCATTCTCTAAGGCCACTCGCTGTCCCCATTATTCCCTAAGCACATTCGCTGTTATCATTATTCCCTATGGAGAAGCATGCTTTCCATTTTTCCTCGTGAATGAACACTGTTCTCATTATTCCCTAAGGACAAGTGCTGTTCCTGTTATTCCCTATGGGCAAGCATCATTTCCATTATTCCCTATGGGAAATCCCTGTCTCCGTTATTCCCTATGGACAAGCACTATTTTCATTATTTCCATCAGACAAGCATTCTTTTCAGTATTCCCTATGGGCAATTGCTGTCTCCATTCTTCCCTAAGGGCAAGCAGAGTACCCCTTATTCCCTATGAGCAATCACTGTCTCCAATATTCCCTAATAACTATCACTGTTCTGCTTATCCCCTAAGGGCAAGCATCTTTTCCTGTTATTACCTATGGGGAAGCGCTGTCCCCATTACGCCCTATGCACAAGCATGGTTTCCATTACTTCCAATGGGCAATCGCTGTCCGATTAATCCCCTATGGGCAATCGCTGTCCGCATTATTATGATGTATGTGTATCTATCCTGTTTTGTTTTCCTTTCTCTCTCTCTCTCCCCCCCTATCCATCTCACCATCTCTCTCTCTCTCTCTCTCTACCTTTCTATCTTGTTCTGTCTTTTCTAATATTTTTGTTTTTCTCTCCTTTCTTTCTTTCTTTCTTTCTTTCTTTCTTCCATTCTTCCTTCCATCCTTCCTTCCTTCCTTCCTTCCTTCCTTCCTTCCTTCCTTCCTTCCTTTCTTTCTTTCTTTCTTTCTTTCTTTCTTTCTTTTTTTCTTTCTTTCTTTCTTTCTTTAATCTATCTTTCTATCTATATTGTTCTGTCTCTATAACTATATCTATATCCAACTCTATATCTATTTGAAGTGTTCCCATTCTGTTCTAGCTCTAGGACACTGGATCTCTATGTAGCCTTTTCTATCTGTTTATCTGTATCTGTAGCTTCCTGTCTACTTATTACTTTCTAATTCTGTTTCTTTCTGTAACTATCTATCTGAATCTATTTCTTTCTATGTATACCTTTCCATTCCTATCTCTTTCTATCACTAGCTTTCAGTTTCTCTATGATTAGATCTACTGTTTTCTATATACCTTTCTGTAACTATATCTATGTATATATTTTTCTAATGTTTTTGTTTTTCTTTCCTAGTTTCTCTCTCTCTCTCTCTCTCTCTCTCTCTCTCTCTCTCTCTTGTTCTCTCTGACTCCATATCTACTTGTATCATTCGTATTCTACTTCTAGGTCTAGCACAGTTGATACCTAAGTAGCCTGTTCTCTCTGTTTCTCTACTTCTGTCTCTTATTATCTGTTTATTTTTCTATCTATTTCAATCAACTGTCATAGAGCTAGAAACAGAATGTAAAGCCTTCAAATAGATATAGAGTTAGACTGAAGAAGATAGCTTGATAAATAAAAAGGAGAGGAAAACAATATCGTTTGAAATAGATAGCTACACATAGATAGCTACACATAGATTACAAATAAACAGAGAAACAGATAGAAAAAGCTGCATAGAGAAGTAATGAGCTAGATCTAGAAACCTATAGAATACAAATGCTACAAGAAGATATAGCAAGATAGAACGAGCTAGAGAGATATAGAAAGGGAAAATGAAAGCTAGAAAGTGATAGGAAAGGCCAGATATACATACAAAGAGATAGATTCAGATAGATAGTGGTAGAAAGACATAGAAAGAAAAAGATAGAGATAGAAAGTAACAGATAGTAAGAGCCGTATAGACAGAAATAGATAGAAAAAGCTACAGAGAGATAAACTGAGCTAGATCTAGAAACAAATAGAATGTGAACTCTACAAATCGATAGAGGTTCGGACAGTACAAGATAGAAATAACGAAATAAACAAATAGGTAGCAGCTGAGAAAAACCAAAAGATAAGATAGTTAGAGATAGATGAAGGTAGTTAGATA
Organism: Eublepharis macularius; assembly: GCF_028583425.1. Taxonomy (NCBI): domain Eukaryota; kingdom Metazoa; phylum Chordata; class Lepidosauria; order Squamata; family Eublepharidae; genus Eublepharis; species Eublepharis macularius. Next base: position 8,306,579 of record NC_072801.1, read on the forward strand.
AAAGTAAATAGAAAGCAATAAGATAGATACAGAAATACAAAATGAAAACTAGTGATAGAAAGAGGAAAGTGTATGTATACTTATCTGAACCTTGGTGAAGCAAAAAAAGTATATAGAAACCATAGAGATAGATATAGAAGGAGAGAAAACGAAAACTAATGAAATTCAGAAAGTTAGTGGTTGGAAGACATAGAAGGATAGAAAGTAACAAAAATACATAGAGATCCACTGTCAATACAAACACTTCAAATAAATATAGAGACAGAGAACAAAGATAGATAGAGAGATAGAGAGATAGAGAGATGAGAAAGAGAGAGGAGAAAAAAGAAAAAATAGATACGTAAACATTGGTGCAGATAGTTAGAGAAATATATAGAAAACAATATAGATATAGAGAAAGAGAAAATGAAAGCTAGTGATAGAAAGAGCAGATATACATAGATTCAGAAAGTTTGTGGTGGAAAGAAGCAAATAGAAAAGGCTACATAGAGATCCAGTGAGCTAGAGCTAGAAATGAGAACGCTTCAAATAAACAGAACAAGATAGATAGATGGATAGACTGCTAGAAAGGAGAAAAGACATTAGGAGATTTATACACCTACACATAGTTGAAAAAAGAGAAAGGTAGAAAGAAAGAGGGAAAAGAAACAAATAGTATGAGCTGCATAGACAGAAATAGATGGAAAAGTCAACATAGAGATAACCTGAGCTAGATCTAGAAACAGAATGCAAACTCTACAAATAGAGGTTTGGACAGAACAAGATAGAAATAACTAAATAAACAGATAGGTAGAAGCCGAGAAAAACCAAATCAGATAGAAAAAAGATAGATACACATAGATGAAGATAGTTAGAGAAAGCAATAAGGTAGATACAGAAAGCGAAAATAAAAGCTAGTGATAGGAAAGTGCACGTATACTTATCTGAAGCTATGTAACATGGGTGAAGATAGTTAGAGAAAGGTATATAGAAAACAATAGAGATGAATACAGAAAGAGAGAAAATGAAAGCTAGTGATAGAGACAGGAAAGGGCAGATATACATAGAAAGAGATAGATTCAGAAAGTTAGTGGCGGGAAGACAAAGAAAGAAACAGATAGAGCTAGAAAGTATAGACAGAAAGATAAAAGATCCACTATTTCCAGTTTTTGTTTTTCTCTCTTGTCCTGTCTGACCCAAATCTGAATGCATTTGCCTTCAGTTTCTAACTCTAGCACACTTGACCTCTATGTAGCCTTTTCTATCTGTTTCTCTGTATCTCTCTTACTGTTTATTTGTTACTTTCTATCTCTGTATCTTTCTGTCTTTCCACCACTGAATCTATCTTTCTATGAATATCTGCCCTTTCCTATCTTTCTATCTCTAGCTATCATTTTCTCTCTTTCTATATCTCACTATCACTTTCTACACACCTTTCTCTATTTTCATCTATGTGTATGTATGTGTATTAAAATTTTCTGAATAGAAAGGAGAGATCCTTTCAATATATCCATCTATCAATATATTTTCTTCTGTCTTCTCTATGTAGCTTTTTCTATCTCTCTTCCTATATGTCTCTTACTGTCTATTTGTTAATTTCTTTCTTTCTTTCTTTCTTTTTCTTTTTCTTTCTTTCTTTCTTTCTTTCTTTCTTTCTTTCTTTCTTTCTCTCTCTCGCTCTCTCTCTCCCTCTCTCTTGTTCTGTCTCTATATCTATTTGAAGTGTTCACATTCTGTTCTAGCTCAGTGTCTGTAGCCTTTTCTATCTGTGCCTCTTACTGTCCATTTGTTACTTTCTCTCTCTGTTTCTATCACTATCTGAATCTATCTCTTTTTATGTATACCTTTCCATTCTTTTTCTATCTATCATCTATCATCTAGCTTGTTCTGTCTGACCTTCTTTGTATTTGCATTCCTGTTTCTACTTGTAGCACAGTTGATATATCCTTTTCTGTTTCTCTGTATATGTCTCTTGCTGTCTATTTGTTACTTCCTGTCTCTATCTCTATCTGGAAAACAGGCTAGTCCTTAGGGAATAATGAAAAAACACCTGCCCATAGGGAATAATGCTAACCATGCTTACCCCTAGGGAATAATGGAGACAGCGATTGCCCATAGGGAATGATGGAAATCATGTTTGCCCATAGAGAATAATGGAGACAGCAATTCCCCTAGAGAATACTGGATACCACGGTTGCCCTTAAGGAATAATGGAAAGAGCGATTGCCCACAGGGAATAATGTAAACCATGCTTGTCCATAGGGAATAATGGTGACAGCAATTACCCATAGGAAATCACAGCCCATGGTCTAGAGGGAGTTTCCAATGGTTGTAAGAATCCAGGGGGATTCCCCTTCCTTGATTTTCCCATTATACATACTGGGCAGGAGGATATGTATTGAGATATATCCTTTCTTGTTTTCATTACTCCCTAAGGGCACGCATGTTTTCCATTATTCCCTATGAGCAATCACTGTCTCCAATATTCCCTAATGACTATCACTGTTCTGCTTATCCCCTAAGGGCAAGCATCTTTTTCTGTTATTACCTATGGGGAAGCACTGTCCCCATTATGCCCTATGCGCAAGCATGGTTTCCGTTACTTCCAATGGGCAATCACTGTCCGATTAATCCCCTACGGGCAATCGCTGTCAGCAATATTATTATGTATGTGTGTCTATCTTGTTTTGTTTTTCTTTTTTTCTCTTCTGTCTCTGTCTGTCTATCTATCCATCTGTCTCTCTCTCTATATATATATCTTGTTCTGGCTGACTTTTTTTGTATTTGCATTCTGTTTCTACCTCTAGCACAGTTGATCTCTATTAGCCTTTTCTATCTGTTTCTCTGTATCTTACTGTCTATTTGTTACTTTCTGTCTCTGTATTTATGTGTAAGTATGTGTATCTACCTTTTCTAATATTTTTGTTTTTCTCTCCTTTTTTCTTTCTTACTTTCTTTCCGTCTGTCTGTCTGTCTGTCTATTTGAAGTGTTCACATTCTGTTCTAGCTCTAGGACAGTGGATCTCTATGTAGCCTTTTCTATCTGTTTCGCTGATCCAGAGGAGTTAGCTGTGTTAGTCTGTAGTAGCAAAATCAGAAAGAGTACAGTAGCACCTTTAAGACTAACCAATTTTATTGTAGCATAAGCTTTCGAGAATCAAGTTCTCTTCGTCAGATGCATGATACAAACTGGTCAAATACAGAAGAGGAGTGTGGAGAGGAAAGAGAAGGGGACATATATCAGAAGGGGACAGGATGCAATTAGTGGGGAGGCAACCAAAACATTCCTTTACTAGTAAACATAAACATCTCCTTTTGGTGTGGAGTCAGTTTGCAGCAGTAAAAGCATCCAATTCCTATGTATAACCAATTCCCGTGGTTATCCTTCGATAACCACGGGTCTCCCTGCCAGATGCATCTGACAAAGAGAACTGTGGTCCCCGAAAGTCCACACCAGGCACCACTGGTTTCTCTGTGTCTGCCTCTTACTGTCCAGGTTACTTTCTCTCTCTGTTTCTTTCTACATCTATCACTATCTTAATCTATCTCTTTCTATGTATACCTTTCCATTCCTATCCTTCTCACTAGCTTTCAGTTTGTCTATTTATCTCTATTGCTTTCTATATACCTTCCTGTAACTATGTGTATATGTTTCTGTTTTTGTTTCTCTGTCTCTTTGTTTCTTTCTTTCTATCTGTCTACCATCTATCATCTCTCTATCTATCTTGTTCTGTCTGACCTTTTTCTATGTGAAGCGTTTTGCATTCTGTTTCTAGCTCTAGCACAGTTGATCTGTATGTAGCCTTTTCTGTTTTTCTGTATCTGTCTCTTACTGTCTATTTATTACTTTCTGTCACTGTCTATGTGTAAGTATATGTATCTATCTTTTCTAATATTTTTGTTTTTCTCTGCTTTCTTTCTTTGTTTCTTTCTTTGTTTCTTCTTTCCTTCCATCTATATCTATATCTATATCTATATCTATATCTATATCTATATCTATATCTATATCTATATCTATATCTATATCTATATCTATATCTATAATCTATATCTATATCTATATCTATATCTATATCTATATCTATATCTATATCTATATCTATATCTATATCTATATCTATATAAGTGTTCCCATTCTGTTCTATTTCTAGGACAGTGGATCTCTATGTAGTCTTTTCTATCTCTATCTGTATCTCTTAATGTCTATTTATTACGTTCTTATTCTGTTTCTTTCTAGCACTATCTATACGAATATATCTCTTTCTATGTATACCTTTCCATTCCTATCTCTTTCTATCACTAGCTTTCAGTTTCTCTTTGTTTATCTCTATTGTTTTCTATATACCTTTCTGTAACTATATTTATGTGTACATTTTTCTAATGTTTTTGTTTTTCTATCTATCTATCTATCTATCTATCTATCTATCTATCTATCTATCTATCTATCTATCTATCTATCTATCTATCTATCTATCTATCTATCTATCTATCTATCTATCTATCTATCTATCTATCTATCTATCTATCTATCTATCTATCTATCTATCTATCGTTCTCTCTGACCCCGTATCTACTTGTATCATTCGTATTCTGCTTCTAGGTCTAGCACAGTTGCTATCTAAGTAGCCTGTTCTCTCTGTTTCTCTCTATCTGTCTCTAATTATGTTTATTTCTGTCATAGAGCTAGAAACATGAATGTTTCTATCTATCATCTATCATCTACCTTGTTCTCTCTGACTCTGTATCTACTTATATCATTCGCATTCTGCTTCTAGGAGTAGCACAGGACAGTAGACTTTCCTATCTGTTTCTGTATATCTGTCTCTTACTGTCTGTTTCTTTCTTTCTATCTCTATCTGTTTCAATCAATTGTCCTAGATCTAGAAACAGAATGTAAAGCCTTCAGATAGGTCTACAACTATCTATCAGCAGCAGCAGCAGCAGATATTCTATGAATATCTGCCCTTTCCTCTCTCTATCTCTAGCTATCATTTTCTCTCTTTCTAGATCTATCTCGATTGTTTTCTACAGAACTTTCTCTATTTTCATCTGTGTGTGTGTCTGTCTACAACTCCTAATCTTGTTTTTCTCTCTATCAGTCTATCTATCATCTCGTTCTGTCTATCCACCACTATCTTTCTGAATCTCTCTCTTTCTCTATAAATCTGCCCTTTCATCTATATGTATCTAGGTGTATCTGTCTATTTTAACTTATACTCTTTTTCTCTCCTTTTTACATATCGTTTTATTTATTTTTCTTTGGGCTGACTCTTCACAGTCTGTTTCTAGCTCTATGACAGTTGATAGAAAAGGATAGAAAGAAAGAAACAGTAAGAGACATATATAGAGAAACAGAAAGAAAAGGCTACTTAGATATCAACTGTGCTAGACCTAGAAACAGAATGTGAATGCTACAAGTAGATATGGAGTCCGACAGAATAAGATGGCTAGATAGATTGAAACAAGGAGAGAAAAACAAAAACATTAGAAAAATATACACAAAGATGAAGATAGAGAAAGGTGTATAGCAAAACAATAAAGAGAGATAGAAAAAGAGAAACTGTAAGCTAGTGATAAAGAGATAGGAGAGGACATAGAACGACATAGATGCAGAGAGAGATAGAAAGATATGAAAGCAACAGAAATAGCAATAAATAGTAAGAGACACATACAGATAAACAGAAAGGCTACATAAAGAGCCACTGTGCTAGAGCTAGAACAGAATGCGAATGCTTTAGGTAGATCTACAGTTGGACAGAACAAGATAGATAGATTGACTAATAGAAAGAAGACAAAAACAAAACCATTAGGAAAAGATAGATACACATACATTCCCACAGAGGAAAATAGATAGAGGAAAGTATTGAAAACGATAGAGACAGATATAGAAAGAGAGAAAATGAAAGCTAGTGATAGAAAGCAATAAAAAAGGGCAAATATACATAGAAAGAGATAGATTCAGGTTGATTAGTAGTGGAAAGACAAAGAAAGAGATAGAACTAGAAAGTAAAAAAAGAGACAGAAAGAGACAGATACAGAGAAACAGATAGAAAAGGCTACAGCTACAAATGCGAATGCTTCAAATAGATATATACAAAACAATACAGAAATATAGAGAGAGAAAATGATAGGTAGAGATAGAAAGGTCAGATGTACATAGAAAGAGATACAGATTAAGTAATAGTTATTATGTGATATATAAGAATAGAAATTAATTAATTAATTATGTTGCTGGCAGATAGGGGTGTAATTGAGAATTAACAGAATTAAAATTAATGAATACAAGAAGTATATAGAATATAGAATATAGAAGTAGCATATAGAATATAGGTTAAATTGATTGACTTATGCTGAAGGTATTTTTGGTTATAGCGATATTTAGAAATGTGCAGAACATGGGTCAAATTGATTGACTTATGTCGAACGTATATTGTGTTTATAGGTATATTTAGAAATGTGTAGAATTATAGGTATATTTAGAAATCTGTCAAATTGATTGACTTTATGTTATAAAGATAAGAGATATAAGAGATATAAGAGGAAGTAAAGAGTAACATATAGAGTATAAGTTAAATTGGTTGACTTATAAATGTATTCATCACTTATGAGTACTCAAGTTATGTATAGGGAGGGATAAATTGTTTGTCCCATATTGATGACATTAGAATGAATAAGTTAGAGTACAGGATATTGAGAATATTACCACTATTATTACTATTGAATAACATGCCAGGAATGTATTAGTTAGTTGATAAGTGAAGGGAAATTGACTTAGTACTGTGTTATAATAGACTAGCTTAGAAGAGTGTGAAAGTATATGTTTAATTGACAAAATAAGTTGAAATGAGTAGGGGAAGAATAGACAAAGGGTTGGAAAACTGTTGGAAGTCAACAAACGGGGGGGGAAGGGAGGGGGTTAGAACTGGAATATTAAAGTAATTTGATTGTTATAAATGACAAAATATTTCTAATTCCAATAAAAATTTAATAAAAAAAAGAAAGAGATACAGATAGTGGTAGAAATAAAGAAACAGAGAGAAAGTATACAAACAAGTAAGAGACAGCGAGAGAAAGAAAAAGCCACATAGAGATATACTGAGCTAGATCTAGAAACATATAGAATGCGAATGCTACAAATAGGTATAGATTCAGACAGAACAAGATAGAAATAATAGAAAGACGGAGCGAAATTCAAAAACAGAAAAAGATATACATAGATACACATAGAAGAAAATAGAGAAAGGTATACAGAAAGAGCTAGATATAGGAGAGAAAATGAAAGCTAGAGATAGGAAAGGGCAAATATTCATAGAAAGAGGTAGATTAAGATGGATAGTGGTCGAAAGACATAGTAGGAATCAGCGATAGAAAGTACGAGACATATAGACAGAAACAGAAAAAGCCACATAGCGATAAACTGAGCTAGAAACATAGCAAGTGAATGCTTCAAATAGATAGAGGTTCGGACACCACAAAATAGAAATAACTAAATAAACAGATAGAGTGAAAGAAGTGAGAAAAACCAAATCAGATAGAAAAAGATAGATACACGGATACACTTAGATGAAGATTGTTCAAAAAAAGTATTTAGAAAGAGATAGGAAAGGACAAATATACATAGAAATAGATTCTGCTAGATCGTGCTGGAAAGAAATAGAAAGAAAAAAATAGAGAGAGAATAACAAATAGACTGTAAGAGACAGATACAGAGAAAGGTAGAAATGGCTACACACAGATCCACTGTAGCAGAGCTAGAAATAGAATGCGAACACTTCAACTAGATATACAGTCAAAACAAGATAGATACTTAGATAGATTAATAGAAAGATGGAGAGACAAACACATTAGAAAAAGATACTCATACATACACACACAGAGGAAAATAGTTAGAGAAAGGTATATAGAAAATGAGATCGATAGAAAGGTATGTGTAACTATCTTTGTCTAATGTTTTGGTTTTCTATTTCTTTCTATCAGTCTATCCATCTTGTTCTATCCGACTACATCTATTTGAAGTGTTTGCATTCTGTTTATAGCTCTAGCAAAGTTCATCTAAAGTGAAGCCCTTTCTATCTCTCTGCCTCTCACTGTCCGTTTGTTACTCTTTATCTTTCTATGTCTTTCCACCACTATCTGTCTGACTCTATCTCTGTCTATGAATTTTCCTTTCCTATCTCTAGCTATCGTTTTCTCTCTTTTTATATCTCTTGCTCTCGTTTTCCACATACCTTTCTCTCTTTTCATCTATGTGTAGGTATGTGTATAAATCTCAGTGGATCTCTATGTAGCCTTTTCTATCTGTTTATTTCTATTTGTTACTTTCTAGGTCTTTCCACCACTTTCTGAATCTATCCCTTTCTATGTATATCTTCTCTTTCTATCACTAGCTTTCATTTTCTCTCTCTCTAGCTATCTCTATTGTTTTCTATATACCTTTACATATCTATTTTCTTTTTTTCTCCTCTCTCTCTCATCTATCTATCTTGTTCTAACTGTCTCTATATTTATTAGAAGTGTTTGCATTGACAGTGGATCTCTATGTAGAGAAAGGTATATAGAAAACGAGAGAGAGATAGAAAGGTAACTATCTTTTTCTAATGTTTTGGTTTTCTAGTTCTTTCTATCAGTCTATCCATCTTGTTCTATCCGACTACATCTATTTGAACTGTTTGCATTCTGTTTATAGCTCTAGCTAAGTTCATCTAAAGTGAAGCCTTATCTATCTGTTTCTGCCTGCCTCTTACTGTCCATTTGTTACTTTGTATCTTTCTATGTCTTTCCACCACTATCTGCCTGACTCTATCTCTGTCTATGAATTTTCCTTTCCTGTCTCTAGCTATCATTTTCTCTCTTTTTATATCTCTTGCTCTCGTTTTCTACATACCTTTCTCTCTTTTAATCTGTGTGTAGGTATGTGTATAAATCTCAGTGGATCTCTATGTAGCCTTTTCTATCAGTTTATTTCTATTTGTTACTTTCTATGTCTTTCCACCACTTTCCGAATCTATCCCTTTCTATGCTCTTTCTATCATTTTCTCTCTCTCTAGCTATCTCTATTGTTTTCTATATACCTTTCTCTTTCTGCACGATGTATCTATTTTCTTTTTTTCTCCTCTCTCTCTCATCTAACTATTTTGTTCTAACTGTCTCTATATTTATTTGAAGTGTTTGCATTGACAGTGGATCTCTATGTATTTTTGTTACTTTCTGTTTCTTTCTATGCCTTCCCACCACTAACTTTCTGAATTTCATTAGCTTTCGTTTTCTATCTTTCTGTATCTATCTCTATTGTTTTCTATATACCTTTCACTTTCATCACCAAGGTGCAGATAAGAATACGTACACTTTTCTATCTTTTTATCACTAGCTTTCATATTGTATTCCTGTATCTATCGTATTGCTTTCTATTTAACTTTATCGAACTATCTTCATTTATCTCTATCTTCATCTTTTGGTTTTTCTCAGCTTCTACCTATCTGTTTATTTAGTTATTTCTATCTTGTTCTGTCCGAACCTCTATTTGTAGAATTCACATTCTATCTTTTTCTAGATCTAGCTCAGTTTATCTCTCTGTAGCTTTTTCGATCTATTTCTGTCTATACGGCTCATACTATTTGTTACTTTCTATCTCATCTTTTTCTTTCCATGTCTTTCTACCACTATCTATCGGAATGTACAGCTGCCCTTTCCTACTGCTTTCTAGCTTTCATTTCTCTCTATATCTCTCTAGCTCTTTCCATATCTCTATTGCTGTTTATTTTGTTATTTCTACCTTGTTCTGTCTAAACCTATATCTACTTGTAGCATTTGTATTCTATAGGTTTTCTAGATCTAGCTCATTATCTCTATGCAGCTTTTTCTATCTGTTTCTCTGTGTGTCTCTTAGTGTTTGTTACTTCCTGTCTGTTTTTCTAATCTATGAGTAGCTATCTATTTCAAATGATATTGTTTTCCTCTCCTTTTTATTTATCCATTCATCTTCTTCAGTCTAATTCTATATCTATTTGAAGGCTTTACATTCTGTTTCTGGCTCTACGACAGTTGATTGAAACAGATAGAGATAGAAATAGATAATAAGAGACAGATATAGAGAAACAGAGAGAACAGGCTACTTAGATATCAACTGTACTAGACCTAGAAGCAGAATGTGAATGATAGAAGTAGATACGGAGTCAGAGAGAACAAGATAGATAGACAGATAGATAGATAGATAGATAGATAGATAGATAGATAGATAGATAGATAGATAGATAGATAGATAGATAGATAGATAGATAGATAGATAGATAGATAGATAGATAGATAGATAGATAGATAGATAGATAGATAGATAGATAGATAGAAACAAGGAGAGAAAAGCAAAAACAAAAATATACACATAGATAAGATAGTTACAGAAAGGTATATAGAAAACAGAGCTACATACAGAGAGGATCTGAAAGCTAGTGATAGAAAGAATGGAAAGGTATACAAAGAAAGAGATAGATTCAGATAGTGATTGAATGTTGTAGAAAGAAACAAATGGACAGTAAGAGGCAGACACAGATAGAAAAGGCTACAGACACTGAACTAGAACAGAATGTGAACACTTCAAATAGATATGGAGACAGAACAAGCTAGAGAGAAAGAAATATATACAGTTAGAACAAGATAGAAAAGGAAAATTCATAGACAGATAGAGTCAGACAGATAGTGGTGGAAAGACAGAAAGATACAAAGTAACAAATGGACAGTGAGAGGCAGACAGAGATAGAAAAGGCTTCACTTTAGATGAACTTTGCTAGAGCTATAAACAGAATGCAAACACTTCAAATAGATGTAGTCGGATAGAACAAGATGGATAGACTGATAGAAATAGAAAACCAAAATATTAGAAAAAGATAGTTACACATACCTTTCTATCTCTATCTCGTTTTCTATATACCTTTCTCTAACTATTTTCCTCTGTGTGTGTATGTATGAGTATCTTTTTCTAATGTGTTTGTCTCTCCATCTTTCTATCAATCTATCTTGTTTTGACTGTATATCTAGTTGAAGCATTCACATTCTGTTTCTAGCTCTGCTACAGTGGATCTGTGTGTAGCCATTTCTACCTTTCTCTGTATCTGTCTCTTACAGTCTATTTGTTATTCTCTCTCTATTTTTTTCTTTCTATTTCTATTTCAGCACGATCTAACAGAATCTATTTCTATGTATATTTGTCCTTTCCTATCTCTTTCTAAATACTTTTTTCGAACAATCTTCATCTAAGTGTATCCGTGTATCTATCTTTTTCTATCTGATTTGGCTTTTCTCACTTCTTTCACTCTATCTCTTTATTTAGTTATTTCTATTTTATTGTGTCCGAACCTCTATCTATTTGAAGCGTTCACTTGCTATGTTTCTAGCTCAGTTTATCTCTATGTGGCTTTTTCTGTTTCTGTCTATATGTCTCGTACTTTCTATCGCTGATTCCTACTATGTCTTTCGACCACTATCCATCTTAATCTACCTCTTTCTATGAATATTTGCCCTTTCCTATCTCTAGCTTTCATTTTCTCTCCTACAACTAGCTCTCTTTCTGTATACCTTTCTCTATTTTCTTCTATGTGTATCTATGTATATCTTTTTCTGTTTTTGAATTTCTCTCCGTCTTTCTATTATTTCTATCTTGTTCTGTCTGAACCTATACCTATTTGTAGCATTCGCATTCTATATGTTTCTAGATCTAGCTCAGTATATCTCTATATGGCTTTTTCTTTCTCTCGCTGTCTCTTACTTGTTTGTATACTTTCTCTCTGTTTCTTTATTTCTACCACTATCTGTATCTCTTTCTTTTTTTTATTAAATTTTTATTGGAATTAGAAATATTTTGTCATTTATAACAATCAAATTACTTTAATATTCCAGTTCTAACCCCCTCCCTTCCCCCCCCGTTTGTTGACTTCCAACAGTTTTCCAACCCTTTGTCTATTCTTCCCCTACTCATTTCAACTTATTTTGTCAATTAAACATATACTTTCACACTCTTCTAAGCTAGTCTATTGACACAGTACTAAGTCAATTTCCCTTCACTTATCAACTAACTAATACATTCCTGGCATGTTATTCAATAGTAATAATAGTGGTAATATTCTCAATATCCTGTACTCTAACTTATTCATTCTAATGTCATCAATATGGGACAAACAATTTATCCCTCCCTATACATAACTTGAGTACTCATAAGTGATGAATACATTTATAAGTCAACCAATTTAACTTATACTCTATATGTTACTCTTTACTTCCTCTTATATCTCTTATATCTCTTATCTTTATAACATAAAGTCAATCAATTTGACTCATATTCTACACATTTCTAAATATACCTATAAACACAATATACGTTCGACATAAGTCAATCAATTTGACCCATGTTCTGCACATTTCTAAATATCGCTATAACCAAAAATACCTTCAGCATAAGTCAATCAATTTAACCTATATTCTATATGCTACTTCTATATTCTATATAGAATATACTTCAATATTCTATATTCATTAATTTTAATTCTGTTAATTCTCAATAACACCCCTATCTGCCAGCAACATAATTAATTAATTAATTTCTATTCTTATATATCACATAATAACTATTACTTAATCTGTATCTCTTTCTATGTACATCTGACCTTTCTATCTCTACCTATCATTTTCTCTCTCTATATTTCTGTATTGTTTTGTATATATCTATTTGAAGCATTCGCATTTGTAGCTGTAGCCTTTTCTATCTGTTTCTCTGTATCTGTCTCTTTCTGTCTCTTTTTTTACTTTCTAGTTCTATCTCTTTCTTTGTCTTTCCACTACTTTCCACTACTTGTCTTTCCACTACTTTCCACTACTTTGTCTTTCCACTCTGTCTTTCCACTACTAATCAACCTGAATCTATCTCTTTCTATGTATATTTGCCCTTTTTTATTGCTTTCTATCACTAGCTTTCATTTTCTCTCTTTCTATATCTGTCTCTATCGTTTTCAATACTTTCCTCTATCTATTTTCCTCTGTGGGAATGTATGTGTATCTATCTTTTCCTAATGGTTTTGTTTTTGTCTTCTTTCTATCTATCTTGTTCTGTCCAACTGTAGATCTACCTAAAGCATTCGCATTCTGTTCTAGCTCTAGCACAGTGGCTCTTTATGTAGCCTTTCTGTTTATCTGTATGTGTCTCTTACTATTTATTGCTATTTCTGTTGCTTTCATATCTTTCTATCTCTCTCTGCATCTATGTCGTTCTATGTCCTCTCCTATCTCTTTATCACTAGCTTACAGTTTCTCTTTTTCTATCTCTCTTTATTGTTTTGCTATACACCTTTCTCTATCTTCATCTTTGTGTATATTTTTCTAATGTTTTTGTTTTTCTCTCCTTGTTTCAATCTATCTAGCCATCTTATTCTGTCGGACTCCATATCTACTTGTAGCATTCACATTCTGTTTCTAGGTCTAGCACAGTTGATATCTAAGTAGCCTTTTCTTTCTGTTTCTCTATATATGTCTCTTACTGTTTCTTTCTTTCTATCCTTTTCTATCAACTGTCATAGAGCTAGAAACAGACTGTGAAGAGTCAGCCCAAAGAAAAATAAATAAAACGATACGTAAAAAGGAGAGAAAAAGAGTATAAGTTAAAATAGACAGATACACCTAGATACATATAGATGAAAGGGCAGATTTATAGAGAAAGAGAGAGATTCAGAAAGATAGTGGTGGATAGAACGAGATGATAAGATAGACTGATAGAGAGAAAAACAAGATTAGGAGTTGTAGACAGACACACAGATGAAAATAGAGAAAGTTCTGTAGAAAACAATCGAGATAGATCTAGAAAGAGAGAAAATGATAGCTAGAGATAGAGAGAGGAAAGGGCAGATATTCATAGAATATCTGCTGCTGCTGCTGATAGATAGTTGTAGACCTATCTGAAGGCTTTACATTCTGTTTCTAGATCTAGGACAATTGCTTGAAACAGATAGAGATAGAAAGAAACAAACAGACAGTAAGAGACAGATATACAGAAACAGATAGGAAAGTCTACTGTCCTGTGCTACTCCTAGAAGCAGAATGCGAATGATACAAGTAGATACGGGGTCAGAGAGAACGATAGATGATAGATAGATAGATAGATAGATAGATAGATAGATAGATAGATAGATAGATAGATAGATAGATAGATAGATAGATAGATAGATAGATAGATAGATAGATAGATAGATAGATAGATAGATAGATAGATAGATAGATAGAAAAACAAAAACAGAAAAATATACACATAAATATAGTTACAGAAAGGTATATAGAAAACAATAGAGATAAACAAAGAGAAACTGAAAGCTAGTGATAGAAAGAGATAGGAATGGAAAGGTATACATAGAAAGAGATATATTCGTATAGATAGTGCTAGAAAGAAACAGAATAAGAACGTAATAAATAGACATTAAGAGATACAGATAGAGATAGAAAAGACTACATAGAGATCCACTGTCCTAGAAATAGAACACTTATATAGATATAGATATAGATATAGATATAGATATAGATATAGATATAGATATAGATATAGATATAGATATAGATATAGATATAGATATAGATATAGATATAGATGGAAGCAAAGAAGAAACAAAGAAAGAAACAAAGAAAGAAAGCAGAGAAAAACAAAAATATTAGAAAAGATAGATACATATACTTACACATAGACAGTGACAGAAAGTAATAAATAGACAGTAAGAGACATACAGAAAAACAGAAAAGGCTACATACAGATCAACTGTGCTAGAGCTAGAAACAGAATGCAAAACGCTTCACATAGAAAAAGGTCAGACAGAACAAGATAGATAGAGAGATGATAGATGGTAGACAGATAGAAAGAAAGAAACAAAGAGACAGAGAAACAAAAACAGAAACATATACACATAGTTACAGGAAGGTATATAGAAAGCAATAGAGATAAATAGACAAACTGAAAGCTAGTGAGAAGGATAGGAATGGAAAGGTATACATAGAAAGAGATAGATTAAGATAGTGATAGATGTAGAAAGAAACAGAGAGAGAAAGTAACCTGGACAGTAAGAGGCAGACACAGAGAAACCAGTGGTGCCTGGTGTGGACTTTCGGGGACCACAGTTCTCTTTGTCAGATGCATCTGGCAGGGAGACCCGTGGTTATCGAAGGATAACCACGGGAATTGGTTATACATAGGAATTGGATGCTTTTACTGCTGCAAACTAACACGGCAAACTGACTCCACACCAAAAGGAGATGTTTATGTTTACTAGTAAAGGAATGTTTTGGTTGCCTCCCCACTAATTGCATCCTGTCCCCTTCTGATATATGTCCCCTTCTCTTTCCTCTCCACACTCCTCTTCTGTATTTGACCAGTTTGTATCATGCATCTGACGAAGAGAACTTGATTCTCGAAAGCTTATGCTACAATAAAATTGGTTAGTCTTAAAGGTGCTACTGTACTCTTTCTGATTTTGCTACTACAGACTAACACAGCTAACTCCTCTGGATCAGCGAAACAGATAGAAAAGGCTACATAGAGATCCACTGTCCTAGAGCTAGAACAGAATGTGAACACTTCAAATAGACAGACAGACAGACAGACAGACGGAAAGAAAGTAAGAAAGAAAAAAGGAGAGAAAAACAAAAATATTAGAAAAGGTAGATACACATACTTACACATAAATACAGAGACAGAAAGTAACAAATAGACAGTAAGAGACATACAGAGAAACAGATAGAAAAGGCTAATAGAGATCAACTGTGCTAGAGGTAGAAACAGAATGCAAATACAAAAAAAGTCAGCCAGAACAAGATATATATAGAGAGAGAGACAGATGGATAGATAGACAGAGACAGAAGAGAAAAAAAGAAAAACAAAACAAGATAGACACACATACATAATAATATTGCTGACAGCGATTGCCCGTAGGGGATTAATCGGACAGTGATTGCCCATTGGAAGTAACGGAAACCATGCTTGCGCATAGGGCATAATGGGAACAGCGCTTCCCCATAGGTAATAACAGAAAAAGATGCTTGCCCTTAGGGGATAAGCAGAACAGTGATAGTCATTAGGGAATATTGGAGACAGTGATTGCTCATAGGGAATAATGGAAAACATGCGTGCCCTTAGGGAGTAATGAAAACAAGAAAGGATATATCTCAATACATATCCTCCTGCCCAGTATGTATAATGGGAAAATCAAGGAAGGGGAATCCCCCTGGATTCTTACAACCATTGGAAACTCCCTCTAGACCATGGGCTGTGATTTCCTATGGGTAATTGCTGTCACCATTATTCCCTATGGACAAGCATGGTTTACATTATTCCCTGTGGGCAATCGCTCTCTCCATTATTCCTTAAGGGCAACCGTGGTATCCAGTATTCTCTAGGGGAATTGCTGTCTCCATTATTCTCTATGGGCAAACATGATTTCCATCATTCCCTATGGGCAATCGCTGTCTCCATTATTCCCTAGGGGTAAGCATGGTTAGCATTATTCCCTATGGGCAGGTGTTGTTTTCATTATTCCCTAAGGACTAGCCTGTTTTCCAGATAGAGATAGAGACAGGAAGTAACAAATAGACAGCAAGAGACATATACAGAGAAACAGAAAAGGATATATCAACTGTGCTACAAGTAGAAAGAGGAATGCAAATACAAAGAAGGTCAGACAGAACAAGCTAGATGATAGATGATAGATAGAAAAAGAATGGAAAGGTATACATAAAAAGAGATAGATTCAGATAGTGATAGAAACAGAGAGAGAAAGTAACAAATGGACAGTAAGAGGCACAGATAGAAAAGGCTACAGACACTGAGCTAGAACAGAATGTGAACACTTCAAATAGATATAGAGACAGAACAAGAGAGAGGGAGAGAGAGGGAGAGAGAGAGAAAGAAAGAAAGAAAGAAAGAAAGAAAGAGAAAGAAAGAAAGAAAGAAAGAAAAAGAAAAGAAGAAATTAACAAATAGACAGTAAGAGACATATAGGAAGAGAGATAGAAAAAGCTACATAGAGAAGACAGAAGAAAATATATTGATAGATGGATATATTGAAAGGAGTCTCTCCTTTCTATTCAGAAAATTTTAATACACATACATACACATAGATGAAAATAGAGAAAGGTGTGTAGAAAATGATAGTGAGATATAGAAAGAGAGAAAATGATAGCTAGAGATAGAAAGATAGGAAAGGGCAGATATTCATAGAAAGATAGATTCAGTGGTGGAAAGACAGAAAGATACAGAGATAGAAAGTAACAAATAAACAGTAAGAGAGATACAGAGAAACAGATAGAAAAGGCTACATAGAGGTCAAGTGTGCTAGAGTTAGAAACTGAAGGCAAATGCATTCAGATTTGGGTCAGACAGGACAAGAGAGAAAAACAAAAACTGGAAATAGTGGATCTTTTATCTTTCTGTCTATACTTTCTAGCTCTATCTGTTTCTTTCTTTGTCTTCCCGCCACTAACTTTCTGAATCTATCTCTTTCTATGTATATCTGCCCTTTCCTGTCTCTATCACTAGCTTTCATTTTCTCTCTTTCTGTATTCATCTCTATTGTTTTCTATATACCTTTCTCTAACTATCTTCACCCATGTTACATAGCTTCACTTTCCTATCACTAGCTTTTATTTTCGCTTTCTGTATCTACCTTATTGCTTTCTATATACCTTTCTCTAACTATCTTCATCTATGTGTATCTATCTTTTTTCTATCTGATTTGGTTTTTCTCGGCTTCTACCTATCTGTTTATTTAGTTATTTCTATCTTGTTCTGTCCAAACCTCTATTTGTAGAGTTTGCATTCTGTTTCTAGATCTAGCTCAGGTTATCTCTATGTTGACTTTTCCATCTATTTCTGTCTATGCAGCTCATACTATTTGTTACTTTTTCTCTCTTTCTTTCTACCTTTCTCTCTTTTCAACTATGTGTAGGTGTATAAATCTCCTAATGTCTTTTCTCCTTTCTAGCAGTCTATCAATCTATCTATCTTGT
Source organism: Eublepharis macularius (assembly GCF_028583425.1). Classification (NCBI taxonomy): domain Eukaryota; kingdom Metazoa; phylum Chordata; class Lepidosauria; order Squamata; family Eublepharidae; genus Eublepharis; species Eublepharis macularius. The sequence continues at coordinate 8,324,579 of NC_072801.1, forward strand.
TCTGTTTATTTGAAGCGTTCTCATTTCTAGCTCTAGCTCACTGGATCTCTATGTAGCCTTTTCTATTTGTTTCTTTCCACCACAAACTTTCTGAATCTATGTATATCTGCTCTTTCTATCACTAGCTTTCATTTTCTCTTTCTCTATATCTATATTGTTTTCTATATACCTTTCTCTAACTATCTGCACCAATGTTTATGTATCTATTTTTTCTTTTTTCTCCTCTCTCTCTCTCATCTCTCTAGCTCTCTATCTCTCTATCTATCTTTGTTCTCTGTCTCTATATTTATTTGAAGTGTTTGTATTGACAGTGGATTTCTATGTATTTTTGTTACTTTCTATCCTTCTATGTCTTCCAACCACTAACTTTCTGAATTTCATTAGTTTTCGTTTTCTCTCCTTCTATATCTATCTCTATTGTTTTCTATATACTTTTTTTGCTTCACCTAGGTTCAGATAAGTTCAGATAGGTTCAGACAGCAAGAGACATATACAGAGAAACAGAAAAGGATATATCAACTGTGCTACAAGTAGAAACAGGAATGCAAATACAAAGAAGGTCAGACAGAACAAGCTAGATGATAGATGATAGATAGAAAAAGAATGGAAAGGTATACATAAAAAGAGATAGATTCAGATAGTGATAGAAACAGAGAGAGAAAGTAACAAATGGACAGTAAGAGGCACAGATAGAAAAGGCTACAGACACTGAGCTAGAACAGAATGTGAACACTTCAAATAGATATAGAGACAGAACAAGAGAGAGGGAGAGAGAGAGAGAGAGAGAGAGAGAGAGAGAAAGAAAGAAAGAAAGAAAGAAAGAAAGAAAGAGAAAGAAAGAAAGAAAGAAAGAAAGAAAGAAAGGAAAAGAAAAAGAAAGAAAGAAAGAAAAGAAGAAATTAACAAATAGACAGACAGTAAGAGACATATAGGAAGAGAGATAGAAAAAGCTACATAGAGAAGACAGAAGAAAATATATTGATAGATGGATATATTGAAAGGATCTCTCCCTTTCTATTCGGAAAATATTTATACACATACATACACATAGATGAAAATAGAGAAAGGTGTGTAGAAAGTGATAGTGAGATATAGAAAGAGAGAAAATGATAGCTAGAGATAGAAAGATAGGAAAGGGCAGATATTCATAGAAAGATTCAGTGGTGGAAAGACAGAAAGATACAGAGATAGAAAGTAACAAATAAAGAGTAAGAGAGGTACAGAGAAACAGATAGAAAAGGCTACATAGAGGTCAAGTGTGCTAGAGTTAGAAACTGAAGGCAAATGCATTCAGATTTGGGTCAGACAGGACAAGAGAGAAAAACAAAAACTGGAAATAGTGGATCTTTTATCTTTCTGTCTATACTTTCTAGCTCTATCTGTTTCTTTCTTTGTCTTCCCGCCACTAACTTTCTGAATCTATCTCTTTCTATGTATATCTGCCCTTTCCTGTCTCTATCACTAGCTTTCATTTTCTCTCTTTCTGTATTCATCTCTATTGTTTTCTATATACCTTTCTCTAACTATCTTCACCAATGTTACATAGCTTCAGATAAGTATACGTGCACTTTCCTATCTATCACTAGCTTTTATTTTTGCTTTCTGTATCTACCTTATTGCTTTCTATATACCTTTCTCTAACTATCTTCATCTATGTGTATCTATCTTTTTTCTATCTGATTTGGTTTTTCTCGGCTTCTACCTATCTGTATATTTAGTTATTTCTATCTTGTTCTGTCCAAACCTCTATTTGTAGAGTTTGCATTCTGTTTCTAGATCTAGCTCAGGTTATTTCTATGTTGACTTTTCTATCTATTTCTGTCTATGCAGCTCATACTATTTGTTACTTTCTAGATAAAGATAGTTACAGAAAGGTATATAGAAAACAGTAGAGCTAATCATAGAGAAACTGAAAGCTAGTGATAGAAAGAGATAGGAATGGAAAGGTATACATAGAAAGAAATAGATTCAGATAGATAGTTCCTTGATTTTCCCATTATACATACTGGGCAGGAGGATATGTATTGAGATATATCCTTTCTCGTTTTCATTACTCCCTAAGGGCAGGCATGTTTTCCATTATTCCCTATGAGCAATCACTGTCTCCAATATTCCCTAATGACTATCACTGTTCTGCTTATCCCCTAAGGGCAAGCATCTTTTTCCGTTATTACCTATTATGCCCTATGCGCAAGCATGGTTTCCATTACTTCCAATGGGCAATCACTGCCCGATTAATCCCCTACGGGCAATCGCTGTCAGCAATATTATTATGTATGTGTGTCTATCTTGTTTTGTTTTTCTTTTTTTCTCTTCTGTCTCTGTCTGTCTATCTATCCATCTGTCTCTCTCTATATATATCTTGTTCTGGCTGACTTTTTTTGTATTTGCATTCTGTTTCTACCTCTAGCACAGTTGATCTCTATTAACCTTTTCTATCTGTTTCTCTGTATGTCTCTTACTGTCTATTTGTTACTTTCTGTCTCTGTATTTATGTGTAAGTATGTGTATCTACCTTTTCTAATATTTTTGTTTTTCTCTCCTTTTTTCTTTCTTACTTTCTTTCCGTCCGTCCGTCCGTCCATCTGTCTGTCTATTTGAAGTGTTCACATTCTGTTCTAGCTCTAGGACAGTGGATCTCGCCTTTTCTATCTGTTTCGCTGATCCAGAGGAGTTAGCCGTGTTAGTCTGTAGTAGCAAAATCAGAAAGAGTACAGTAGCACCTTTAAGATTAACCAAGACTAAGAGTACAGTAGCACCTTTAAGACTAACCAATTTTATTGTAGCATAAGCTTTCGAGAATCAAGTTCTCTTCGTCAGATGCATGATACAAACTGGTCAAATACAGAAGAGGAGGTTGGAGAGGGAAGAGAAGGGGACATATATCAGAAGGGGACAGGATGCAATTAGTGAGGAGGCAACCAAAACATTCCTTTGCTAGTAAACATAAACATCTCCTTTTGGTGTGGAGTCAGTTTGCAGCAGTAAAAGCATCCAATTCCTATGTATAACCAATTCCCGTGGTTATCCTTCAATAACCACGGGTCTCCCTGCCAGATGCATCTGACAAAGAGAACTGTGGTCCCCGAAAGTCCACACCAGGCACCACTGGTTTCTCTGTGTCTGCCTCTTACTGTCCAGGTTACTTTCTCTCTCTGTTTCTTTCTACATCTATCACTATCTTAATCTATCTCTTTCTATGTATACCTTTCCATTCCTATCCTTTTCACTAGCTTTCAGTTACACAAAGATGAAGATAGAGAAAGGTATATAGCAAAACAATAAAGAGAGATAGAAAAAGAGAAACTGTAAGCTAGTGATAAAGAGATAGGAGAGGACATAGAACGACATAGATGCAGAGAGAGATAGAAAGATATGAAAGCAACAGAAATAGAAAGCAATAAATAGTATGAGACACATACAGATAAACAGAAAGGCTACATAAAGAGCCACTGTGCTAGAGCTAGAACAGAATGCGAATGCTTTAGGTAGATCTACAGTTGGACAGAACAAGATAGATAGATTGACCAATAGAAAGAAGACAAAAACAAAAACATTAGGAAAAGATAGATTCACATACATACCCACAGAGGAAAATAGATAGAGGAAAGTATTGAAAACGAGAGAGACAGGTATAGAAAGAGAGAAAATGAAAGCTAGTGATAGAAAGCGATACAAAAGGGCAAATATACATAGAAAGAGATAGATTCAGATTGATTAGTAGTGGAAAGACAAAGAAAGAGATAGAGCTAGAAAGTAAAAAAAGAGACAGAAAGAGACAGATACAGAGAAACAGATAGAAAAGGCTACAACTACAAATGCGAACGCTTCAAATAGATATACAATTAGAACGAGAGAGATAAAGAAAAACAGAAATACAAAAACATTGGCAAAAGATAGATACACACAGATGAAGAAAGTTAGAGAAAGGTATATACAAAACAATACAGAAATATATAGAGAGAAAATGATAGGTCAGATGTACATAGAAAGAGATACAGATAGTGGTAGAAATAAAGAAACAGAGAGAAAGTATACAAACAAGTAAGAGACAGCGAGAGAAAGAAAAAGACGCATAGAGATATACTGAGCTAGATCTAGAAACATATAGAATGCGAATGCTACAAATAGGTATAGGTTCAGACAGAACAAGATAGAAATAATAGAAAGACGGAGAGAAATTCAAAAACAAAAAGATATACATAGATACACATAGAAGAAAATAAAGAAAGGTATACAGAAAGAGAGCTAGATATAGGAGAGAAAATGAAAGCTAGAGATAGGAAAGGGCAAATATTCATAGAAAGAGGTAGGTTAAGATGGATAGTGGTCGAAAGACATAGTAGGAATCAGCGATAGAAAGTACGAGACATATAGACAGAAACAGAAAAAGCCACATAGCGATAAACTGAGCTAGAAACATAGCAAGTGAACGCTTCAAATAGATAGAGGTTTGGACACAACAAAATAGAAATAACTAAATAAATAGAGTGAAAGAAGTGAGAAAAACCAAATCAGATAGAAAAAGATAGATACACGGATACACTTAGATGTTCGAAAAAAGTATTTAGAAAGAGATAGGAAAGGACATATACATAGAAATAGATTCCGCTAGTTCGTACTGGAAAGAAATAGAAAGAAAAAAATAGAGAGACAATAACAAATAGACTGTAAGAGACAGATACAGAGAAAGGTAGAAATGGCTACACACAGATCCACTGTAGCAGAGCTAGAAACAGAATGCGAATGCTTCAACTAGATATACAGTCAAAACAAGATAGATAGATAGATAGATTGATAGAAAGATGGAGAGACAAACACATTAGAAAAAGATACTCATACTTACACACACAGAGGAAAATAGTTAGAGAAAGGTATATAGAAAACGAGAGAGAGAGAGAAAGGTATGTGTAACTATCTTTTTCTAATGTTTTGGTTTTCTATTTCTATCAGTCTATCCATCTTCTATCCGAATACATCTATTTGAAGTGTTTGCATTCTGTTTATAGCTCTAGCAAAGTTCATCTAAAGTGAAGCCTTATCTATCTGTTTCTCTGTCTGCCTCTCACTGTCCATTTGTTACTTTGTATCTTTCTATGTCTTTCCACCACTATCTGCCTGACTCTATCTCTGTCTATGAATTTTTCTTTTCTGTCTCTAGCTATCATTTTCTCTCTTTTTATATCTCTTGCTCTCGTTTTCTACATACCTTTCTCTCTTTTCATCTGTGTGTAGGTATGTGTATAAATCTCAGTGGATCTCTATGTAGCCTTTTCTATCTGTTTATTTCTATTTGTTACTTTCTATGTCTTTCCACCACTTTCCGAATCTATCCCTTTCTATGTATATCTGCTCTTTCTATCATTTTCTCTCTAGCTATCTCTATTGTTTTCTATATACCTTTCTCTTTCTGCACTGTCTATGTATCTATTTCCTTTTTTTCTCCTCTCTCTCTCATCTAACTATTTTGTTCTAACTGTCTCTATATTTATTTGATGTGTTTGCATTGACAGTGGATCTCTATGTATTTTTGTTACTTTCTGTTTCTTTCTATGTCTTCCCACCACTAATTTACTGAATATCATTAGCTTTCATTTTCTCTCTTCCTATATCTATCTCTATTGTTTTCTATATACCTTTCACTTTCTTCACCAAGGTGCAGATAAGAATACGTACACTTTTCTATCTTTTTATCACTAGCTTTCTTATTGTATTTCTGTATCTATCGTATTGCTTTCTATTTAACTTTATCGAACTATCTTCATCTATCTCTATCTTCATCTTTTGGTTTTTCTCAGCTTCTACCTATTTGTTTATTTAGTTATTTCTATCTTGTTCTGTCCGAACCTCTATTTGTAGAGTTCACATTCTATCTCTTTCTAGATCTAGCTCAGTTTATCTCTCTGTAGCTTTTTCGATCTATTTCTGTCTATACGGCTCGTACTATTTGTTACTTTCTGTCTCATCTTTTTCTTTCCATGTCTTTCTACCACTATCTATCTGAATCTATCTCTTTGTATGTACAGCTGCCCTTTCCTACCGCTTTCTAGCTTTCATTTCTCTCTATATAGCTCTTTCCATATCTCTATTGCTGTTTATTTCGTTATTTCTACCTTGTTCTGTCTAAACCTATATCTACTTGTAGCATTTGTATTCTATAGGTTTTCTAGATCTAGCTCATTATCTCTATGCAGCTTTTTCTATCTGTTTCTCTGTGTGTCTCTTAGTGTTTGTTACTTCCTATCTGTTTATTTCTAATCTATTAGCTATCTATTTCAAATGATATTGTTTTCCTCTCCTTTTTATTCATCCATCTATCTTCTTCAGTCTAATTCTATATCTATTTGAAGGCTTTACATTCTGTTTCTGGCTCTACGACAGTTGATTGAAACAGATAGAGATAGAAATAGATAATAAGAGACAGATATAGAGAAACAGAGAGAACAGGCTACTTAGATATCAACTGTACTAGACCTAGAAGCAGAATGTGAATGATACAAGTAGATACGGAGTCAGAGAGAACAAGATAGATAGATAGATAGATAGATAGATAGATAGATAGATAGATAGATAGATAGATAGATAGATAGATAGATAGATAGATAGATAGATAGATAGATAGATAGAAAGAAAGAAAGAAAGAAAGAAAGAAAGAAAGAAAGAAAGAAAGAAAGAAAGAAAGAAAGAAAGAAAGAAAGAAAGAAAGAAAGAAAGAAAGAAAAACGAGGGGAGAAAAACAAACACATTAGAAAAATATACACATAGATAAAAATAGTTATAGAGAGGTACTTACAGAAAGAGGTAGTGATAGAAGTTTTTTTTCAGATAGGTAGTGATAGAAGTTTTTTTTCCAGATAGGTAGTGATAGAAAAAAACAGAAGTAGAAAGAAATAAGTAGACGGTAACAGATAAACTGGTAGAAGATATACAGATAAACAGATAGAAAAGGCTACTTAGAGAGCCAATGTGCTAAAGCTAGAATAGAATGTGAACACTTCAAATAGATATACACACAGTTAGATAAACCAATAGGTAGAAGGAAGAAAGAAAGAAAGAAAGAAAGAAAGAAAGAAAGAAAGAAAGAAAGAAAGAAAGAAAGAAAGAAAGAAAGAAAGAAAGAAAGAGAAAAGATAAACATACTTACACAGAGAAAGATAGAGAAAGGTAGAAAATGATAGCTAGAGATAGAAAGAGATAGGAAAGTGCAGATATCCATAAAAGAGATAAATTCAGATTGATAGTGGTCGAAAGACATAGAAAGAGCTACAGATAGAAAGTAACAAATAGTCAGTCAGGGACAGAGACAGAGAAACAGATAGAAAAGGCTACACAGAAATCAACTGTGACAAAAGAAAGAGTATGCAAATGCTACAAACGGATATGGGCAGCACAAGTTAGCTAGATAGCACAAGACAGACAGACAGACAGACAGACAGACAGACAGACAGACAGACAGACAGACAGACAGACAGACAGACAGACAGACAGACAGACAGACAGACAGACAGACAGACAGACAGACAGACAGACAGACAGATAGATAGATAGATAGATAGATAGATAGATAGATAGATAGATAGATAGATAGATAGATAGATAGATAGATAGATAGATAGATATAAACAAGGAGAGAAAAGCAAAAACAAAAATATAGATAAGATAGTTACAGAAAGGTATATAGAAAACAGAGCTACATAAAGAGAGGATCTGAAAGCTAGTGATAGAAAGAATGGAAAGGTATACATAGAAAGAGATAGATTCAGATAGTGATTAAATGTTGTAGAAAGAAACAAATGGACAGTAAGAGGCAGACACAGAGAAACAGATAGAAAAGGCTACAGACACTGAGCTAGAACAGAATGTGAACACTTCAAATAGATATAAAGAACAAGCTAGAGAGAAAGAAATATATACAGTTACAACAAGATGAGAGAAAGAAAGAAAGAAAGAAAGAAAGAAAGAAAGAAAGAAAGAAAGAAAGAAAGAAAGAAAGAAAGAGAAAGAAAGAAAGAAAGAAAGAAAGAAAGAAAGAAAGAAAGAAAGAAAGAAAGAAAGAAAGAAAGAAAGAAAGACGGAAGGAAGGAAGGAAGGAAGAAAAATAATAATATTAAAAAAGACAGAACAAGATAGAAAGGTAGAGAGAGAGAAAGATGGTGAGGTAGATGGATAGGGAGAGAGAGAGAGAGAGAGAAAGAAAAAAAAACAGGATAGATACACATACATCATAATAATGCGGACAGCGATTGCCCATAGGGGATTAATCGGACAGCGATTGCCCATTGGAAGTAATAGAAACCATGCTTGTGCATAGGGCATATTACCCCATAGGTAATAACGGAAAAAGATGCTTGCCCTTAGGGGATAAGCAGAACAGTGATGGCTATTAGGAAATTTTGGAGACAATGACTATAGGGAATAATGGAAATGATGCTTGCCCATAGGGAATAACAGGAACAGTACTTGTCCTTAGGGAATAATGAGAACAGCGAATGTGCTTAGGGAATAATGGGGACAGCGAGTGGCCTTAGAGAATGAAGGAAATCATACTTACCCTTAGGGAATAATGGAGACAGTGACTGCGCATAGGGAATAATGGAAAACATGCTTGCCCTTAGGGAGTAATGAAAACAACACTTGCCCACAACACTTGCTTGGCTATATGGAATAAAGGAGACAGTGATTGCCCATAGGGTATAATGGAGAGAGCGATTGCCCACCAGGAATTAATGAGACAGTGATGGCTCCTAGGAAATAATGGAAACCATGCGTGCCCACAGGGAATAATGGGGACCGCTATTGCTGATAGAGAATAATGTTAAGCATGCTTGTCCTCAGGTAATAGCAATATCATATAGGGACTAATCAGAACAGCGATTGTCCATAGGGAATCATAGAAACCATGCATGCCCCATAGGGAATAATGGGAAAAGCGAATGCCGATAGGGAATAATCAAAACATGGGCATAAGAAACAGCCAATAATGAATAGGGAATAGGGAATAATAATAAGCAGTGATGGTTTATAGGGAATAATGGGACAGAAATTGGCCATAGGGAACATAGGAAACCATGCTTGCCCATAAGGAATAATGGGAACAGCGAGTGGCCATAGGGAATATTGGTAAAAATCCTTGACGTTGGGAAGAATGGAGAAAGCGATTGCCCATAGGGAGTAATGGAGACAATGACTGCCAATAGAGAATTATAGAAAGCATACTTGCACTTAGAAAATAATGAAAACAGCGATTGTCTATTGGGAGAAATGGGGACAGCTATTGCCCATAGGGAATCATGGAAAGCATGCTTGCATGTTATTCCCTATGAGCAATCACTGTCTCCAATATTCCCTAATGACTATCACTGTTCTGCTTATCCCCTAAGGGCAAGCATCTTTTTCCGTTATTACCTATGGGGAAGCGCTGTCCCCATTATGCGCTATGCGCAAGCATGGTTTCCGTTACTTCCAATGGGCAATCACTGTCTGATTAATCCCCTACGGGCAATCGCTGTCAGCAATATTATTATGTATGTGTGTCTATCTTGTTTTGTTTTTCTTTTTTTCTCTTCTGTCTCTGTCTGTCTGTCTATCTATCCATCTGTCTCTCTCTATATATATCTTGTTCTGGCTGACTTTTTTTGTATTTGCATTCTGTTTCTACCTCTAGCACAGTTGATCTCTATTAGCCTTTTCTATCTGTTTCTCTGTATGTCTCTTACTGTCTATTTGTTACTTTCTGTCTCTGTATTTATGTGTAAGTATGTGTATCTACCTTTTCTAATATTTTTGTTTTTCTCTCCTTTTTTCTTTCTTACTTTCTTTCCGTCCGTCCGTCCGTCCGTCTGTCTATTTGAAGTGTTCACATTCTGTTCTAGCTCCAGGACAGTGGATCTCTATGTAGCCTTTTCTATCTGTTTCGCTGATCCAGAGGAGTTAGCTGTGTTAGTCTGTAGTAGCAAAATCAGAAAGAGTACAGTAGCACCTTTAAGACTAACCAATTTTATTGTAGCATAAGCTTTCGAGAATCAAGTTCTCTTCGTCAGATGCATGATACAAACTGGTCCAAATACAGAAGAGGAGGGTGGAGAGGGAAGAGAAGGGGACATATATCAGAAGGGGACAGGATGCAATTAGTGAGGAGGCAACCAAAACATTCTTTTGCTAGTAAACATAAACATCTCCTTTTGGTGTGGAGTCAGTTTGCCATGTTAGTTTGCAGCAGTAAAAGCATCCAATTCCTATGTATAACCAATTCCCGTGGTTATCCTTCAATAACCACGGGTCTCCCTGCCAGATGCATCTGACAAAGAGAACTGTGGTCCCCGAAAGTCCACACCAGGCACCCCTGGTTTCTCTGTGACTGTGACTGTTCTCTTACTGTCCAGGTTCTCTTACTGTCCAGGTTACTTTCTCTCTCTGTTTCTTTCTACATCTATCACTATCTTAATCTATCTCTTTCTATGTATACCTTTCCATTCCTATCCTTCTCACTAGCTTTCAGTTTGTCTATATTTATCTCTATTGTTTTCTATATACCTTCCTGTAACTATGTGTATATGTTTCTGTTTTTGTTTCTCTGTCTCTTTTTCTTTCTTTCTATCATCTCTCTATCTATCTTGTTCTGTCTGACCTTTTTCTATGTGAAGCGTTTTGCATTCTGTTTCTAGCTCTAGCACAGTTGATCTGTATGTAGCCTTTTCTGTTTTTCTGTATGTCTCTTACTGTCTATTTATTACTTTCTGTCACTGTCTACGTGAAAGTATATGTATCTATCTTTTCTAATATTTTTGTTTTTCTCTGCTTTCTTTCTTTGTTTCTTTGTTTCTTCTTTCCTTCCATCTATCTATATCTATATCTATATCTATATCTATATCTATATCTATATCTATATCTATATCTATATCTATATCTATATCTATATCTATATCTATCTGAAGTGTTCCCATTCTGTTCTATTTCTAGGACAGTGGATCTCTATGTAGTCTTTTCTATCTGTATCTGTATCTCTTACTGTCTATTTATTACGTTCTTATTCTGTTTCTTTCTAGCACTATCTATATGAATATATCTCTTTCTATGTATACCTTTCCATTCCTCTTTCTATCACCAGCTTTCAGTTTCTCTTCGTTTATCTCTATTGTTTTCTATATACCTTTCTGTAACTATATTTATGTGTATATTTTTCTAACGTTTTTTCTCTATCTATCTATCTATCTATCTATCTATCTATCTATCTATCTATCTATCTATCTATCTATCTATCTATCTATCTATCTATCTATCTATCTATCTATCTATCTATCTATCTATCTATCTATCTATCTATCTATCTATCTATCTATCTATCTATCTATCATCAACTATCTTGTTCTCTCTGACCCCGTATCTACTTGTATCATTCGTATTCTGCTTCTAGGTCTCGCACAGTTGCTATCTAAGTAGCCTGTTCTCTCTGTTTATCTATATCTGTCTCTTATTATGTTTATTTCTATTTCAATCAACTGTCGTAGAGCTAGAAACATGAATGTTTTTATCTATCATCTATCATCTATCATCTATCATCTATCTTGTTCTCTCTGACTCTGTATCTACTTGTATCATTCGCATTCTGCTTCTAGGAGTAGCACAGGAAAGTAGCCTTTCCTATCTGTTTCTGTATATCTGTCTCTTACTGTCGCTTTGTTTCTTTCTATCTCTGTTTCAATCAACTGTCCTAGAGCTAGAAACAGAATGTAAAGCCTTCAGATAGATCTACAACTATCTATCTATCAGCAGCAGCAGCATCTCTCATCTTTTTCTGTCTGACTTTTTTTTGTATTTAAAGTGTTTTTCTATTTGCATTCCATTTCTAGGTTTAGCACAGTTGATCTCTATGTAGCCTTTTCTATCTGTTTCTCTGTATCTGGCTCGTACTGTCTTTGTTACTTTCTGTCTCTGTCTGTATCTTTCTATGTCTTTCCTCCACAATCGATTTGAATCTCTTTCTATGAATATCTGCCCTTTCCTCTCTCTTTCTATCTCTAGCTATCATTTTCTCTTTCTAGATCTATCTCGATTGTTTTCTACAGAACTTTCTCTATTTTCATCTATGTGTGTCTCCTAATCTTGTTTTTCTCTCCTTTCTATCAGTCTATCTATCATCTCGTTCTGTCTATCCACCACTATCTTTCTGAATCTCTCTCTTTCTCTATAAAACTGCCCTTTCATCTATATGTATCTAGGTGTATCTGTCGATTTTAACTTATACTCTTTTTCTCTCCTTTTTACGTATCGTTTTATTTATTTTTCTTTGGGCTGACTATATCTATTGGTAGTCTTCACAGTCTGTTTCTAGCTCTATGACAGTTGATAGAAAAGGATAGAAAGAAACAAACAGTAAGAGACAGATATAGAGAAACAGAAAGAAAAGGCTACTTAGATATCAACTGTGCTAGACCTAGAAACAGAATGTGAATGCTACAAGTAGATATGGAGTCCGACAGAATAAGATGGCTAGATAGATTGAAACAAGGAGAGAAAAACAAAAACATTAGAAAAATATACACAAAGATGAAGACAGTTAGAGAAAGGTATATAGCAAAACAATAGAGAGAGATAGAAAAAGAGAAACTGTAAGCTAGTGATAAAGAGATAGGAAAGGACATAGAACGACATAGATGCAGACAGAGATAGAAAGATATTAAAGCAACAGAAATAGAAAGTAATAAATAGTAAGAGACACATACAGAAAGTATTGAAAATGATAGAAAGAGAGATAATGAAAGCTAGTGATAGAAAGCGATACAAAAGGGCAAATATACATAGAAAGAGATAGATTCAGATTGATTAGAAGTGGAAAGACAAAGAAAGAAATAGAGCTAGAAAGTTAAAAAAAGAGACAGAAAGAGACAGATAACAGAGAAACAGATAGAAAAGGCTACAGCTACAAATGCAAATGCTTCAAATAGATATACAATTAGAACAAGAGAGAGAGAGAGATAAAGAAAAACAGAAATACAAAAACATTAGCAAAAGATAGATACACACAGATGAAGAAAGTTAGTGAAAGGTATATACAAAACAATACAGAAATATAGAGAGAGAAAATGATAGGTAGAGATAGACAGACATAGGAAAGGTCAGATGTACATAGAAAGAGATACAGATAGTGGTAGAAATAGAGAGAAAGTATACAAACAAGTAAGAGACAGAGAGAGAAAGAAAAAGACGCATAGAGATATACTGAGCATATAGGATGCAAATGCTACAAATAGGTATAGGTTGAGACAGAACAAGATACAAATAATAGAATGACGGAGAGAAATTCAAAAACAGAAAAAGATATACATAGATACACATAGAAGAAAATAGAGAAAGGTATACAGAAAGAGAGCTAGATATAGGAGAGAAAATGAAAGCTTAGAGATAGGAAAGGGCAAATATTCATAGAAAGAGGTAGATTAAGATGGATAGTGGTCGAAAGACATAGTAGGAATCAGTGACAGAAAGTACGAGACATATAGACAGAAACAGAAAAAGCCACATAGAGATAAACTGAGCTAGAAACATAGCATGTGAAACAGATAGAGTGAAAGAAGTGAGAAAAGCCAAATCAGATAGAAAAAGATAGATACACAGATACACTTAGATGAAGATTGTTCGAAAAAAGTATTTAGAAAGAGATAGGAAAGGACAAATATACATAGAAATAGATTCCGCTAGATCGTGCTGGAAAGAAATAGAAAGAAAAAAATAGAGAGACAATAACAAATAGACTGTAAGAGACAGATACAGAGAAAGGTAGAAATGGCTACACACTGTAGCAGAGCTAGAAATAGAATGCTAATGCTTCAACTAGATATACAGTCAAAACAAGATAGTTAGATAGATTGATAGAAAGATGGAGAGACAAACACATTAGAAAAAGATATACACACACACACAGAGGAAAATAGTTAGAGAAAGGTATATAGAAAATGAGAGAGATAGAAAGGTATGTGTAACTATCTTTGTCTAATGTTTCTATTTCTATCAGTCTATCCATCTTGTTCTATCCGACTACATCTATTTGAAGTGTTTGCATTGTTTATAGCTCTAGCAAAGTTCATCTAAAGTGAAGCCTTATCTATCTGTTTCTCTGTCTGCCTCTCACTGTCCTTGTTCCTTTGTATCTTTCTATGTCTTTCCACCACTATCTGCCTGACTCTATCTATGAATTTTCCTTTCCTATCTCTAGCTATCATTTTCTCTCTTTTTATATCTCTTGCTCTCGTTTTCTACATACCTTTCTCTCTTTTCATCTGTGTGTAGGTATGTGTATAAATCTCAGTGGATCTCTATGTAGCCTTTTCTATCTGTTTATTTCTATTTGTTACTTTCTATGTCTTTCCACCACTTTCCGAATCTATCCCTTTCTATGTATATCTGCTCCTATCATTTTCTCTCTCTCTAGCTATCTCTATTGTTTTCTATATACCTTTCTCTTTCTGCACTGTATATGTATCTATTTTCTTTTTTTCTCCTCTCTCTCTCATCTAACTATTTTGTTCTGTCTCTATATTTATTTGAAGTGTTTGCATTGACAGTGGATCTCTATGTATTTTTGTTACTTTCTGTTTCTTTCTATGTCTTCCCACCACTAACTTACTGAATATCATTAGCTTTCATTTTCTCTCTTTCTATATCTATCTCTATTGTTTTCTATATACCTTTCACTTTCTTCACCAAGGTGCAGATAAGAATACGTACACTTTTCTATCTTTTTATCACTAGCTTTCATATTGTATTTCTGTATCTATCGTATTGCTTTCTATTTAACTTTATCGAACTATCTTCATCTATCTCTTTCATCTTTTGGTTTTTCTCAGCTTTTACCTATCTGTTTATTTAGTTATTTCTATCTTGTTCTGTCCGAACCTCTATTTGTAGAATTCACATTCTATCTTTTTCTAGATCTAGCTCAGTTTAGCTCTCTGTAGCTTTTTCGATCTATTTCTGTCTATACGGCTCATACTATTTGTTACTTTCTATCTCATCTTTTTCTTTCCATGTCTTTCTACCACTATTGGATACCTTCACTACTACAATCTAATACGGCAAACTGACTGCACACCAAAAGGAGATGTTTACATTTCCAAGCAAAGGAATGTCCTATCATCACTAGCTTTTATTTTCGCTTTCTGTATCTACCTTATTGTTTTCTATATACCTTTCTCTAACTATCTTCATCTATGTGTATCTATCTTTTTTCTATCTGATTTGGTTTTTCTCGGCTTCTACCTATCTATTTAGTTATTTCTATCTTGTTCTGTCCAAACCTCTATTTGTAGAGTTTGCATTCTAACTGTTTCTAGATCGAGCTCAGGTTATCTCTATGTAGACTTTTCTATCTATTTCTGTCTATGCGGCTCATACTGTTACTTTCTCTCGCTTTCTTTCTACCTTTCTCTCTTTTCAATTATGAGTAGGTGTATAAATCTTTTCCTAATGTCTTTTCTCCTTTCTAGCAGTCTATCCAACAAGATAGATATCTTGTTCTGTTTATCTGAAGCTTTCTCATTTCTAGCTCTAGCTCACTGCATCTCTATGTAGCCTTTTCTATTTGTTTCTTTCTATTTCTTACATTCCACCACAAACTGTCTGAATCTATCCCTTTCTATTGAACCTTGATACCCCCCCCATCAAGGGGGATGGGGATAAACAGCTTTTTAAGAATACTCAGATAAGAGAGGAATTTGCTAGATTTTATCAACAGTTATTTAAATCTGGAGAAAATCAAAAATTTGATGAACGGTTAGAAAACAATTTAACGACAGAACAGAGGGAGAGCCTGAATAAAGATATCACACGACAGGAAATAGCAGAAGTATTAAAGGGTCTAAAAAATAGAAAATCCCCTGGTTTAGACGGATTTACTGCAGAATATTATAAAGAAATGGCGGAGTTACTGATACCAGAAATGCAAAGATTATTTAACTATATATTAAAAGAAGGTAAAATGCCAGATTCATGGAAGAAAGCTGAGATCCTTCCAATTCTAAAACCCCAGAGAGACCCTTTAGATACAAATTCTTATAGGCCAATTAGTTTATTGAATCAAGATTACAAAATATTCGCAAAAGTTCTAGCTAATAGACTGGAAAAACATTTACCAAAACTAGTTAAGGAAGATCAATATGGTTTTGTCAAGAATAGATCTATAGCCCATCCATTGAGAAATATATTAAATGTTTTGTTTGGTAAAGAAAAGAAAACCCTAGCTCTGCTAAAATTAGATGTTTATAAGGCGTTTGACACCTTAAATCATAATTATTTAATGCAGGTATTGGAGAAATTTGGTTTTACTGGACCGTTCCTAAATACTATAAGGGAAATTTATAGGGGTGGTAAAGCAGTTATTAGAATAAACGATAGACATACTAGAGAAATTTCAATCCAGAGAGGAGTAAAGCAAGGTTGCCCATTATCCCCGATGCTATTTGCATTAGCAATGGAACCCCTAGCAGACAGGATTCGAAATAGTGGTAGAATTCAGGGATTTCAAATAGGTAAGGAAGAACTTAAATCTTTTTGCAGATGATATTCTGCTGACAATAAGTAATCCACTACAGGCAATAAGAGAACTGCTAGTTATTTTAGAAGATTTCAAGTCAAGCTCGGGGCTTGGTGTCAATATTAAGAAATCTGAAATAATGTTTCTTAACGTAGATAGGGAAACTAAAAGAGAGATATTAGTTCTAACGGGGATGAATTCAGGAGTAAGTAAAATTAAATATTTAGGGGTACATCTTACTAGAAACATAGAGAAGCTACAAAAAATCAATTATAATAAGGTTTGGACAAAGATAACAAAGAAACTGAAGGATTGGAAGAATAAACATTTGAGTATTTTAGGGAAAATTAGAGCAGTTAAAATGTTTATATTACCCAAGATGTTATATCTACTTCAGGTACTCCCAATAGAACTGGACCAGAAAGATATAGGGAAATGGGATGAAAATATTAAAAATTGGGTGTTCGGCCGGAAAAAAGCAAGAATCTCAAAAAAATTGGTATATATGCCCCAAGATGATTTAGGATGGGGACTCCCACATTTGCAAGCTTATTATGATGCATTTCAGTTGAAAGCATTGATGGAGCTAGAATGGAGGAAAGGGGATAAGTGGGTAAGATTTGAATCTGCAATCAATAAGGGAGCAGGTAGTTATGGAATTTATACTAGAGATCTGCAAAAGGAGATAAGACAAGCAAAAGGCCCAAGAAAAATAGCCTTGATTGCTTGGAAGAGGTGGAAAACGGCAATGATGCCACAGAACTCAAAATGGACTCCACTTAAGTATATCTGGGAGAAGGAGATGAACCCGAAATTTTGGGAAGATCTTAAGGCGGAAGGTATAACTAGAGTGAAGGACATGTACAATGGTCAAGGGGATTTGTTACCACTTCAGGAATTGAATGAAAAATTGGGGGAAAGATATTGGTTAAATCTAATGGGGTTACACCAGTTAATTAAACAAGACAAATATAAAGAAGCTATTAAAAGGGAAGACAATAATATAGAACACGCATTATATGTGGATGAAATAAAGAAAGGGCTGGCAGGGAAAATTTACCTTGAATTGGTGAGGGATAAGGAGTTTATGTTTAGAACTCTAAAAAATAAATGGAATAAAGAAAAACAAATAACTTCTGAGGAGGTTAATAAGTTAATGGTGAATTTGAAGGCAATTAAGCTAGAAAAGTATAGAGAACTTGAAAGGAAGATTATTATGAAGTGGTATAGAACTCCTGCCCAATTGGCATACATGCTTAAAGGGATGAAACCTAACTGCTGGCATTGCAATGCAAAAGAAGGGTGGTACTCCCACCTATGGTGGGAGTGTCCAAAGGTCATAGATTTCTGGGACAAGGTACGGGGAAAAATAGCATTGGTATGTAAGGTCAACCTCAATATAGATGTAGATCTAATATTCATGGGTGTATTGGGAAACACTAGAATTGAGAAACAAAACCAGGATATTTTCAAAGCGATGATACTAGCTGCACATGCAGTGATTGCATACGGTTGGAAGGAGAAGTTAAAATGGACCTTAGAAAGATGGAATGATTACTTGTATGAATATATTCAATCGGATATGTTTGAATGTTTAAAAAAAGATAAGGCATGGGATGGAAAAATGGAGGAGATAAAAGAGAAATGGTCTGTATATTTTCAATGGGTATATAATGGAGAAGCCAATACAACTATATTTGGAAAATTGGAAAAAATGTGCTCGTGGCTAAAAATTTAATTTGTAGTTATAGGATGGTCACCTTGCGGGGGGGAGGGTTACAAAAGGGGTAAAAGATGTATCATAGGAGAACTATGACTGTATTGAAATGTAATAATAAGTGATGCATCAATAAAAAAAAAAGAAATAATTAAAAAAAAAAGAACAGCTGACAGCAATGAATAATAAAGAATTGGAGTGGAATCTTAAAAGACTGAATCAAAAAGGGTTTGAAGGTGCAAACAAACCTGGGAAATATTTGGCATGGCAATTGAAAAAGAGAAAGGAAAAGAAAATAATAAATAAAATATGTGAAGATAACAAAACGTATTTGGAACAGACATCCATTAGTAGAGCCTTCTATAAATTTTATGCTAAATTGTATAATAAGAAAGAGGTGAATAAAGAATCAATAGCGACATATTTGGAGAAAATGAAGCTCCCAGTAATCTCGGAAGCGTGGAGAGACAGACTGAACAATGAAGTAACGGATGAGGAAATAAAAATGGCAATACAATCAACAAATTTGGGAAAGGCGCCAGGGCCAGATGGACTTACAGCCAAATTTTATAAGACAATGGCCAACGAACTGGTACCATTCCTAAAAGAAGTGATCAATGGAGTATTAAAGGATCAGCGGATTCCAGATACCTGGAAGGAAGCTAACATTTCATTGATCCCTAAAGAGGGCCAAGATCTGACTAATGTGAAAAATTACAGACCTATATCCTTACTTAATAATGACTATAAAATCTTTGCGAAGATACTGGCAGAGAGAGTGAAGGGATGGCTTTCGGAAGTTATTGAGGAGGAACAAGCAGGTTTTTTACCTGGTAGACAAATCAGAGACAATTTGACAATGATCAATGCTATTGAGTATTATGATAAGCGTTGTGACAAAGAGGTTGGTTTCTTCTTTGTTGATGCTGAAAAAGCGTTTGACAATTTGAACTGGGACTTTATGTTTGCCACTATGGAAAAGCTACAAATGGGAGAAAGATTCATAAGAGCAGTTAAAGAAATCTATAGAGACCAGAATGCAGCAATTGTGGTGAATGATGAGACTACTAAGAAATTAACTATAAGTAAAGGAACAAGACAAGGTTGCCCATTGTCTCCGCTGTTATTCATTTTGGTATTGGAGATACTGATGATACAAATACGACAAGATGAAGAAATCCGCGGAATAAAAATAAAAGACCTTTCTTATAAGGTCAGAGCATTTGCGGACGATATAATGTTAATTGTGGAAGACCCAATGGAGAATATGCCAAAAGTGATAGAGAAGATCAAGGAGTTCAGAGATTTGGCAGGGTTTTATATTAAGAAAAAGAAGTCAAAGATATTATGCAAAAATATGATTAAGCAAAAACAACAACTGTTAATGGAAATAACGGACTGTGAAGTAACAACTAAGGTGAAATATTTGGGAGTGGAACTGACTGCAAAGAATATAGATCTATTCAAAAACAACTACGAAAAATTATGGACTCAGATTGAGCAAGATTTGATCAAATGGAATAGATTGAATTTGTCATGGTTGGGAAGGATTGCAGCAGTTAAGATGAACGTGTTACCAAGAGTAATGTTTTTGTTACAGACAATACCAATTATTCAAGACTCTAAGCAGTTTGAAAAATGGCAGAAGAAAATATCAGACTTTGTTTGGGCAGGCAAGAAGCCTCGAGTGAAAATGAAAGTTTTACAAGATGCAAAGAGGCGGAATGCAACTGCCCAATCTAAGACTATGATGCAATCTGCCTAGTGTGGCTGAAAGACTGGATGACGCTGAAGAATAAGAAATTATTGGCCCTAGAGGGATATAAAAAAATATTCGGATGGCATGCATACCTATGGTACGATAAAGTGAAAGTGAACTCTATGTTTTTACATCATTACATACGGAAAAGCCTATTTGCAACTTGGAAGAAGTACAGAGACTTTCTACAAGAAGGAACCCCCATGTGGGTGGTTCCATATGAAGTAATAGATCCGAGAGCTGTCGATACTGAGCAACAGTGTTTAACATATAAGGAGATAACCCGAATAGAATCTTCCAAACTTAAAATAAAGACACAGGACGAGTTATCACCCAACTATGACTGGTTTCAGTATAGGCAGATCAGAGATCTCTACAACTCGGACTGTGCAAAGGGAGGCATAAGAACAGAGAATTCGGAACTAGAGCAGACACTTTTAAAAGAGGATAAGAAGGAAATTTCCAAGGTATACCAAGTACTGTTGAAATGGTATACTGAAGATGAAATAGTTAAAGTACAAATGGTGAAGTGGGCCATAAATTTTAACAAGAAATAACAATGGAGGCATGGGAACACTTGTGGAAAAACACAATGAAGACTACAACGTGTACTAATATTAAAGAGAACATTTACAAAATGATCTATCGTTGGTACATGACACCAAAGAAGATTGCGCTAGGGAATTCGAACACCTCTAATAAATGCTGGAAATGTAAAAAACATGAGGGCTCTCTGTACCATATGTGGTGGACGTGTGAGGTAGCTAGGCAGTACTGGGGAGAAATAATAAAAGTAATGTGAGAATCTACAATTTCAAATTAATAAGAACCCAGAACTCCTGCTACTGAACTTGGGAATGGAGAACATTCCAGCCCAATATAGAACATTGCTATTTTACATGACAGCAGCGGCCAGACTTTTGTATGCGCAAAAATGGAAAGTAAAAGAAGTGCCAACTATTGAGGACTGGACTTACAAATTGCTGTATATGGCCGAAATGGACAAAATGACAAGAAAATTGAGAAATCTGGACCCAGGACAGTTCAACACAGACTGGGAGAAGCTGAAGCAATATGTGTTGAAGAAATGGGAGGTGGGAGGAGAACTGTGGCAGTTTGAGAACTATTGAAACATGACAAAATGTAGAGGGGGGTGACTTTACCGGAGGGTAGAGAGAGAAATGAAAATGTCTAAGCAGTTATCTTGTTAGATTGTTATATATAGAAAAACATATAGAATATGGATAGAAAATAACTAACTATAAGGACCGACTAATTAATGTTGTTTTTGGTATAAATGTGTAACATGTTAAACTGAATAAGTCTACCTGAAGAAACATATGGATCAAATTGATTGATAACTTTTGACGATAGTTATATAGATGTATAATTAAAGAAAGAGGAAATTAATAATATAATTAAATATAACTAAAGTAGAATGAAGACAAGATATGTAGAAAAAGTAATATACAGAATATAAGTTAAATTGGTTGACTTATATGAATGCATGGATTATATGGTTTATATGGTATACGGTTTATAGAAATATTTGAAACCAGGAAATTATGAAATTATGGAAAAAGGGACAAATTGTTTGTCTAATACGGAAGAAGGGACTTAAAGATAGGGTACAGAGTGTTAAAAATAGTTAAAGAATTATTGCTTAGATTAAAGGGAAAGTATATGTTTGTTAGATAGATGAATTTAAAATGAGTAAGGGAAAAGGGATAAAGGGTTGGAAAACTGTTGGAAGTCTACAAAAAAGGGGGGGAAAGGGAGGGGGTTAGAAATTGGGAAATGGAAATTGATTGTAATGTGAAATCAAATGATTCTAATTCCAATAAAAATTTTATTAAAAAAAAAAAAGAGAAACTGATCAGGACAGACCTTGATGGGTTGCCAATTCTCCAGGGCCTACCCAAAGATTGGGGAATTCACTTCCCAGTAGGGAAATTCAGCCAGAGGGGTCTCACTGCCCCTCAGTCAGGCGGTGTACAAATCAGTGAGTGGTGGCAGCGACAAAGAGGGTGAGCCACGCCCACCAGGGACGGTGGGAGGCGGATAGCGGGGCTAGCAGGCCATTGACGACGGCTCAGTTGCCCGGACTCAGAGCCAGCGCGCATTCTGCCACACTCTCATCCAGGCTGCTTATGTTGTGCTGCCTGCCCAGCTGGTGGACGCTTCCCTGGCATGCGGGGCAGGGGCGTGCATGATGTCGCTGCATTGCTCTGATGGCTGCTCTCATGGTCTGGCCTCTCCTGGTCTGCTTATTTTGTGCACCTTTCTCCTTTGACATGGCTGGCAGGTGGGTCGGTGATGTCCGTGTCCAATGCACCTCGCCACGAGTGACGGCTTTGCACATATAGTTGTACAGCATTGTGGGAGGAGTCCCGTTCAACAGGACAGGCTGTCTCCTCCGCACCAGGGGGAAGGGGTTCCTTCTGTGCCGTTATGTCTGTCAGGTGGGTCACGGCAATACTGGCAATCCAGAAGGGGAGTGGAACCATTTTCTGAGTGTGTTCTGTGTTGTCTGGCCCACCTTTGGCAGACCTGAAAGAGGCTCTTCCGGGTCCATCCCCGTCCAGGCTGCTTATTTTGTGTTGCTTGTCCAGCCGGGGGAAGGTTCCCCTCCATGCGCACGACTTCTCCGCACGATGGACGGTGTCATGCTGCAGTGCTAGTGTGCTGCCCTTGTGGGTCCATTCTTTCCTAGCCCCCTTATTTTGTGCCACCAGAGGTAGTTTCCCCTCCATGCGCACAATGTCTCCCCCTTCTCTGTCCATGCCATGCCAAGTCCGGTGGCTGGGTCATGCCTAGATCCTCCGCTTCTCTGGACAAGGGATGGGATTAGTGCACTCCTCTTCTGGGTCCATTGTTTTCCTGGCCCCTTTATTTCATGCTGCCTGTCCAACATGATGCCGTCTCTCATGTAGAGGAGTGGAGGCTGTGGGCATGACCCACCCGCTGGATGTTATGTGTCATGGACAGGGAAGTGGGAGAAATCGTGCGCATGGAGGAGAAACATCCCCCTGTTGGAGAGGTGTTACAAAATAAGGGGCCTGGGTCAGGACGGACCCAGAAGAGCAGCACACTAGCACTGCAGCATGATGCTGTCCCTCGTGCAGAGGGGCGAAGGCCATGGGCATGACCCAACCGCCATACGTAGCGTGGCGTGGACAGGGAAGGGGGAGACATTGTGCGCATGGTGGGGAAACTTCCCAAGGGTGAAGAGGCCAACAGAAATAAGGGTTTTGGAGAACAACGGACCCAGAAGAGTAGCGCACTAGCCCAGCAGGATGTCACAATCCCTCGTGCAGAGAAGTGGAGGCTGTAGACATGACCCACCCGCCAGAATTGGTGTGTCGTGGACAGAGAAGGGGGAGACATTGTGCGCATGGAGTGGAAATTTCCCCCGGCTAAACGGGCAGAATGAAATAAGGGGCCAGGAGAATGAAGGACCCAGAAGAGTAGTGCACTAATGCAGCAGGATGACGCCATCCCTCGTGCAGAGAAGCGGAGGCTCTACACATGACCCAGCCCCCGGACTCGGAGTGTCGTGGACAGAGAAGGGGGAGATGCCGTGTGCATGGAGGGGAAACTACCTCTGGCTGGACAGGTGGCACAAAATAAGGGAACTGGGCAAGGACAGACCCAGAAGAGCAGTGCACTAGTGCTGCAGCATGACGCCATCCCTCGTGCAGAGGATTGGAGGCCACGGGCATGACCCACCCGCCAGATGTGGTGTGGAGTGGCATGGACAGGGAAGGGGGAGACATCATGCGCATAGAGGGGAAACTTCCCTGGCTGAACAGGTGGCATGAAATAAGAGGCCTGGATGAGGGCAACCCAGGAGAGCAGCGTATAGCTGAACACCGGTGTGGAGCAGAGGAGGCTGTCACCAGCATCACTCACCTAACGGCCAGCCATGGTGGCAACGAAGGAACTCCTTCCCCTGGCACGGAGGAGACAGCAGACCCATACGGGAAGCTTCACGGGATGCAGCCACAGACATGGCCTACCCGCCGACCGTGGCGGTAGGTCCATGTTGAGGAGGGGGGGGTGACCTGGCCCTCCCCCCATGGGAGAGCAGAGCAGCAAAGCAACCACGGACATGGCCAACCCGCCGGCCATGGCGGTAGGTCCATGTTGAGGAGGGGGCGACCTGGCCCTCCCCCCGTGGGAGAGCAGAGCAGCAAAGCGACATCGTACGCTCACCTACCTCACATGGTGGGATGCCTGCCGGTTGGTCAGGCTGCCCAAAATAATTGGCCTGGACGAATCTGGACCTGGAGGAGCAGCATTGTGGAACACTGGAGGCAGTCACCTGAATGACCCACCCACCAGTTATGGCGGCACAGAAGGAACCCCTTCGCCCTGGCGTGGAGGAGACAGCCTCTCCCATTAAATGGGAGTCCTCCCACAATCCTGTATGACTATATGTGCAAATCCATCCCTTGTGCCAAGGAGTGTTGGACACCAACATTACCAATCCACCTGCCGGCCGTGGCAAAGGAGAAGCATGCCTCCTCCTCCTTGGGGGAAGGCTGTTTCTAGTCCCACCACCCTTCCTGGTGCGCATTCCAGCATGAGCAGGGGCAGCTTATACGCAGCAGGCAAAACATGTCCTCAACGCATGCCTCTTTCATGGCTTCCGGGACACAACACAGAACACGCTCAGAAAGGGTTCTGCCACGGTCCTCAGTTATGGCCCTGCAGTGCCCAAATCCACACACCCCTCCTCATTCTGGGCAGGAACTGCACAATAGAACGTATTGCTTCCAGAAGAATGGCAGCGGACAGTCACCCTATTAGAGAAAGATGCTCAAAAAAGAAGCAAGGAGAAAGGAAAGGAAAACATGCTCCATAGAGTAGGGGAAAGAAAATCCTAACATGCAGCTCTACGTTGAAGGGGAAATAAAAGCCGAAAATGTTCCAGCGAGCCCTCATCAGAAGTGCCCTGGACTGGGATCTTGGATGCTTGGCTTTCTGGGCTGGAGCCTGAGGGTTGGTGGGTGGATGGTGAAAGAGAGGCAGGAGCCAGCTCAGGGCTCAGAACACTCAAGATCCACAGAGGCGGAGACGATCAGGGGGAGGTTGACTGCCCAGCCAACCACTGAGGACCAGAATAGGGGTGGGTCTTAGTGGAGAGAGCTCACCTGCCTCCTGGGGCGGCTGGGCACGGCTACCGCCCTCTCTAACCCCTCTGTCCCCTCACCCACACACTCTTGCCTGTATCTAACACCAAGTAAGCTCTCCATGCTGGCACCCCCTCCCCTGGTGTGGCGGCATGCCCACTGCAGGGCCTTCAGAGGGCCGCACCACCATGCCAGACGAGAAGTGTGCCAGCAGAGAGCGCTTTCTTTGCAAGTCCAACTTGGCAGTGCCCACTGAGCCCAGCAGCAGCAGTAAGGGGAGGAGGGTGAGAGGGTCTTCAGAGGAACATCCGCCACTCAAATGCTGCTTCCAGCAAGGGGACAGAGGAAGGGGCGGGGTTGCCAGTACAAAGGGTAGTGGCGGAGGCACTTGGCTCGTTTTGAACAGTGAGGCCAGAGAGCTGCCTCCTTGTGGGTCCCTCCCCTTGCAGGATCTTTGAAAAGCCTGCCCAGCCAAGCCTTCCCTTCCCTCCTCTCGCAGATTGGACAGCCCTGAGCAGATTTGCAGGCTGGCGGGGGTGGGGGGAAAGCCTCGGAACACCTTCGTCATGGGGTGCTCAACTACAGGACCTTTGGGCAGAATTCTCAGCGAGGGCTCCTGTATCTTTAAGAGCTGCTGGGCACTGAAGCTCTCCCATCCTGTGTGGCTCTTCAAATAAGGGGTGAAGCCGTAATTGTGCTGTGATGCTCTTAAAGGTGCAGCAGCGTTTAGGGAACAAAGGACCTGCAAGCTGTTAGACCAGCTTTCTGTTTCCAACGGTGGTCAGCCAGATGCTTTTGCGAAGCATCAAGTACTGTTTGAGCAGTCCCCCTTTGCAGTGTGTCTTCAGCAACTGCTGTAGCTCAGTGGTTAAGTGGTTCAGCTGCGAATCAGCACTCTACTGGTTTCAATCCCACTACCACCATGGCCTTGGGTAATCCACCCCTCTCAGCCCCAGCTCCCCAGCTGTATAGTGGGTATAATAATAACACTAACTTGTTCACCGCTTCGGGTGAGGCACTACTCTGTCTGTATAAGCGTAGTTCTTCTTCTTGTTGTTGTTATTCGAATTATCTGAAACACATTCAACTATAATCAAAAAGAGTCCAGTAGCACCTTTAAGACTAAGCAATTTTATTGTAGCATAAGCTTTTGAGAATCACCTTCTCTTCATCAGATGCATGGAGGGCAGAAGGAAACTGGTCAAATATAGAGGAGGAGAGGGGGGGAGGGGGAGGAGGAGAGGGGGGATATAAACAACTCCTTTGATATGGAGATGCAGACAGCTCCTATTGGTGTGGGGATCAGTTTCCTTATGTAAAGGTTCAAAGGAGTTTGCCGTGTTAGTCTGTAGTAGCAAAATCAAAATTGGATAGTCTAGGTGCTGCTGCTGAACTCTTTTTGATGCTATGGTGCGAGAGTACCTGGCGGAGCCCACCGAGCCCCCTCACTCTAATCCATTGGATTATTGGGCGACCAAATCTTCGATCTAGGTGGACCTGTCCATCGTGGCAACCAACATCTTGTCTTGCCCTCCCACCAGTGTGCAGAGCGAGCAGGTGTTCTCCCACCTGGGAGACCTCCCCCGTCCCCTCCGCACATGTCTGCACCCGGACCTGGTGGACATGTTAACCTTCATGAAGGTCAATCTCGACCTCCTAGGGCATCCCTCCTTGGACCTGGACCTATCGGCCCTCTGCTGTTGCAAGAGGGACCAGCAGCCCCAGAAACTAAGTGGTGATAGAGCAGTCCAAACACCACTCAGAGACACCTTTCCTGCGCAGGCAGGACACGCACTTCAAATGAGTGGCGTAGGCTCCCATCAGCATCAGCCACCTTCCTGCCTAGGCGGAAAGGATAGGATGGACAGGACAGGAGAGGTGGTTGGGAGGGGTCGATAGAGGGAAAGTTGGGAGTTGACATGGAGAAAAGGACAAAGGCTTCCTGCCTGCATTGTGCAGCATGAGCGGGACGGAAGACGCCAACATCCACCCTGAAGGATTGTGCAGACTTCTGCTGGAGAGGCTTGTCCGCCCCTCCTTTGTCGCAGTGGAGGCTGTCGCCAGCATCACTCACCTTCCTGCCTTCGCAGAAAGGAAGTGAGTTGCAAGACCCTTTCCACCCATGCACAGGGGCAACAGCAGGTGCCCATGGATGGGGGCACACCTTACCTTTCTGCAAAACTGTATCTGCAAAAGCTTTTGAGCCGCCACTCATGCCAAGAAGCAGTGTCAGACTATGGTTTCTCAGACATGAGAGTCTGTCTTACTCCCTTCTGCAAGAAGACATGGTCTTTTGATTTCAAAAGGTTTTATTTTGAAAGACAGCATTCAGGTCCAGATGCACATATTCTAGGATATGAGATCCTGGCTGAACGAAGTATTGTTAGCAATGAGGTACAGATTAGAAGTTGTTATATTTCACACTCTCAGAGCCAAGTCTCCCCCCAGAGTTCTCATAGCAGGAGAGTTCTTTGTGGGAACATCCATCAAAGTCAACTCGGCTTGTAGA
Source organism: Eublepharis macularius (assembly GCF_028583425.1). Classification (NCBI taxonomy): domain Eukaryota; kingdom Metazoa; phylum Chordata; class Lepidosauria; order Squamata; family Eublepharidae; genus Eublepharis; species Eublepharis macularius. Next base: position 8,352,227 of record NC_072801.1, read on the forward strand.
AAAGACAAGACAGTGTCTTCTCCCATGGAAAAGGCGCCTCGCAGGTGGGGCCTAGGGGGAAAAGAATACTAAACAACTAAAGAATTAAGCATGGCGTTAGTCCTGTCAGGCAACATATAAACAGACCCAGACAATCCGTGTCCAATGTACCTCAGCATGAGCAACAGCTTTGCAAATATAGTTGTACAGCATTATGGGTGGAGTCCCATTCAACAGGACAGGCTGTCTCCTCTGTGCCAGGGGAAGGGGTTCCTTCTGAGCCGCCACATCTGTCAGGTGGGTCAAGGCAGTACTTGCTATCCGGAAGGGGAGCAGAACCATTTTCTGAGTGTGTTCTGTGTTGTGTGGCCCACCTTTGGCAGACCTGAAAGAAGCTCTTCTGGGTCCCTCTCCGTCTGGGCTCCTTATTTTGTGTTGGCTGTCCAGCCGGGGGAAGCTTCCCCTCCATGTGCACAATGTCTCCCTGTCCACAACACACCACATCCAGTGGCTGAGTTAAGCCCGCAGCCTCTGCTCCTCTGCACGAGGAGCGGATGACCGTGATCCAAGGGCTCGAGCGCAAGAAAGAGCTGCTCCCCAGGGTCCCGGACTTTCTGAGAAGGATCCAGCCATGAATGGCAGAGTACTTGCATCTTCTGCGCCACAAGGCACTGTACCAAACGGCCTCCCCCTGTGACCCCCAAATCAAGGGCAGCATTGTGATGCGGGTGGATCAGATGCTACGCTGGAAAAAGGAGCTCTGCAAAGCGGTGCTCCATTACCAGAAAAAGAAGGCCGTCCTGAGGGAACTGGGCCGGGGCAAGGGTCAGGTGGTGGAGGCGGAGGAGCAGGAGCAGGAGGAGGGGTGGGGGGAGTTGTGAAGAGAGCCATGCCAGGAGAGACCCTCCCAAATGGCCCCATTTGATCTCTGGGCCTCGTTGGTGGGCTGCATGGTTGGCTGCAGCACAGTGTGCTCATCAATCACAGTGGAGGACTCACCTGCAAAGTCCTGGACGTTCCCTCTTTTGACCTGTCCTTCTCTGGAACCACTCCAATCTCTCCGACTTTCCTCTCCTCTCCTCTTCTGCTCCTCCAGATGACTCACCATGTCATAGGTGTAGTTCCAGCGGGTGGCCGTATCCTGGAAGAGGTGGTACTCATGATCTCCCTCCCTCTGCCTCTGGAGCAGCTTGCATGAAAACTTGATACTGTGCAAGAAGTGGGCTGAGAGGCTCCGACAGCTGTCCAGCAATGGGCGCATGGACAACGTCGATTGGTCCCTGTGGCCCTGATGTTGCTCCCTAGCCCCAGAGCATCCATCATAACTAAGTACAGTTTGTGTGCCAGGCAGACCAGGCTGTCTAGGGATGCCTCTCTCAGGGCCGCCAGCATGATTCTTCCCGCATCGGTGATCATGAAGACGCAGTAAACCTATCCTGTGGGAGCCCATTCCCTCAGGGCAGACCTGACGGTGGAGGTGATGTACTTGTCCGTATGATCCTTGTCCATGCCTGCAGCAGGAGCACTCCATAGCCCAGCACCAAGGGGGCCACCACCTTCTGGGGACCTGACCTCTCCCTTGGGCAGCGGAGATCCTCCGGTTGCCAAAAGTGGATTGTGATGGCGAGGTAGCCATGAAGACAGCTGGTTGAGAGGTCTGCCATAAAGTGGAAAGACCATCCTTGGGCACCCTTCAGTTCCCTCATGACCCGCGCTTTCATAGCCTGGTAGAGGGTGGGCAAGACTCGCTGGCCAATGGTCCTTTGTAATTGCACTGAGAAAAAGGGAGCCAATCGACGCTACGGCCTCCTAAAGCCCACACCCTCTATGATGGATAATGTGAGTTCACCCAATGAGATCATCTCCTCCACTGCTTCAGTGTATGCCTCCTGCACCCTCCCCCTGACTCTTATGCTGGGCATTGTCAGAAGCCCAGAGGGAACAACGTCCTGCAAGGTAGCCTGCCTGGCCGTACCACTCCCACCCACACCGCCCTCATGGCCAGTCTACTTGCTGGCCAGCGACTCATTTTCCCCTCTCCCTTCTCTCTGCTCTGGACTCCTCACCTGCCTGACAGGTGGTTTGCATACCATCGGAAGCGAGATGCGCAGGTGGTGCCTCTGCACATGCTTGCGGAGATCAGAGGAAAACAGGTGCTTGGGGTCAGTGCCCCTACGCACCGTCACGTCGCAGTGAAAGCACCATGCTGAGCAAGGGTCATTGGGAAGGACTTCAAAGTGCCTCCAAATGAAGTTGTCGAAACGGTCGTGGGCAGGAGGCGTTTCATGAGAAGATCGAAGGGATGACTGCCACGGCATGCTGTTAGACTGTGAAGAGGGGGTGGGGGGCTGTTGCAGACAAGGAGAGTCCCTGGAGTTTCTGAGGCAGAAGACTGGGATGATGCTCCAAACCCCACCCATTCCTCCTCAGATCCCACCTCCTCCGCAAACAGCTTCACCAGGTCCACTTCTGGCAGCATAGGAGAGACCACTTCTGCCTCCGCCACAGCCTCGGTGGACGAATCAGTAGTGAGAGACTCTGCTGCCGGACAGACTTCCCTCCCAGAACTGCTGCTGCCGGCCTCCAACAGGCCACATACTCTGCCCTCTTTCCCACCACGACCAGTCTTGCCTAGCAAGAAACACTTCATAGTGCTGCAGTAAAACAAAGGACAAAACAGAGAGGAACCACTGGAGATAATGGAGGACAAACTCGGCAGTGAGGGAGTGAGGTGGTAAGAAGCAGCCCTGACACTGGGGTTGGGTGTTTTGAGCCAAAAAACCAACTCCCCCAGTCCCTGTCAACAGCTGGACAGAGGCTCTAAATAAAACAACAACAGCGTGAGTGCTGATGATGTACGCAGCAGAGACAGTGCAGTGACACCGTGCAGGTGCGTGAGTTAGGAAGCGGGCAAGATCCCCTGGCCCCCCAAACCACCTCCATTAG